>NW_022900933.1:11045695-11083499 GCF_012274545.1 Fukomys damarensis
AAAAAAAAAAAAAAAAAAAAGCTAGAATAAATCATTCTAAAAAAACAACTGAAAAGCAGTAACAAAGTAGGCACCATGAAAAAGTAAGCACAATGTGAGAAGCCCATGTAGTATTCTCTTTGGAGGCAGGGTAGTAAGAATATGACAAGTCCTAGAAGACTCACCTGGGATATGGTGGGCTGCTAGGTTAAGATTTTATATATAGCACAGACCAAGGATGCCAGGTACCTGGCAGAAAAGCCACTGAAAGAGCAGGTGGGAGGGGGTCAGCAGCACCCCCAGCAGACATGCTTTCCCCAAAGCCACTTTCCTCCTTACCTTGGATCCCATGTACAGTGCCTGGATTTCACTGTGTCGAACAGAAGTCAGTTCTCCATAGAAGTGACTGGTGAGGTAGTTGGCCAAGAAGTGTGACGTGGCCAAGCTAGGGTGCTGGTCAAGGGACTGTTCTGTGACCTCAAGGCACATGGTAGGATCGGGGATTCTTTGTAGGAGCTGTTGCAGGAGAAAGGCAGAGGAGGTGAGGCCTGCCGAAAGAACTCTCAGGCCAACCTCGTGTGGTTTGAGAAAGGAATACTTAGGTTTATTCATTTGGGGCTGATACTTTCTCTACATTCATATCACCAACTCCCTAGTTTCAGAAAGGAGCTACAGCTTTGTTAGGACCAGAGTTGAGCATAACCCTCGGCTCAGCTGCTCCACCTGTAACCTAATGCACAGCTGAACACCTTCTGCTCAAGATGACTATAACTCACCCCAAAGACCCAAAGGAGCAGATCTGTGGTCGCAAATACTTTCTGTGGGTTTCAGTATGACAAAAGTCACTGGATTTGATCAATCTTCTTGTCCTTCCCCAAATGAAAAATGGGAAGAATCAGAATCTTACCTGCAGAGCCTTTTCATGATCTCTTTTTTCTAAAAGGTGAAGAAGATGCTTCTGATGTAGGCTGATTAAATGTTCCCTTGGAATGGGGTATAGGCCGCCCCAGTCCTCACACAGTTCATACTCCTGGAAGGAAACAGATGGCTTCAACTCCTTCAAGTTACTGGCTTGTCACTTCTCTAACTTTCCTCTGATTTTTCCCAGCAGTGTTAAGTCTGCTAAGCCTCAGGCACATTTGGTAAGTACATTACTGTTGGGATTACAGTGAGATCATCAATAAAGGACCAGAGTAGCAAGGTACGGTATGAGAATGATTGAAGCAGGCTGGTACCAGTTTCATTTTCCACTTTGCTCTACTATAAGGACGGGAAGCAGCTGCCATATGGTGACTGTGTGTCAGCCCTGGGAAATGCTAAGGGAGTGGAAAAGCTGAGAGGTCTTTCAGTGCAGATAGCACCTGCTCAGCTCTGACTGTAGCAGCATGAATGTGACAACCTAATGCTGTCAGACTTTTAAAAAATTGAAAAGAAGCTAGGAGTGGTAGTGTATACCTGCAGCCCCAGCACCTTGGTAAGCTGAGGCTGATGAGCTGCAAGTTCCAGGTCAGCCTGAGTAATTTAGTGAGAACTTGTCTCAAAATAATTTTCTTTTCTTTTCTTTTTTTTTTTTTGGTACTTGGGATTGAACTCAGGACCTTGTGCTTGTGGAGCAGACGCAGTGTCACTGAGTTAAATCCCCAGCCCAAAATAAAAATTTTTAAAAGGGTAGGGGGCAGTTAGGAATACAGCTCAGTGGCAGAGTGCTTGCCTAGTATGCACAAGATCCTGGACTTAAGCTCCTGTACCTAAATTTTTTTTTTCTTTTTCTTCTTCTTTTTTTTTTTTTTGGTACCAGGGATAGAACTCGTGTCTTTCTACCTGCTGAAGCAGGTGCCAGAACCACTGAGCTAAATCCCCGGCCCTCCTGTACCTAAATTAAAAAAAAAAAAAAAAATTAGGTTGGATGTTGGGCTCGATGGCACAAACGTACAATCTGAACAGTCTGGAAACTGAGGCAGGAGGACTGCAATTTCAAGTCTACGTTGGACAACTTAGTAGCTTAGCAAGACACTACCTCAAAATAAAAAAAAGATAAAAAGGACTAGGGATATAGCTTGGTGTGAAGGCCTTGAATTCAATCCCCGGTGCCACAAAAAGGGAAAAAAAATTGTTTTAATTAAAAAATTTACTTACTTCAGAAGTTTATCAATGAGGTCAATATGAAAAAGTAAAAAATGTTGTCAACAATTATGTAAGCTGAGCAAACATGGTGGGGGCGAGATTCCATCCAGGTCTCCCTTCTACTCGCCCATCCCCAACTCATGAACTCTGCATTAAAGTTTCAGAGGATGGAATTCCAAGGACTTGGTCCAAATATCCAACATGGTGATATATGTAATGCTCTTCCCACACCTCTGCCTGGGCTACCTTTTCTGGGATGATTTCTTGTTTCTCAGGCTGTGTCAGTGCCCTGCCTGAGCTCCCAAGATCTGTCACCTGACACTTTATATTGCAATCGCCATAGACCGTATCTTACTCTTCTCTCTGAAATGTGTGTCACTCCAGGGAAGGGACTGAAATTAATTATCTTTATCTTACCACCATCTGGCACAGTGACCGCTACATTCAGTAAATGTTTACTAAATGAGTGAACATGAGAAAGAGCATTAACATTTTGAACTACGGCACATCAGCTGCCAAAAAGGCAGATGAAATTCTAGTTAATACTCAAATGGCCAATAAGCAGAAGACAGACATTCACATTTCTTTCTAATCAGGAACACAAAAATTGAAACCATGGGATATCACCCTATTTTGCCATCTTTGGCAAAATGTGAAAAGGTGGACAATGTAAAAAGTTGGCAAGGATATGGAGCAATAGGAAATATGAAAGGAAGTGTAACTAAGACAACTGATTTGAAGAGGAATTTGGTATCATCTGAGTTAAGATGAGGATGCCAAGGACACTTCACTATTTCACTTCTAGGTATGCATTCTGTACCTAGTACACAGTACAGAAAAATCACATATAAATGCAGGGGTCATTGTACAAAAGTGGCATTTGTAATATCCTCCACACTCACCTCTATGTTGGTGTTACGGTTTGGATCTGAAACATCCCCCCAAAGTCTCATGTGTTTGGAAGGTGACTGGACCTTGGGGGTACTACATTCATTGGCTGACTAATTCTCTGACAGATTCACAGTTCATATTGTTAGGAGGTGGGGCCTGCTCAGAGGAGGTGGATCACTAGGAGTGTGATGTGGAAGGGGGCTCTCTCTCCCTGGCTCCATCCTTCCTTTCTGCTTTATGACTGCAAGGATATGAACATCTTTCCTCTTCCAGGCCTTTCCCACATTGCCATTTCTGCCCTGGACCCAGTGGACCATTGACTGTAACCATGAGCCAAAATAAACTTGTCCTCCTGTAAATTGTGGCTGATGGGTATTTTGTGCTAGCAACAACAAAATTGACTAAGACAGTTGTCAAATTTCACAATTAAGGAAAAGGAAAAAGAATGTGGCATAGATATAAAAAAATGTGCATACTGACACAGAGAAAGGAGCCCAAACAGCCAGTGAAGGAGCTGCAAAGGAAAATGGTACCTGTGCTTCTAGAATCATGCTCATGACAGAGGATGGGTCCGCAACACAGCAGCTCCTCAGGGTCTGCCAGTCACACCACGCTGGAGGTTCCTGTAAGCCTAGGATCTAAGGAAAGACAGAAAAATCAATAAAACCACATGACTGTTTCTCCCTCATGAACAAGTCTCTGAGGTTTCAAGGGATCTTTGCTCCAAGTCAGGCTACCAGACCTTTCCTGGAAAGAGGACAAAGAGAGCAAGTGGGGCAAAGATTGTTTCATGAGGAGAGTGAAGTTCTCCAGGAAGTAACATCAGGGAGCAAAGGCTGAATGGGGGACCAGGATCAGGGCCTTACTAGTAAGGAGAGCTCTCAGAGGCCTGAAGCTTGTCCATCTCCACCCATAAGGTTCCTTTGGCTTGAATGATCTGTGAATCACTCACTCTTCTTGCAGCATTTTAGCTTTGCATGAAAATTGCCGAAGAGGTGTGAAAAGAAAAGCCTTTTTCTTTCTTCTGCCATTTTCATTTTCCCTGGTAAGGCTCTAGACTGTTCTGTCCCAAGAACCCCGTGGAAATGAGCATATATTATACACAGGTTATGTGGTTCAACCTCCTGAATTTGTCTCCCTGAGCCTCTTCAGTTTGATGTAACAAGCGTCCAATTTCAGTTTGGATGTAGCAAGAGTCTTTCACTTTTGAAATTGTCACAGCCATTTACCTTTTCAAAATGACTCTTAAAATTTAGCTGAAATTAAGTCTTTAAGACATGATATAAATAATACATACACAAAGCTCAAATATACATGTGAAACCTTTAAGGACTGCAGAACACCATTCCAATGTTAGTTTTGTTATTATTATCCTTGTTTGATGCAAATGTATTTAAAATAATAAGAGTAAATAACACAGAAGCCAGACAGGCCTTCTCTGTTCATGTAAAAATAGAAGTCTGACACTTAGCAAAAGCCAGGTCTACATTTGTTTCTTTTCTTTCTTTTTTGAGGGTGGAGTACTGAGGATTGGACACAAAGCCTTTGCAGGAGTTCTTGTTTTTCTTTCTCTTTCTCTCTCTCTCCCCCAGATTTTTGAGATAGGGTCTTGGTATGTGGTTCAGGTAGGCCTTGAACTCACTATGTAGCTTTGCCTCAAAGTCATGGTGATCTTCCTGCCTCAGCCTCCTAAGTAGTGGGATTACAGGCATGTGCTACCACACCTGGCTTTTTTTTTTTTTTTTTTTTTATTTTTTTTTTTTTTTCTTTTTAAAATTCTGAGACAGGATCTATCTGAAATTTAGTTACTAAGTTGCTTTGGCTGAGTTCAAATTTGGAATCCTCCTGCCTCAGCTTCTCTGAGTGCTGGGATTACAAGCATGCACCATCAACATTTTCTGCTTCTTAAAATATTCTATCTTATGAGGATAGGCTGAGTTCTGTCAGAGGGTAGAAGCCTGTTTCCTTCTCTTGATGCTGGGGCCCATACCTTCTGATACACTTGAAGCTCCACCTGCTTCCTTTGCAGCTCAGACTTTAGTCCTCCTTGGACAGCTGTGTCCGAAATGCAGTAGGCCAAGATCTCCAGGCATGACTCCAAGGGCCACTGATCCAAAAACCGTAGGGCCAGCTGACTTCTCAGCGATGCATCCTTCACAGGAAATAGGTATTGCCAACCTTCCTTATCTACAAGACAAAAAAGATGCCCAGAGGCAGCAAACCTGGCATTGGAAGAATTCAAAACCTCAAGTAAGTTTTTTTTTTTTTTTGTACCAGGGATTGAACTCAGGACCTTGTGCTGTGTTGTAGGTCACACTGGCTTTCCATTCTGGTTACATATCAAATCTCCTGGGGAGCTTCTGTATGTATGGGCAGTGGGTATCAGGAACTGAACCCAGGGCCTTCACACTGAGCTACATCCCCAGCCCTTTTTTATTTTGAGGCAGAGTCTCTCTAAGTCACTAAGTTGCCAGGCTGAGATCAAACCTGTGAACCTCATGTCTTAACCTACTGAAGTGCTGGGAGTATAATATGCATTATCACTCCTGGCTTCCAGGGTAGCTTTTAAAACACAGTTTAAAACACTGGCCCACAGTTTGTTTTGTAAATGAAGTTTCATTAAAGTATAGCTATGTTTACTCCTTTATGTATTGACCAGGGCTGCTTTCATTGTACAACTGTAGAAGTGAGTGGTTGCAATAAAGATAGCATAGTGTACAAAGACTTCACAGAAAGAGTCTGCTGACCTGTTTCAAAGTGATCCATAGCTTCAGCTCTATCCCAGATCACTTGTTTTTTGTAGAATTTTAGAATGATTCTGATGTGCAGGATTGAGAATGTTGGTTACTGGTTATGAATGCCCATTCTAAGGTCAGGCAGAGTTGGGCTCTAAGCTTTACTCAGCACTCAGCACTCTGGGCAGGTTCTCTGACTTCTCTAAGCCTTGGTCTCTCAATAAAATGATATTATGTGGCATTTTTCTCTAGAGTAATTATGAGAACTAAATGTGATGATAAACTCAGAGAGGCATGGCTTTCTGCTTACCACATGCCACTGCACAGCTCAGGACTGCATCCCTCACACTGTTCAGACCGTCCACATCTCGCCCGTACACGTCGATGAGCTGAAGGGCCCGTGGCCAATCTCTGGCAACCATTGCTTTCTCAAAGGCTTCGGCCAGCATGTCCAGGGCAAGGGGAGAATGCAGTCCCAGGAGCACAGTAGAGAGACTGGCCTGACCACACAGACTGGCTGCCACACTCTTTCCCTGTTCAGAGGACCCACACAGGGGCTCCCAGGCAGCCAAGAGGAAGGCCTCGAGCATAGGGAACTGTTCCAGGAGGTGCTCACACTCTCGGGCTACCTGCCCTGCAGTTAGAGGCACCTCCCTGCGTCCACGCAGCTCCTTCCATGACAAGCTGGGCTTGCTGACCTTTGATCCCTGGGAAGCCCCAAGGCAGGCCACTGTAGCCAGTAGCTTTGAGCAGGATTTAAGGAAGGCCAAAGCAGAAGAGGTGAGGGCTGGGGGTGATGAGTCCTTTGGATAGGAGCAGAGTTTCTTCTCCAATGTGGGATTCTCAGTTGGCCTAGGGGAGCTCAGGGCAGAAAGGGGAAGGTCATCGAGGAAGTGGGAGGTATACTTCTGGGCCAGGACACCCAGGTGGGTCAGGAGGGATGATGTCTGCTGGTTTTGCAGTGAGGAGCAGAGAGTAAGGGGCTCACTGCAGCAGTCCATGATAACTTGTGGCACACTTAGGCTGAGACCCTCTCGGGCCAGAAGGGTTGCTAGCCTGGAGGGAGACAAGCAGAGGGCATGTAGGACCTGAATACACAGACATCATCAACCAATCTTCCAATTTCTTTATGCTTATACAGCAAATGTAGATAACAAGCAAATGTTTCTTCACACTCCCCACTCCCCCATTTTTGCAACACTGGAGATTAAACCCAGGGCCTCACACATGCCAAGTAAGCACCCACCCTGAGCTGCATCTCCAGCTGTCTCTTTTTAAGACATTCACACACATGTGTGCACACACACATGCACGCACTACATTATTAGACCTGCCCCATGCTTACTAACATATCTGAGAGATTTGTCCTTAAACTCTACAGACAGAATGCTCATGATTCCTTATAGCTACTAAGCATTCTGTTATGTGAATTAACCATAACTTAATTTGTCTATTAGTGGACAGTGGAGTCTTCTGATCTGTTGTACATACATTACTTTTCATATAAGTTCCACAACATGGATTGCTAGATCAAAAGGTATATAAATTTATAATCTTGACATTACAAATTACCTCCTCACGAAGGTTATACCAATTTATATCCCACCAGCTGTCCCTGCTTATTGTCCTACAGCCAACATAACTATTGTTATCAAATGTTTGGATTTTTGCCTATACGTAAGTAAAAATTCATCCATTAATCTCATATTTGCAATGGGTGTGTTAGCAGTGGCAGGAGAAAAAAAGAAATATTGAATTTTAATGTACTGTATGGAACAAATAAACAGTAAGAACAAAGTCTGGAAAAACCTCCACTCTCTGTAGTGACCCCCAAGCACAATCCCATGAGATTTTGTTGATGAAGCAATCTACCAGCTCCCTTGAGGTGCTTCCTACCTGTCTGGGGGAACTTGTCTCTCAAACAGGAGATGCGACATAAGTTGGGAAGGACTCTGTTGCAGCAGAAGAAAGGGATTTCCTACCTTGACCTCCGCGTGCTCTGTAAAGGTAGAGAAAGTGACCTTTATTTACGCCACTGACTGTAACAGTTCAGAGCCCTGTCTCCCAGGGACAATAAAAAAGTACATGAACACGGGAACTAGCACAAAGAATCGACAACTGGGATCTCATCTTCTCTGCACTGCAAGAGAAACCACCAACAGAGCTAAGAGACAACCTACAATGTGGGAAAAATTTTTTACCAGCTGCTTCTCAGACAAAGGTCTACTATCCAGAATATATAAAGAACTCAAAAAAAATCAGACCCTCCCAAACATAAAGACATGACTCAAAAATAGGCATCTGAAATGAATAACTTCTCAGATAAACAAGTAAAAGAAGCAAATAAGCATATGAAAAAATGTTCAACATCACTGGTCATTCAAGAGATGGAGATGAAAACAACACTGAGATTCCACCTCACCCCAGAAAGAATGGCCGCTATCAAGAAATCAACCAATAACAAATGCTGGTGGGGTTGTGGGGAGAAAGGAACCCTTCTCCATTGTTGGTGGAATGCAGACTGGTGCAACCACTGTGGAAGTCAATATGGAGATTCCTCAAAAAACTAGGATTAGAGGTTCCATTTGACCCAGCTATCCCTCTGCTGAGTATCTTTCCAAAAGCATTAAAAGAATCATACCACAGCGATATATGCTCACCCATGTTTATAGTGGCACAGTTTGTAATAGCTAAAACTTGGAAACAGCCCGATTGCCCATCAACTGGAGACTGGATAAAGATGTGTTTTTTTGGTTTTAATAAAATGGAGTACTACTCAGCCATAAAGAATGAGAAACTAGAGACATTTATAGCTAAGTGGATGCACATTAAGGACATACACTTAAGTGAAATTAATAGGACACATGTGTAAATATTGAATAGTTTCTCTGGTATGATAAACTAAAAGTGTAAATAAGGATCAGATGTATAACTGATACTGTGTAATAGGAAAAAAGATCTAAAGGTGTAGGGGAAGTGAGAAGGGTAAGGGAAAGGTAAGAAGAGAAAAGACAAAATAAGAGAAGAGGAAAAAAATGGAAACAAAGTCCTTGTAAATAGGGAAGCCTGGAGGGAGAGAAAGGAGGCCAGGGGAATGGGGAAAAATTAAGAACCAAGATACATCATGTAAAGGTACAAGATCCCAATGATGAATGTTAACTGTATTGTATACCTAAAATGTACTAATTAAAAAAAATAAAGGTACATGAAGACAACTTGGAGAGCTAGGTAAAAGGTATTCTGAAATGATTGATGCTAGGTAAAGAGTGATCCCAAAATGACCCTGCCCACAAGTTTATCTATAGTTTAACCACTGTTCTAAAGATCTCCAACTTAGAGAAATGTGGTGGGCAGGTCCAGCCATAGGGAACTTACACTTACTCAGTTCAACCTTAATGACTTGCATTAAGGTTGAGTATCCCATATCCAAAATACTTGGGGCTAGACGTGTTTTGGATTTTGGAATATTTGCACATAAATAATGATATATCATGAGGAGGGGACCCAACTCTAATCATGAGATTCTTTTAGGTTTCATTTACACCTTACACAAATGAAGGTATGCAACCTTTGTAGTATACCTTATTTTAACTATAATCTGTCAAATGTGGAATCTCTCACATCATCAGGTTGGTGTGCAAAAAGGTTTGATTCTGGAGCATTTAGAATTTCAGATTTTCAAATTATAGATACTTGCCCTGTACTTTCTCTGAGAACTCAAATAAGAATCTGGTACCCAAGTTTAAAAAAAACTTCAGTTCCTCTATTGGGTACTCAAAACCACAATGGGCCTGAGGTCTGACAGAGATATTTATGAGTTACTAATCCCATGAGATTTTATTGAGCACTTCTATGTGCTGTACAACCATACTTAGCATAACAAAGCATAAAAGGAAAGAGATTGAGTAAGAAAGGAGGATCTTACAAATCTGGTATCTGTGGCTATTGCTAAATCTAAGAACCTTTTACTAGTCCACCATTCTTCATTACTCTGTATAGTTGCAGGCTAGTTCTGATTTCTATTTCCTCTTTCTTGCTACTTACCAGGCTCAGAGCTCAAACTCTGAAGGAGAACAGCAGCCAAGGTGCTACAGTAACTGAAGAAGGTGCCCACGTAGTTGGTCTGCCTGCTGCCTGCTGAGGTCTGTTTGCCTAGATTCTTCTGAAGGAGCTGAGTCTGGATGTACACAGGGTGGGCCTCTGCCTCAGGAGCTTTCTGGGATGCCTGCTCCACCAGGGAAGAAAGTGGAGTACTCCGGGGCTCTGAGAGGGGTTACGGTAGGGGAAGGGACAGGCTTTAGTCTTTATATTCAGAACTGAGTCAATTTCTGCACCAGTATGTAAAACTACGGCTTCTACATACTGCGTGGTGCACCATGTAGTTTGAACACTACATTTAAAGGGAGACATAAAATCCTAATTTGGTTATCTGGACAAGTGATTCACTGCCAGGAAGAACTTTGAGTCTGAAGAAATCAAGGCATAAAGTTGGGTTTTCACCCTGGGCCTCTAGCGTGAAATAGCTTTGTGAAGAGCACAATTATCTCTTGGGAAGGGTTGATCAGTATTTACTTAGCACCTGCTGGGCATACTTCTCAAAAGGAAGGAGAACATGTATGAACTAGTGGAGTGCTAGCTATCCTTTCCATTAAGGAGTGGGGTCACAGGTGAAATTCAGTTCCGACCTGTGCCCTGGCTAACTATAGGGGTGCTGAGCCCAGTTTGGAGAGCCAAGTCTCAGCTCCAAAGCACTCCTCACTCTCAGTTGCTTCCTCTCCCAAGCTTGGCCATCTGTTCCTGAGCAGACAGCCTTGTACCTGGCAGCGTTAGCGCCTCTCTCAGTGACTGAAGGACCTGTTCCAGCTGCTGCGAGAGGGTGGTGTGGCTGGCCACACAGTCCTCAGTCAGGCTGGGCCAGCACATCTGAAGCAGCTCGGTGATGCTCCACCGGGAAAGGCCCCCTCCCTTTTCTTCTAC
This sequence comes from Fukomys damarensis, assembly GCF_012274545.1. Taxonomy (NCBI): domain Eukaryota; kingdom Metazoa; phylum Chordata; class Mammalia; order Rodentia; family Bathyergidae; genus Fukomys; species Fukomys damarensis. The sequence goes on from NW_022900933.1 coordinate 11,056,402, forward strand.
AGTCTCTACAGAAAGCAGACAAGAGAGACAAAGTCAAGTCTGTTGCCCACCCTAATGGTCCAAGTCAAGGAGGGGAAAAAAGGCAGAGGTAACTTACCTGATTTAGCTTGTCCAGCTGACAAAAGTGGATAATTAAGAATCTTGCTAATTTGCTGAAGAACAACTGGAAACCCTCGAATGCCATCAGCACTGGGGAGCACTTGGTCTAGCTGCCGACCTGGAAATAGATGAAACGGGAATGCAGAAAATATGAGGTACTTCCAGGCACTGACACTTAGTATTCTGATATCTTCTGCAATGTATTTCTCCAATGTTAAGGATGAAATGCATGCTGTGAAATTTTGGGTGATAACCTGGGTTTGACCAGGAACAGCAGCAGATTCATAGTCTGACAGTACTATGGAGTCTGCTGCCCTGACTGATGGGTAGTTCTTAGGATATGGACTTGAACTGGGATCATATCTTTCCTGTCTAATTGCCCAAGTGTATCTCCATATACCTGACTCCTCTATGAATTGTACATAGACATTTTGGGACCCGAAGGAATGATTCTTCCCCCCCGGTTATGTCCCAGTGAGTTTTCCCTTACACCTGGTTTACAGACTCATGACAGCTTCAGGTTTTTGGGAAAGTAAGTGTGCCCAGGAGGGGGAATAGTCTAAAGATAAAATTCTATTTGTTTCTTTCTGCAGAAGAAGTAATTTACTTATTTAGCCCTTTATACTAGGGATTGAGCCCAGGTTCTCAAACATGCTAAGCACATCCTGTACCACTAAGGTATACTGCTGCCCCTCACTTTTACCAATTTTCAATGTATACTGCTTCCTTGAACATAATAAGCCAGAAAAAAAAATTTCCCCATATGATTCCAGCCTGCCAGGCCTTCTAAGAATGTGAGATGTTCAACAGACTCTATTGATGATATCAAATTAGACGTGAGTGCATTTAACTAGTAAAATTTTTCCTTGTCCTCCTTTCCATAGAAACTCATCTTTCTTACACAAATTATCACATCTCTCAGGAGGATGGTGCCTCAACTCAGAGTGACAGTAAAAGGCTCACACACAGCCTACTCACCCCGGCTCTCCAGGCTACTGTTCAGACGCCGTTCAGCTGTTTCCAAGAGCTGCTTGCAGGTTTTCCAGAGCTGGCACTGAGAGCAGGCTAAGTCAAATGCAGCCATGGCGGGGGAACTAAGGTCTTCCAGAACCTCTCGCAGGGGAGTGTTGGGCTCTGCCAGAGAAGTGTTTATCCAGAAGTCCTCCTGGAGTGCGGGGATGGGGTCTCCGGAGGTGCTGAGGAGCTTGTCAGTCACATCAGAGATGGAGTAAAATACCATCCCTGGACCCAGCAATGGAATAAAAAGCAAAGAGTTAACATAACTCCACCACTTTTATTATGAGAACTAGTTATTTTTAAAATGTGCTTCCTCTGCACAGCATTTATGTACATCAGCACCATCATTACAGCCCACTTCTACTGCATCAAAACAAAGGCATGAGGGGCCAGGGATTTAGCTCAGTGATTCTGCTGCCTGCTTTGCAAGCACAAGGTTTTGAGTTCGATCCCCGGTACCAAAAAGAAAGGGGGAGAGAGAGAGAGACAGAGAGAGAGAGAGAGAGAGAGGAAGAAAGAAAGAAAAAAGAATAAAACAAGCCATGAGAAGGAAGACCAAGAGAAACTCAGAATGGTCAAGATGAAGGAAGCCTTTTTCCAAACAGGATGTAAAAGCAGGCTGAGAAAGAAAGAAGTGAGTGGATCTGTCAATTCTGATCAGAAAAGATCTCTAAACTACACTGCCAAAAAAGCAAGGTAGACAATAGTATTTGTTACAAGAGTCCATTTACAACAGAAATATAAAAAAGGATGTAACTGTATTTCTTATATAGGTATGGAAAATTCTTGGGAGGACATATAAGGAACAATGTGTGAGGGTAACTTGATATAAAATGCCTAGACCGATAAGAGATGTAAAAATGTGGGACAAGATTCCACTTTTAAGAAATAATGAAAAATGAGCTTTTGGGCAGTACAGCCACAGCTAAAATTTGAGACATGTGGATCTCAGGCTATAAATGTCAGTATGCAACTTTTTCATTTTAGGAACAGTAAAATAACATGTTGTATTTCTGAATAATCACTTGAGAACGAAATAAACTCCCACCACTTCTTGAAGCCTGAGGTAGTGGCCTCAAAATGCATAGTAAGCACAGCTCATGCTCTGTAGCGTTTATTCACAGAGGACAAGCTTACTGGACAGGAAGGTTGGATGCAGCTAGAAGAATACTCGGAATGTGCCAGGATTGCTGCTTTCCAAGATAAACGTCTCGCTTTGCATTTCTGCCTGCTATCACGAAGAGCCTATGATTTCAGTGGCTTTTCCCCTTACACCTCTTGCCCCCAGCTAGCTACCCTACCACCTATGGAGGCAGCAGAGAAGCCCGACCTGCAGCTGCAGCACTGCCAATGGCCTGTAGAGTTGAAAGGCCACTGCCAGTTCTTCGAATGGTGCTGCTGTTAGTGCCATCTGAGTTCTGGTTTTCAATCTTGTGCTCCACTTGAGCCAGCTCCTGGATCACTTCCTGGTAGCGCTCCACAAACATCAGTTCCCCTGCACTAGGTGAGGACTTTAGGTTGAACGTGAAGACCACCTGTCATGGAAAAGGGAAGAGCATGGCTGTGGTGAGCCCACTGAGCCAGGGAATGTAGAGAGAGGAAGTCTGGCTAAATCAGTAGACTATAGTTCTAAAGTATTTGTTTTGTAGGTTCGAAAATGCACTTATAAAAGTGATCAAATTTGAAAATAACTCGTAATTCTTAATGGGTCAGTAAGAAAACTGTCAGAGGGCCAGTAAAAGATGCAGACAATTTCAGAAGAAATACTTAAGGCTATTGTGGACGTGGGAAAATGTTTGCCCTTATCAGTAAGCCAGGAATTTAGGCAACAAGACTATTTGCATCTACAACAATAGCAAAGTGCAAAAATGAATCCTCAAGGAGTAATGTGTAAACTTTCATGAAAAGTAGTTTACCAATGAACTATAAAGCTTTAAAAATGTCTTTTGATGCAGTAATTTTTTGTGAGGAACTTTTTTTTTTTTTGGTACTTGGGGTCGAACTTGGGACCTTGTGCTTGAGAGGCAGGCGAAGGAACTTTTTAAAGAAATTAATCCAAAAGCGTTGATGCTTAAAGGAGATCATCTTGGTATATTACAATTGTAACAAAGTTTAAAATAATCTAAATGCTGGTCAAAAGAAAAAAGGTTAAATGCTACTTGACCATACTACTATAAGGTCCCTAAAGTCAAAATAATAAGATAAACACTTATATTATAATGTAAAAAGCACAATATAAAGTTTAGATTCAAAATAATTTTAGCTAGGGCTGGGGCTGTAGCTCAGTGGCGCTGTGCCTGCCTGGTAAGCGCAAGGTTCTGAGTTTGATCTCCGGTACCAAAACAAAAACCAAAACCAAAAAAACCCAAAATAATTTCAGTTATAAAGTCATATGTATCTCAGAAAAATATTGACCAAAAATACTCGGCATCTTTAACATTGGTTGTTCCACACAATAAGTTTGAAAGTAACTTTATTTTCTAGCTAACATTTTTTGATACTTTTGCATAATACATACAACTTGTGCTGTAACCAGGTTAAAAAAATCAAGCTTTTATTAAAGAAAAAAAAAAAAAAATCAGGGCTGAAGAAAAGCAGAAGTGGAGAGCACTGAGAGGTAAAAGTGTCACGGGACTCCCAGACAATTTCCTTTATGTTTGTGTTAAAGAAAGGCTGGGGAACAACAAAAACCCAAAAAGCCGGAGAGCCAAATCTTAGGACTGGGTACATAGCTAAGTTGTGGAGTGCTTATAGATAATGTGCCAGGCCCTGGGCTCCATCCATAGCACCGCAGAAACAAAATGACAAAAAGGAAGGCAAGGGAAGGACCCGTCTTCTCAAAGAACCGTTAAGTATCATTATCATTAAAATATGAGATCTAAAATGATTCCAGGAAGCACTTAAAAAAATTTTTTTTTTTACTTTGAGTGCTCACTTTGGCAGCGCGTATACTATTTTTTTTTTTTTTTACTTCAAGAGAAGATCTTGTTCAATGGCCTCCAACTTGACATATTTTTGCCTCAGCCTCCCAAGTAGCTGGGATTACCCATATGTGCCACCATGCCCAAGAAGAGCCTGATTACAGCTCTAGTGCTATTTTTCCTTTTTATCATCAACATTCTAATTTGTACTCCCTTGACTTCTCATTTACTGGCCTGGCGTTATTACTAAACATTGTCTGCATGATGATATTGATTGACTGATTGCAGTACAGGGGATTGAATTTGGGACCTTGTACTTGCGAGGCAGGCATGGTGCTACTGAGCTACATGATTTTTAAATGAGCCCAGTGATTTTGAAACTATATGAAAATGTGGACATGATCCAAAACAGGGCATAAGAAAAGAAATAAAAACATTTCAATGATTTGAAGTGGTGAGACTGTGGTTAAATGTTTTCTTTCACCTTAAGACACTGTTTATGTTAACACAAGCAATTCAACATCTCTGCATCTGCAATGCTGAGGACTGGATCTGAATACATGGAAACTCCCTTCTGCTTCTCCTCTCTGTTGCTCAATTGCTCCTGAATGGCTCTGGTGTCACATGCATCGAGCTTTCCTTGTTGCCCAGTGTGTCACAATCACTGAGGGGCTGACTTAGCATTGTTTGCTGTGACAAGGGGCAGCCAAGGCTCTTCTTACCTGACGGGCTTCTGCAAAGTTCCCCCGGAGGATACAGGATGCCAGCAGTGACTCAGGTGGGGAGAACATCATGGGGAGAAATGCACTTTGAGGTTGGGGCTGCAATCGGCTGTCCAACTCATTCCACCCAGACACAGCGGTCAGACTGCCTTCTGTTGGAATACAAAGACATGGGGTCCAGAGAAGCAAGAGAAACTGAGGAAAGACCATACTGCTGCTACCTACAACTATACTCTTACCTTCTCAAAATCCTTCTCTAAAAGCTGTACATGGGTCTTGGTTTTTCAAGTGAAGGGCTAACCTACGCTATCATCACAGAATATGAGACACGCATAATACTAACCACCTTTGTTGGATCATGTTTCTCTCTGCTGATGGACTACTCAACTGAGGGTGAAATAATCCAGTCCCTTTACTCAGCTGAAATCTGTTTGGTCATATGCAGCACCAATTTTCTTAAACACAGGGTTGAATTTGGCAACTAGTTGCAAGCTGCATACCTGAAGTACTTGTGCTTACTTCACTACTTGTACTTTCCAGGGATGGGTTGGAGCTTCTGTCCCGGCCATCTAGAAGTATGAGAAAGAAAACAGAAACTCAATCAACTTTTTTCATGCAGAAAGTGCAAGCTGGCCTGAAAGTTAAGATCCAGATAGAGTGAAAGGATAATGGGCACATACGTTGTTTTTTCAAGGCCAAAGGGTAAGTTTAATGTGGACCTAGCGTGTAGGTGGGTTGTAGCCTATACCAGTGGTTTCAACTGGGGTCTTACAGCCCTAGGTGCTTCTCAGTTATTTCTAGGGGTCAGTGGCCACCATCTACTCAGTAAGTACTGGCAATCATCTGAAAAAAATGAAATCTCAAAGATTTTGAGCCTGAAGCAACAGGACGCAAAGGGCCCCAACATTTTGTGACAAAGAAATGGGTATTCTCAGACTTGAAAAGCTAGGGAACTGAAGTATGAGGCCTGGCCTGCCAAAGCCCACCACATTCAAAGGCCCAGAGGAAAAGCTTTCAGTAACTAGCTTCCTGAAGTGCGAGGGCTTGCAATGGAGGCTCACTGTCCTTCAGGGTGGTTCCTGAAGACCATATCACTTTATGCAATGGAGCTCCCTTGGCCCACTCTTTGGGCTTCCCTTTAGATCAGGCAGCTATGAAAAAGCGGTAATGGGCACCGGGGATTTAGCTCAGTGGTTCCACCGCCTGCCTTGCAAGCACAAGGACCCAAGTTTGATTCCCAGTACCAAAAAGAACCAGAAAAACAACTCATAAATAAAAAGAGGTAACGGGTTTCAACCAAGATATGTCACATGAATGCAAACGTTGCCTTCTGACCCAAACTAATTACTTGAGCAGCTTCAGGGTCTTAGCAATCATATTTAAAGTCTTTCCAGGTTTCCCTCCCCTCTACCCAATACATTCACCTTTCTTAATTGCCACTTTGCTAGTGAGGACTCATTTTTTTGGAGCTTAGTTCAGGAATTAACTCCATGTTGTCTCTTTCTCTGAATTTTGTAGGCTGGGGTTCCCTTCTAAGAGATTTCTTCTGTTTCCAGGTCGTATCTCCATTTAATTTTTCATGTATACTTGCTATTCAAGTAATTTACATATTCTTTGAAGGCAAAGGTTTTATTCATGCCTCATTCATCTTTGGCAAGATACTGAGTATTATTGTTTAGCAGAGAGGAAACTCGTACTGTTTCTTGTAAATTATTTAAAATATCAGCATCAAAAGCCCGAATGAAAATTATCTAAAAACTTAAAAATCACTCTTGTATAATAATACTGTATTAAATTCCTCAAAGAAAAATTTAGTCAAAAGACAAAAAAGAAAAAATTACAGCACATAACAAACTATTTTCCCTCATATGTAAAGAGCTTTCTACAGTTCAACAAGAAAGATGAACCTACTAGAGAAAATGGACCTTACATATGATTAGGCAACTCACAGAACAATATAATAGCCAATAAATGTTTGAAAAAATAATCTCAATCAAACCAAAAAAGTTAATATTAAATAATGAAACATCATTATTTTATTAATTATACTAGTAAAGACTTTTGAACTTTGGTATTATTCATTGTTGACTAATATATGTGTAAATAGGAAATCACATATAGCTGGCAGAATAGAAATCATTTCACATTTTTCAGACCATTTGGTAAAATCAATCTATATTTAATGTAAAAACACCATTGGGGCCGGGGATTTAGCTCAGTGGTTCCACTGCCTGCTTTGTAAGTGCAAAGTCCTGAGTTTGATACCCGGGACCAAAATGAAATAAAAATCAAAAAACAAAAAACAAAAAAACCCACTGACCTAGAAATTCTTCTAGGAACTTGTCCTACACTCACATAAGTATGCATGGATATGTGCAAGATAGTTTTCTATAGCTTTTTGTCATTTTTGCTCTGTTTTTTCAGTGCTGGGGATTGAACCCAGGGCCTTCCACATTCTAGGCAAGCATTTCTAATGCTGAGCTACAGCTTTAGCCATTTTGAGACAGGATCTTGTTAAATTGCCTAGGCTGGCCTTGAATTTTTTTTTGAGAGGGATACTGGATATCGAACTCAGGACCTGTGCTTGCGAGGCAGACAGTGGAACCACTGAATTAAATCCCCAGCTGGCCTTAAATTGTTTGATTCTCCTGCTTCAGCCTTCTGAGTAGCTGGGATTACAGGAGAGAGCTATCATACCTGGCCAGCACTGTTTTTAACAGTAAAAAACTGGACACAATTTAAATGTTTATGAACATATATGTGAACATTATAAGACATGCAATGCTAAGCAGTCTTTTTTTATATCATTCTTTATTATTAATTTTTTTTTAGTACTGGGAATTGATCTTTAAGCAGTCTTTAAAGTAAAAGGAGGAAAATTTCAATAGACAGCATGATACATATTTATATATAACTGAGAAAGCAAATATTTATATATATGTAACTCATCATGCATCTATACATATGGATATATGAGAATCTATTAACAAAAGAGTTACTCAGGGGAGTGGGACTAGGATATTTTTAAAACACATTTGTTTGACCATGAGCTCTGTCTTAAAGGATATTAGACAAGTGGCAATGCCCACTTGCCTGGCATATGAGAGAGAGCAAGGTAGGGGGAGAGAGCTCTTCAGGTTACCTGCCCTGCTTCTTCTTGTCCGACGACCCCTGCGGAGACTAGAGTGCCTTGTGGCAATGGGCCGGTACTTTCGAAGTGGCTCCTCTGAAATAGCAAATTTAAGGACGGTGATCAACTTGGCTGTGCCCTTCCTCCTGGGGGTGGGGGGTGGTAAGGAGATGATGTGCACTGATATCCAAGACATGGAGTAGTACGCCAGGGTTCTGAACTGGTTGCTATGGTGATGTGCAATTAGGGTGTGACCCTTGTACACTCCTGCCTCACTCCCTCATTTTTTCTCCCTCCCACTTTCTGGGCCTACCAATTCTGCTCCTTTCCCTCACCTGAGCCTTGGTTGCTTGTTACCACCTTATATCTCCACTGGGCCTCAGAAAGAACCTTGGAAAACTGGTGCAGGCGGCTCTGCAGTCCATCTCTGCTTCCTGGGCAGCTTTGGCCTTCTAGCTTTGCCTTATCGGGTGGGCTGTGGCTGCTGATCCTATCCAGCTGCTCCTGGAGAAGCCTAAGGAAGGCCCCCACTGCAAACTCGTCAGCCAGGAATCCACTGATACCACTAGTGAAATGCTTTAGATCCAAAAAATTGCCATGGGGCCCTGGGGAGCAGTCTTTTGGCTGTGCTTTTAGACCGCTTGGCATTGCATGAACAAAGTTCGTGGGGACTCCCAGGGGACCCCGTCCTGACTTCTTCTCAGACTGTGCTGTGTGCTGAGGGCTTTCTGATGGAGACCTCCAACCCAAGGAGCCTTTCTCCTCAGTGTCATCATCCTCAGCATAGTCTTCAAGCAGGTGAGGCTCTGGGTGAAGATCAGTAGAGGTGATGAGGAGCAAAGAGAAGATGTTTTCTAGGAGTTCCAGACACAAAGAGTCAGGGATACTGCACAGATACTCTTGACACCTGGCCAGGTAAGTTGAGAAGGAATGCGAAGCACCTAAAAATGCATGTGCAAGAGAAAAGGCAGGGGAAGAGAGGAAAGAGAGTATAAACATCAGGAGCATTACTTGCTAGACTCAAAACTTTCTCACAACTGCAAGTCATTTATTTTTTTAAGGATTAAGGGAATTGAGGGGAGAAAGAAATGTGAGTGTTTACCCAGCTGTGTTGCTTCATGATTGGCAGAAATAGTTTGCTACTTTAATTAAAAAGTAGAACTTCCTGAAAACTCATTACTTGTTTTGGCTTTTTAAACATGGCATTATTCTTCATCTCTGACAAATATTTCATATTTGCATGAAAGCAGCGTGGAAATTCCTTATTCTTTATTCTGTTTTAATCTGTTGTTAAATTAAGGGTGATCACAGGCTGCCTAGATCTCTTAAGAAACACTCAGTAGACAACAAAATGACCATGCTCAGAAGTGAAGGTCTATTCAAAAGCTAGAAGTGAAAGGGAACTGAGCACTAGTCATAGAAGGCAAGTTAAGGAATTTAAGTTAAGAAAAATGAGAGAGGATAGGACATTAGGTTTGTATTTCTCACGCTGGATATTGTAACCTACAAAATTGTCTTAGAGCTTACATTTAAAAAATGAAATAGAACAGAAAAATAATCTCAAGTGTGCTCCATTTGGGAAATTAAGTTTATTTCTTAAGATGTCGTTTCAGTTTATACGCCACACATATACACATAAATGAACACACAAATAAATACACAAATTGTATACCTAGGTACAAACTGGGGTGTGACGTGAGACACCATCGTTACTGTGACTCATAGGTAAAGAAAAAGGAAGCATTTCGAGAAAACTCTGGACAGCGGTGGTGAACCTACGGAACACGAGCCGCCGCGGGCTGTTGGTATCACTGATAGCTCTAAAAGCTTCACCACCCTAGCTCCAGGTGATCATAAGCAAGTCCCTGTTTCATCAAGCTGGTAAATAAATGGCATAATTACCGAGCTCCCTAAAATCAAGGTCACCTCCGTCAAGGTGGGAAAGAGTAGCCACCTAAAGCATTCAATGGGACAGACCTTGCCAGCAATCTGCCAGAGATGGGGTGCAGTGGGGAGTACCATACCTGGGGAGGGGACAGAGTCCTCTGTGCACTCTGCAGCCAAGGCCAGGTCCTCAGAGGGGCTGTCTTTGCAGTCCTGGCACTGGGAGTACTGGTGTGAGTTCACACAGAGGGCATAGATGGCATATTTCATGGCGCAGAAGCCCTGGTAGAGGGTTAGATTCTGACACTGGCTCAGGTGCTCAGGAACTGGAGCATCAGCAGAATCTGAATTGTAGGGAGAAAGAGGCAGAATTTCAGAGTTAATTCTTTCAGGTGTAAGTGGCTGAAGCAAAGAGGCTATACTTGTAGGTTCTTATCCTCTCTCCTGTGATCTGGTCTCTATCCCTTCTAGGTTTTTCTTCTAGTCAACATCAACTTTCAGTTCCCTCTGCTTCCTTTTCTCCATCAAGCTACATGTCTCATGCCTCTACATGCCATTGTTGCTCAGGGCTCAAGCTTTGCACCCTTGCCCCAGCCATATTATTACTTCTCTTTGGCATTTTTCAAGTTCAAGTTCTAAATGTATCCCCATGGGTCACCAGAGATCAGACTTAAATATTTCTTTGGAAATATTTGGCTTTTGTACTTGTATGTTAAAGCCAGAGATTTAGTTCCTTTAGGAAATCTCTTAAACAAGTTGCTTATCTTTCCAGAAAAAAAAAAATGTAATATGGAACACTGATTTTGCAATCAGTTGAAGATCCTTTTGAAAGTAAAGCAGAGCAACATCCAGGCTGGCAAATATCTAGTGACATATGAGAAAGATTGTTTCTCTCAAATGTACATGTCCCTGGTCTGTATGGCAGGCTGTGACTATGCTATGCTATGATTTTGACAGCAGAGAGAACAAGTTTGTAAATAGGGTTTTGAATTGCAAGTAAAGATCAAAAGTAAAATGAGGATTGTTATTGTTTCAGACAAAACTTTTGTCCAAACTTCTGGATCTGTTCAATAGAGTATGAAGGTGATATGGAAAGAGGAAGGAGGGTACATTTTTGTGCTCTGGGAAAACTTACGAAGCATGAAACCATTTGCCAAGAATTTCCATAAACAACTGTCAAGGACAATGGTGTGAATGCAGAAGAGAGTTCCTAATTCTGTTTCATTGGGATGAGGGTATGCCGGTGGTTTCTGAGATGATGCCATAGGAAAAAAGATGTGGGACTGTGCCCACGGGATTCCCTACACCCCATCAAGAAAGTGGGGGAATGGCCCTGTATCCTATGATCTAACAGCACTAATTTGGAGGACACTTGCTGGATCACATTCTCAACAGATAGCCCGTGCTCACATCTAGAAAAATCCTACACTGGAAGAAATATGTGCAAGCGGGAATCTTGGCCAAATAGTTCCACTGCCAACTCACCGTGCTCTTGTTGGAGGTCGTTGGCTGGCACCTTCTGTAAGAGCTTGAGAACCTCTTCTTCTGTGAGGGCTGGAAGGTTGGTAAGGTGATGGAGAGAGTAGAGCACTGAATGGCTGTCTCCGCCATGTAAATGACACAAGAGATCTCTCTTTGGTATGGGGTTGCTAAAAGGGAAAGGTGAGGGGATGGAAGGAGAGGCAGTTTATATTATTGTCCTAGAAGTACAGGTCTTTATTTCCTTTCATTTTTCTCTGGCTCATGACACCACAGTTTTACTTCCATAATCTCTATCGGTCTGGGATAGAACCTTCCATATATTTATCCTCAGAGAAGTATATCCATTAAATCAGCTGTCTTTGTCTAGAAAGGACCTAGACGGGGCCTTTCTGGTAAGTATGGTCTAGAAAGAGCCTGCAGTTTCTTTTTCCGAATTTCTATACTCTCCCTAGCTTTGAACTGACAACAACTTCTCTGGTGTTACTTTGAGGAAGGGCCCCTCACCGCTTCCCTCTCCGCCTACTCTACTTTGGAAAGTATTGGTGAGGAGGGTGAAGAATAAGACAGGAACCCAGAGCTAGGCTGTCTTCAGAGAAATGCAGGGCTTCACACACAGTTCAGTGGGCATTTGTTGACTAAAAGTATGATTAAGGATAACATATGACTAAGGATTTGGGTAACACTTACTTGCTATGCAATTTTAGGCAAGTTATGTAACACCTCTGGGCTTCAGTTGTTCTACCTTTCAAATAAAGATAATACTGGTATTTACCTCATAGAGTTATTGTGAGGCTTAATCATCCAGGAAAGGGCTTAGAGCCATGCCTGGCATATAGCAAGTGCTCAGGAAGTATGAGCTATAGTTGTTTTTATTACTAACATCCTGAAACTGTCCTCTAGTTATGGCTTGATCGTCATGGAGAAGATAATCATTACTTATATATATTTTTTCTAGTTTAATAGTTGGAACAATTATTTATGACTGGTCAGCATCATCGACTCTAAACATTTATGTAGAAGTCTTGAAATGGGCACACACATGGAGCACAGGGTCAAGTGTGCTGGACAGTAAGAAGGGGCTGACCATACATACAGGCCCATACCTGCTGTGCTGTATGCACCACTCCAGGATCTCTAGGTGGGCCCACAGCCCATCACAGGCATCCCTGAGGAGCTCATCACAGCCTTGGTCCTATGGCAACAGGGGACAAGAAGTTGCTGGCTTAGGTATCTGATATCAGAGACTGTGACCAACCTTGTATTTTGCCAAATCCCAAAGCCTCATGGTACTCACTTATGGAGCACACCAGGGCGCAGAGTTAGGAGTGAGCGTTACCTGGGTCCTGTGCAGTGTCTGGAGCAGCCTTTTTGCTGACTCGAGGCTCTGGCAGTAGGTCCAGCCTAGGAGCACGAGCAGGTGCCTGAGAGGCCTGAACTCTCTATCCAGCAGGCAGCCAAGGCTTGGGAAGTCTTCCTCTTTCACCAGAGTTAGCGCTGTTACCTGTAAGCCAAAGAGGCCCACTGTAGGCCACTGTGTGGACTAGGAGAGTTCCAGCTTGCTGCTCACTAGGCAGAGAAGCTCTTTAGTACAGCAGGGAGACTTGTGATATCACCATAGTGGGCAGTGGCATAAAATAAATGTTTACAGAAGCATAAGACAATGATGGAAGCCCTCACAGGCAAGGAATGACTTCTGCTGTAATCCTACTCCTAGCACAGTAAACAATGCACAGGACAAGATTCAGTAATATCTGCTGATTTCAGTTCAGTTGCACTCTGAAAGGTAAGATTTAATTAAATTTTGTTTTGTAAGCCAAGAGTATCGCTATGTACTTCAGGCTGGCTTTGAACTCACTATGTACCCCAGGTTGGCCTTGAGCTGACAGCAATCCTCCAGTTGGCCTCCCACATTCTGGCATTACAGGTGTGCACCACTATGCACAGAAGTATAGATGGAGAAATTTACAGCAGTCAAAGTCCCCTGTCAGCTATGTCATATAGTGCTGCCATGGTCTTTTTCTCTTACACCTTTCAGAAAGCTGACAAACCCAACATCTTGTTTTCTGCCAAAGCACCAGCATAAAGTGACTACATCTGTAATTATGAATGGTAGTGATTTTCAGAGCCTCCTCTCCTGTAGGTGGGATGGACAGAACCAGTGAAATGCCACTAATTAGACTGCTTGTGTTAAATAAATGAGTGGCAGAGAAGCAAGCAATGGAAAAGCCCAGGAAGAGTTCAGGGCCCTTCTATGATGGAGAATATAGTCCCAAAGCTTGATTTACCAGAATCTGCTCGAGGAAGTGCTTGCTGTTGCTCAGGCAGTAGAAAAAGGTCACTTTCCAAGCCTGTGCTGCGTTGGGAGTGGAGAACAGGGCCAGCATTGTCCGCTCAGGATCTGGATGTTCCAGGGAGACTGAACAGCAAACCAGAAATGGATAGTGGGAAATCAAGAGCTTTTGTTTTCTAAGCTATAGCCTATCTGAAAAACCAACTGATATGAGAGTAGGTTGTTTAAGAATTTTAAACCAGGTTTGCTATGCTTTATCTTAAAGACACTTTACTTCTCTTACTAGCCTCTGCAAAGCTCTTTCCTGTTATTACTGTTACCCCCTATCCCATTGCTTGTCTTGGGGGATTTTTTTCTTAGCCTCTATTAGGGGTCCTGAACATGTGAGCATCAGTCTAGAGTAGTGGGTGGCACACATGCTGCAGCGGCTGTTGGTCATCACTGAAAGCTCTAAAAGGTTTGCCATCACTGGTCTAGAGGACCTTCAGAGAGTCTGGACATACTGGGGTTACCAAAACACTAAAAGAAATGGCAAAAGGAACATACCTTTCCCTGATGGTGTGGCCCTTGGTGGCTTCTCTATAACTTTGTCTGCATAGGTGTGGCCATAGAGGGATAGCAGGCCCCGTCCACCCTTGTGCAGTAGGCAACCAAGCAGCTGCTCCTCCTTTAGGGGACTTCCCTCAGTCCTGCAGGCATCCAGGAGTTCTTCACACAGGGCACGCAACTCAGCCCTGGAGGACTCTGCAGGGCAACGCAGAGTCCGCAGTGCTGTGTAGATGGCATCCACATCCCCGGGGGGCCCAGAGGCAGGCCCCTGCAGAGTCCGCAGTGCCTTTCGAATAAGGCCCACCAGTGCCTGCTGCAGAGGCCAGTGACAGAGGCCAGTGCCATCATCTTCCCCAAGCAGGAGCTCCAGCAGGGCCTGTGCTTGCTGGGGAGCCTGCTTCAGAAGATCCCAGAGCGCAGAGACAGCTTCAGAGCTGAGTGGAGGGGTCCAGCTCTCCTGCCTCTGATGGGCATCAGGCAGGTAGGATACTGTGCCTTGTGCTACGGTCTCATACAGCTCCTAAACAGAGATGAAGGGAGATGGCAGTAGGGTGGGGTCGTTAGCACGTCTAGAATGTTATTACTTGTATGCAGTAGCAAACACTTCTAAGACTTAGTGAGCTGGCCCTGAGTGAGGCAATTTACACAGGAGAATCAAATTAACCCTTACAACATTATCTACTTAATTACTATTGCAACTCCGTCTCACAAATGTGGAGACTGAGACTCAGAGAGAATAATTCAATAATCCAAGGCCCCCACGCTCAAGCTAGTTCCAAATGTGTACCGGTGCCCTTAACTGGGAACTGTAATTTCACAGACCAGATAGGTAAGACATTATGCTCATCTAAAAGCATTTAAACTTACTTTTTAAAAGGACGTTACATTCCGCTTTAAACTCCTGATCTAAATCCTACCCATGTTTTAAGGTACACTCCATTTTGATCCTCTCACAAAACCTTCCTGCTATGGTGCAAATGTGGCCCTTGAAATTTCACACGTTGGAAACTTAAATCTTCAGATTCATTCATTAATGACATTGGAGATAGGGCCTTTGGGAGATGATTATGACTAGATGAGGCCACAAGGGAGGGGCCCCATGATGATACTGGCAGCTCTGTAAGAGGAGGAAGAGAGACTTGGGCTAGCACACTGTTCCGTTTTGGCAAGTAATGCCCTCCACCACATTGTGACCCTACAAAAGGGCTCTCACCAGATGCTGAGCAGACTCCAGGGCCACGCTTTTCTTCCCAGCCTCAGAACCATGAACTAGATAAAACTCTACTCTTTATAAATAACTCTGTCTGTGGTGCTCAGTTATGGACACAGAAAACAGACAAGGCCACAGAAAACACACTTCCCTAATGCTTCTAATTCACAAAAGTTCAATGCCATTAAAATTAGAACCATATGGTTTAACTATGTAATAGTCTCAGGTGTGTTTTATTCTTCCTCCCAACCTGATGGTGAGCCCTTCAAAATAAGAATCTGTATGTCCTGTCTGAGTGAGGAAGAATATCGGTCAAGGAAGTAGGTTATTACTTATATTTTAGCACCATACCTCTACATGGTATTCAGGGATGCCTGTTTTTTTTTTAACTGCAAGATCATAAGTCCTTGTCCTCACTTGATCTTAGTCAAAGCACTGAGAAGCAGTAAGTCCTTGACTTAATAGAAATGAAAGCCCCACTTTTTCTTTGAGACAGGATCTTGATATGTCATTCAGGCTAGACTCGAACTCAAGGTGATCCTCCTGCTTCAGCCTCCTAAGTGCTGGAATTACAGGTGTGTGGCACTACACCTGGCTCCCCTACTTTATATTCCACTATAAATATGTCTTTAACTGTGGCAGGGCTATTAAGAAAATATACACTGGGTTGAGGGTATGATTCAGTGGTAGGGAACTTGCCTCGTATGTATGAGGGTCTGGGTTCAGTTCTCAGTACAATAAGTGCCTGACTTACAAACATTTGAGTTGCAAACTTTTATAGGTGTACAGTATAAGATTCACAGGTGTACTATATAGGACTTTGGGATTATGAATGAGACCAATTTATGAACATTCCCCTAGAATTGGAACTCATTCCTTTATGAGGACTTACTGTACAGAAAAAGGAAGAAAGAAAATAAGTATTGAGCTTCAGGGCACACTTAGGACAGTTTATAAGTTGCAACTGATATAGGCTATATAGCTATATTTGATACTTAGTTTGAATCTGTCCCTAGAAATTTGAGGATCAATTACAACACATTCAGTGCACCTGTTATAGAAAAGACAATTCACCAAATATTAGTTCATTTTCCTTTCATATCTCTTATCATCTACTGGTCAAAAATTCAAACGCCTTAGTTTATTTATTTATCTATTTATCTATTTATTGGTTTTCTTGAGACAGGGTCTTACTATGTAGTTGAGACTGCACTGGAATTCACTATGTAGCCAGGCTGGTCTTGAACTCACAGTGATCCTCCTGCCTCAGCCTCCCAAGTGCTGGGATTACAGGTGTGTGCCACCATGCCTGGTCCTCAAACACCTCAGTTAAAATCCAAGCTAAGTATTCTTTCTCCATGAAAAGAAAAAAAAATATTTACTCTCTAGCTATACTTAGTACTTTTTTTTGAGAGAGAGAGGGTCTTGCTATATAGTTCAGGCTGGCTTTGAACTCCAGGCTAGCCTCAAATTCCTGGCAGTCCCCCTGCCTCAGCTTCCCCAGTGCTTATACTTAGTACTTTTCGACAATCTACCTCAAGTATTCTGAAATCAGGTAAGTCTACCTAAACTCTAAACTTCCCTTGGAGGGCCCTCTTTCAGGCCTTCCCTGAGAACAAGGTATAGCTGACATCTTAACAGCCAGGGTAGTCTCCTGCTGAAAATCTTGTTGGGTCTTGGAAAGCTGAGTTTGTTGACTGACTGTACAGATAGCTCAAGGCCTCTCTCACCTTGAGGATGTCCTCTGGAATGTTACTTTGGAGGTCTTCTGACAAAAAAAGAAACTCAAGCTTTCTCCGGTAAACAGCTGGGAGTATCCTCTAAAAAAATCATAAGGAAGCATAATGATTAATCACATGATTTAACACATCATAAGTATGTCTCTCCTGTTAGTCTTATGTCTTCTATTTCTCTAAGGTGAAGTATTTTAGACCACTAAATTTCATCATATGTTTTCAGATATTTTATAAACAGTTAAACTTGGTCACATACCTCTATTAAAAACTAATATGTAAAGCCCACAGATTAGCCTAGAACTCCAAGGTTTATTAATTTCATGTGATTTTTTAAGAGTCTGCTTTTTTGTGTTTAAATTTAATTATATTTGTGTGGTTTTTTTGCATGTGACCTTTTTCTTTGTTACCTGAGCGTTTTTCCCCCAGGAAATCTCTTTTGCTAAGTCAAAACACCAAGGTAGGGCTGAGGATTTAGCTCAGTGGTGTTGCTGCCTGCTTTGCAAGCACAAGGTCCCGAGTCCGATTCCCGGTACCAAAAAAAAAAAATAAAAAAAAAAAAAATTCTCTTTCCTGTTTTTGGTATTAACTCTGTTTTGCAGATGAGTTGGAGAAAAGGATAAAGGGGGTGAGATTTAACATTTTCTAATGTTTACTAAGCAGTTATATTCCAGGTATTAAGCAGCAAATCTAATTTAGTTTCTGAATCAAATAAATCTGTGGCATAGTTACATAGTTTAAAACTTATCTTTACTAGGTGAAATAGTTAGAAAGACTTTTCAAATTATTCCAAACATGAAAAAGAAAGAAAAATGAAAAAGAAAGAGTGGCCCACCCACCCCCACTTTTTTTTTTTTTTTTTCAGTGCTGGGGATCTAACCCAAGGCCTCTCTTGATAGGCAAGCACTTTATCACGAATCCACACCTCCAGCCCCAAAGAAAAATTTTTTGTTTCTCTGAGATGAAGTCTCACTCTTTTGCCTAGGCTGGACTTTAGCTCATGAACTTAAATGATCTTCTGTTGCCCCATCCTAAGCAGCTGAAACCACAGACGTCTACCACCACAGGAGGCTGACCCCAGTGTGTGGTAATGAGAGGTGCCATTAGCATGGTCTAATGCAGAAACAGAAAGCCTGTGACTTCCCCACACCTGCTCGCTTCACAGTAACTTCCCTCACTCCCTAAAACTCAAATTGAGTCTCTTTCTCCAGAAAGAAAATGAGATGAGAGTCTGGGATTAATCCTTATGCACAGTAAATTAGAGACATCTGTAAATTGGGCCTCGGGGCAAAGCTTCTAAGAGATGAGTTTTTTTGGGTGGTAAGAAGCACCAGAAGTAGCATGGTACATACACCAGTACAACAACAGATCACATTTCCACGGTTTATGTGCATGGTGCACTGCATTCTTGGCTCCAGATCTTATTCTTGCCACACCCTTCCCTATTCTGTGCATCTGTGCCATGTAAATGCTTGCATAATGTTAATGGTTACAAGCTGCTGGGGCAAATTCATGCTGAGAAGCTGAAGGTTACTGGATAGTGTTTCCAATGAAAAGTAAGAGGATCTTTCCTTAGGTAAGAAATCTAAGACAGCAGGCCCTTAACAGTCTGGTTAAGATTTTAACACTGTCCAGAATCCTAACTGCTATTTGGGTTATAGTTAATTTACTGGTGAAATTACTTTAAGCATATTCAGGGTCATAAAAGACTAACGTTTCTAAAGCAGGCAAGAATTTGCTTACTGTTTCTAAGCACAGATTTCCTTATTGTAAGGGCAAGGCAGGTTCAATGGGAAAAAATAAGAATATACCAATACGTAAACTTAAAAAAAATATTGTTCTATATCTTCCCAATGAAGTAGAGCTACCATTAATGGCCATCTTCTATGCATGTATACCAAATGTACTACTTCCTAAACTACTTTTTTTCAATTCTCCAGAGCCTCCAGTGAGGGGAAAGCTCATTTGGCTTGACAAATTCCACGTATGTATCAGAGATCCTTAATCAGTAACACAATTTATTTTCCTTGAAGATACTATTCCAGACAAAGTATTTCAACTTTGGCTCAATTTTTTAAAAAAATTTGATTCTTAGTTATCCTAGGTTTCATTATATTTAAATCTTGCTTTTCTTTCTTCCCCCTCCTGCTAGTCTTTCTGACATTTCTTTCCTAGACAGTGGGCTAAGGCCTGGATAAAAGATACAGTTAGATCAGTAATTTCTGTTATTTTCGACAGTTATGTGAAGGATAAATGTCATGCAAAAATGGAACTAAAGACAAAATTAATTCTGATGACTGAAGGGGATAAAAAGAAGAAAAAAACAGTCTAAATGATAGACATTTAAACATAGAATTTCTTACTTTAAAGATCATGTAAGCTAAAAAATAATGTTGAGGTAGAAAAAACTGAGGACTGGTTTTGGTTTTAGCTCCAGTTCTGTTAACTGACTTTACAGTATATTCTTTTGCCAATGATGGATCCTTACTTAATCTTAAACTCTGAGGTTCAGTATGAAATTGTCTCAGAATTTCCTTTAATGGATCTCATCTTTGATAATATAAACACTGTAAAAGAGTGGAAGGGTTCCTCGAAAGAAAAAAAAAAATCCCCAAAACAAAAACCACTTCTTCCCTAGTTTTCTCTTGCTGTTAGCTTACCATGTTTTTTATTTGGTAATTTTACTGAGAAAGAATATGACCAACTTCATAATAAAGGAAGTAACAGACAAAGGGAAATCCCATAACTACTCCAAGTTCTTCTTTGTCCTGGCCTTACATTTAAATGTAGCCCCTCTTACCTTTTCCTGGGCCAACCACTTTTCCAATACAAGAAGCCAGAGCCAAGCTAATCTTTGGGGGCTGATGTCCTGCCCACATCTGAAAAAGGTGAAAAGAAAGGAGTTTCTACAGACATTTTCTCTTTTGTGATCCAAAACTTAGAATTCACTGCTCAGTCTCTATTTTAAACCTGAATAGGCAAGTTCCAATGGGAATTTCTCAATTGCATATGATAGTTCAGTAAAATATCAGAACCAGAAAAGATCTGGCAGTTTTCATAAAAAAGTCTCAATCCACCTCCATATTCTCCTTTTTGATTTTCTTTTTAGGAGTCTTGCTGTGTTACTTAGGTTGGTCTTGGAAGTTCTGGGTGCAGGTGATCCTTTTGCCTCAGCCTTCTGAGTAGCTGGGACTACAAGCACATGTCACTGTGCCTGGTTTAGTATTGTTTTAAAACATCATTGTATGGGTCGGCCAGGCATGGTGGTGCACACACTCGGGAGGCTGAGGTAGGAGGATTGCTGTGAGTTCAAGACCAGCCTGGGCTACAGAGTGAGTTCCAGGTCAGTCTCAACTACATAGTGAGAACCTGTCTCAAAAAAACAAAAACAAAACATCATTGTACGTAATGCTATCTAAAGTATATTCTTACTTAAAAAGTACCAACAAACTCAATGAGAAAAAAAAGTATATTCTTGAACACAAAGAATGAATCAAATATAAAAGAAATAAGTCATAAAACATTATTTTTAACCATGTGGGGAAAAAAGTTATAAGAATGTATGCCTTTCTTTGAAGATAGCAATTTAAATACTATCAATGTGTCAATACAGTACTTAAATTGTGTAACACTAACAGTTAAAGTAAGGATAAGCCAGAGAAAGATTAATCAGAACATTTGGCTCCTATTTACTACTATCTTGCCAGGAAGAACTCATTAAAAACCTAGGATGGAGAAATCTGGTTACCAGGAGACAAGGAGGGATCATAGTGCAAGCATAAAGAGCAGCACCAAGGAGGAGGGATGCAATCACTTCTGTAGTGATGCAACAGGTCTATCTTTACTACCACCGGGTCACAGGAATCTACATATGGGTAAAAGTATATAGAGCTAGCGATAAAACATGAATGCAGATTTTAAAAATGGTACAAACCAAATAAGATCTGTAGTGTAATTAACAGTAATGTACCAATGTCAGTTTTCTGGTTGTGATATTGTACTACAGCTAAATGAGATGTCATTGGGAAAAGCTGGGGAGATGATACACTGACTACTACTGTATTTCTTGTGAGACTAATTATTTCACAATGAAAAGTTTTCAGTCAATTCATTTTCAGTCCTTTGTTAGAGTTACCATATTTTCAGTCTCAAACCCATAAGCAAGAAGAGAGCAGGGTTTGCTTGCTTTTTATTTTTATTTTTTTTCTTTTTGTACTAGCAATTGAACCAAGGGCCTTTGCATTGAGCTACATTCCCATCCTTTTTTATTTTATTTTGAGACAGGATCTTGTTAAATTGCACAGGCTGGGCTTGAACTCTTGATCCTCCAGTCTTAACATCTGAGAGTGCTGGGATTACAGGCATGTGACACCACATCTAGCATTAAGGTTTGCTCTTTTTGGAAGCAAAGAAAACACTTTTTAAAAATGTAACTACACCATTATCTTTAAGGATAATAAACAAGAAATGATGATAACAGATATACTTTGGTGGCCAGGTTTAAATCCAGTTTCAGATGATAATCCAAAGTTTTAAACTAAATTAATACTAATGGGAATATATTTTACAGGTAAAATTTCAGAACACTTGAAATATACTCTGCTTTTGCTAATTCTTTAAGAGGGTAGTTGAATGGGACACATGGACACAAGGAACCATGTGACTCTGGCTCTGAGACCCTCTAGTGGGGAGGGAGATCACTTACCTCAGCAGATCTGGACACAGCACCAGCGCCTGAAGTATATCTTCCACCCTCTTTGGGATATCCCCGTGTGCCTCGTGTAGCTGATGGATACATGCTTGTGCCAGCTCCCACTCTCCCCTCCGCAGGCACTCACAGAAAAATTCAAAAAGCTGCTTCTCGGTAGCAGTTTCCTCTTTTCCAAACGGATGACTCATTTTCCCAGCACAGAGTGCAGGGAGGCAGAAAGAGATGCGTTACGCGGAACACATTCTCAATGGTCTCATTCGTGGAGTACCTCCTAGAAACAACACATGACTGAGAGGAAACGAAGCTAGACAAACCAGCAACTACGGACCAGACCGGGAAAGAAGGCACTTATTTTCATAAATATTGTTTTAAGTTTGACAAGTTATTATCTCTTTTGGAGAAGAGCCACTTTCTCCAAGGGGTGGATCCCATCTCTACGCAGATCCTATATTTAATAAGATCAATTGCCGTACTGGCCGGGGGCTAGACCCATAACTCTGTATCCGTATTCTCTCCGGAACGTTTTGCCCAGGTTGGCTCCAAATCCCCAGGTGGTCGATTCGGCAGAAACACTCCTCTTTTGAGCCTTCTGTTAAGGCAGGATTGAAGATCAGGAGAAAATTTGTGTCGGGAGAGCAGTGTGGGATTGGGGGAGTGAGGCCAGGGACACTGCCTACCCGGGTCGTGGCGAGCGCCCTTATCTCCCCGCTCCCCGCGCCTTACACTCACCTGTTCCGGGCATCCACAGCATTAGAGTTTCCAGCGCAGCCATGTTTGAGCTAGGTCAGGTGACAGATTCCACTGTGAACAGAGGTGGTGGAGGCAGGGGAGACGAATGAGAGCGCCACTCCTATTGGCTCAAAGGAGGGAAAATGCAAATTAAGTGCCATATTTGTTTGAATCGCGTGACACGACATTTCTGGACTAAGGAAAGCTAAGACACTCAGAAAGAGCTAAACCAACTAGCTACCTGGCAGCGGACCATCCTTCCCAATTATGACAGCTCTCCTCCCCTCAACACCTTTAGTTTTTCTGTATTGGCTGAGCAAGTGGCGGGAATAGCTCTGTTCTTTGCTTTGTTTTCTTTCGCTTTCTCCCTAGCGTCTGAAGTCATTTACTCAGCGACAACCCGTGGTAGTGCTTTGCCAGGGGTTGGGGTTACTCAGAGCTAGGAGAGTTCGTCCTCCTCTATTATTATTTTACTTGGGCCCTTTTACAATCTCAGAGCTCTGCGGCCTGAGTTGTATTCTGCTTCACTCCGTTCATTCATGGCCTTATTTTGCCGATTTAAAAAAAATTTTTTTTAAAGGCGGGGAGGGCCGGGGATTTAGCTCAGTGGTTCCGCCGCCTGCCTTGCTAAGCGCCAGGACCTGAGTCCGATCTGAGTACCCCGCGCCCAAAAAGACGGGATGGTCTTGCTATGGGATAGATCCAGGCTGACCTTCGACTTGCTATCCACCTGCCTCAGCTTCCTGAGTGTTGGGATTACAGGTGTGCACCACCACACCTGGCTATCCCACAGCTTTTAATTGAATGATGTGCTAGGTAGGCCCTGTTTTAGAAGTTGAATAAAATGTGGTTCCTTTTTTTCAAGTGCGGGTTGTAGGCCAGTCATTAGGATACAGTGGGCTAAATTATGTAATAGAGACAAGGGAGTTGCACAGGGGAGAGCAAAGACTAAGCAGAGTTTTTTTTTTTTTTTTTTGCAGATATAATAATCTGAAACCAGTTCTTAAATGTTTTGTCAGGTTTCCTCATCACAGCTGCCTTTACACCAAACCTTGTTTGGCCTCCTTCATGTTCAGACTCTTCGGTTTCTCCAATGTGCGTGTTTCAGTTTGAGTAATTTCAGTCAGCATTCCCCAAAATATAAAATAAACAGAGCCGGGCGTTGTGGCACAAGCCTGTAATCCCAGCACTCGGGAGGCTGAGGCAGGAGAATCTGAGCGAGTTTGATGTCAGCGACACTACATAGTGAGTTTAAGGCCAACCGGGACAACATAGTGAAAGCCCGTTTAAAAAAACCAAACCAAACCAAAACAAAATTACACACAAACACACACACAAAGCCAAAACCAAAACAAACAATCAAACAAACAAAAAATCCAGAAAGTTCTCTTCCAAAAACTTCTGATAGGTGGTGGATTGTCTTCTATTCTCCAGGAAACATGACTCTCAGCACATTTATTTATTTATTTAGACAAGGACTTGCTATGTAATCCGTGCTAGCCTAAAACTCACAGCGATCCTCCTTGCCTCAGCCTCCTGAGTACCCACTAATCTTTTTTTTTTTTTTTTGGTACTGGATATCGAACTCGGGTCCCTGTGCTTGCAAGGCAGACGGCGGAACCACTGAGCTAAATCCCCGGCCCTAATCAAATTTTAAATGTAATCCTACAAGAAAGAAAATAGAAAATTCCAAGCAAGGCTCCCCTTGTTTCATACTGCCATAGGTGATGTTCCTGCTCCAGTTTTTGGTAATCACTGCAAGGAGAAACAGATTTGTAGTAGCTCAAAGGCTGGTTAGAGTGTAAACTACAATTCCCACTAAGCAGCGAAGCCAACCTGCGCCTCTGCATACCTCTGATTGGATAAATCGACAGGGCGACAGCCAACCCGCGATTCTGTTGTTGCCTTGCGGAGCTTTCCGCGGGGAGCTGTGTAGAGGGTGGGGAAATTTTGAAAGTTGGATCCTGCAGACTCGGTACTGGAAAAGTTTTCTGTGGGAGAAGTTGTGGGGAAGTGGCTGTGCTCATTATTCCTACTGCCTCCTGGCCCGTGAATATTGAGTGTCGAAATCTCTCTGGGGTGCTGGGCGCGCCCCTGTAAGCGGGTAGGGTTTGGGGGCGTCTCTGGCCTTTGGGGAGAGGGGGGGATGATTGGAAGCTGCCCTTCGTTGGAGAAAGCCTTTCTAAAGGAGATTCTGGGTAACGTTTTCGCCTCTTCATTCCCTCCTCTCCTACTTCGGGCACTTTGAGGTGTATCTGTAGGAGACACTTGAGGTGGTTTTGAAAGAGTGGAATCTTGGGTCAAACCTTGAATTCGAACGCAGTTCCAGTGCTGGCTGGCTGTTTGACCTTGCGCATTTCTTACCTCAGTAGTCTTTTAAAATGAGATAAAAATCCAAAGCGGTGGGAACAGTGTCTCCATCACGAAGATTTTTCTTTTCCTGCTGGTGGAGAGGAAAGGGTTCATTTTTCAGGGCTGAATAACTCCCCTCACCATTAAAAAAAAAAAAAAAAAGGCAAACACAAAAGGAATCTTACACGTTGGTAAGATTATGGTACAAATATGTACACGGTGAGATGGAAACATTGGAGAGGGGAAGAGTGATTCTGGGAAGATTTTGTGGAGAGAAGTGAGGCAGAATGGTGCTTGAGTAACCTTATCGATTACTTAGTATTGATACCTTCACGGCTGGAGAAAATTTATGTGAGGGGTAGCAAATAGTGTTTGCTGAATGAACTGATGATGATTGGGTGACGTTGAGCACTATGGTGCCAGCCACTACCTGTTATAGTCCTATGAGGTAGAGAGTACAATCACCAGTGTTTTATAGAGGAGGAAACCAGTGTACTGAGAGGTGAAGTAACTGCCAGGAAAGCCAGGATCTGAGCCTTACAGTCCCACATATGAATGAGAATGAAGTAAGGGACTAAGTTTTAAGAGTTTTCAAAATAAATCTGGAATTTATTCTGAGGTCTGGTGTTCCCAGAGGACATTTTAGAGGATGAAAGTGCCTTTTTTTTTTTCTCATTGAGTTTATTGGTACATTTTAGGTATACAGTGCGAAAGTGACTTTTTAGAGAGCTGCTTCTGGTAAGATGTGACACTGACCTAACGCTTTCAGGCCCATTTTGGGCTCCTTCCTGTCTACTTCGACACACATTCGAATAGGGTGCGCACTGCGTGGCTGTGATCATTTGTAGATCTCTTTCATCTCTCAAGTGTGAGTACCCAAAGAGGAAGAAATATACTAAAATGATTTTTATGCCACTGAGCTTAGCAGAGTCTGTGCTTAAGATGTGTTTTTGGAAGGAACAAATACAAACGGATGTAGAGTAGGATGATTTTTTTCTTTCTTTCTTTCTTTCTTTTTTCTTTTTTTTTTTTTTTGCACCAGGAATCAACTCAGGACCTTGCATTTGTGAGGCAGGTGTGGTGCAACTGAGCTAAATCCCTGGCTTTTTTTTTTTTTTTTTTTTTTTTTTTGGAGAAAGTAGAGAGTGACCAGAAATAGTATGCTGTAGTCCAGGCAGATTATGACAGTGACCCATCCAGGCACAGATAACAGAATTGGTTATTGGTAAAGTCTGTATTTTCAGGTTTACAGAAGTTTTTTGTTTTTGTTTTAAATTGGTTGAATTCATGTTAAGATGGTATTGTTGCTTAGAACCTCTTGATTTAATAAGACACTAAGCAGTGTGAGAAACTGAAACTGAAACTAAGAACCAAAAAGCATAATAAATATTGTGAATAGGAAGAAATTGTTCAAAATTATACAGAATGTGTGAATCTTTGTCAATACTTAAAATGTTTCCTGCAAGCCAGGTGTGGTGTCTCACGCCTGTAATCCCAGCACTCAGGAGGCTGAGGCACGAGGATCGCTGTGAGTTTGAGACCAGCCTGGGCTACATAGTGAGTTCCAGGTCAGTCTCAACTATATAGTGAGACCCTGTCTCAAAAACCAAAAAAAAAAAGAAAATAGAGGTTTTAAATATAAATGTGGAAATAATATTTTAATTCATAATTATATTGCTTTATTTCCTAGAAGAATGAAAGAAAGTTTATATTTTAACTCTCCAGGGGATGTTTTTCCTCTCATGCCTTTGCATGCATTGTTAAAGAAATTGCAGCTCTCTGAGTTTAATTGCTCCCAGTAAGGGATAACAAGAATGCATATAAGCAGATAGTATAAGAAAATATTTTGTTTTATCAATGACACTTATAATTTTAAAATCTCATTTGATTCAGGTTTGTTCTGACTCCTAGAAAAAGGAAAAATTGTCGCTTCTCAGACTTTTGGCGAAGATCAAGTGTAGAAAAAGGAAAGATTAAATATGTTTAAGGATTTGCAGTGGCATGTAATGGTTAAGTGAATAGGTGTCAGTGTTAGACTGGGTTCAAATTCTGGATCACTGTTACTTTTTCTGCAGACTAGCTCTTCAGTGGACTAGCTATTTCCAGATTAGTCTTCTCTTACATGAAAAAGTCAACAATCTACTTTTCTCAGGCCTTTTGAGAATATTAAGTGTGATAATTAAGGTTAAGCTTTGAAACAGTGCCTTTTATACAAAAGGTATTTAATTATTATTACAGTGTAGAGTCTTTTTTGTTGTTGGTTTTTTTT
>NW_022900933.1:11083625-11088644 GCF_012274545.1 Fukomys damarensis
AGAATGACCTGGAACTCACTATGTAGTCCACGCTGGTCTCAAACTCACAGCAATCCTCCTGCCTCAGCCTCAGGAGTGCTGGGACTGCAGGTGTGTGCCACCACGCCCTGCCTATTACATTGTAATGATGAAGAATGTGGAGGAGTGCTCAGTAGAAATATGCCTTGAGGGCCGGGGTTTTAGCTCAGTGGTTTTGCGCCTGCCCCACAAGTGCAAGGACCTTAGTTTGATCCCCAGTACCCCTCCTCCCAAAAAAAAGAAATATGCCTTGAAGGGAGAGCATCCTGGCTGTGCTTGGCTATCATGAGAGATTAAATGGCCAAAATAGACAAGTATAGTTACTTTATTTTCTTCATTTTACCTGATCTGTTCATGATGAAGCAGGTTATGAAAGTGTGATTTTTCACCTATCTTATTTTGTGACAGGTCACAGTAAACACAGATGTGCAGAAACTATTTGCTGTGGAATCCAGGGAGATTGGGAACCTAAAACCTACTTACTATTTTGTCTCTGAGGCCAGCCACTCAGTGTGGAAGATGCCAGCTTTCCACCTTGAGGGTTCCCAGAAACTATGCAACTCCCTGCTGAATGGGCAGTAATTTTTTGTGATGAAAATTTATTTTTTCATAGAAAGGCTTTTATATATGTTATATAAATAAAAAGAGAAGGACATCTCCCTGCTGAATGGGCAATATGATCAGCTCAGGGATCTTTGTGTCACGCAAGGGGCTGCTGCCATACCTTGTAGGGGTTGTCACTGGTCATGTGGACCACTGATGGGCTCTTCTCTGTGCCCTTTGTTATGTGGAGCTGGGGACCACCATCACCAAGTCAGGGCCAGCTGTGCTTACATTCTAGAGGTCTTTGGGGCCGTCGTTGCCTTTATTCACCTGTGGACCTCACTGCCAATTGTTGAACCCACCAGTCAGGCTAATCACCATCACCTTTCCCCACGGTATCATCCAGCCTTCTTCACCTGTGATCCCTCCTACTTGGCCTTCTGTTTCCTTTTACTCCTTGCACAGGTCTGCTGACATTTGTGAACTGTGCCTCTGTCAAATGAGGTACACAAATCAGGACATGTTCACTCACACCAAGGTCCTGTGCTCACTCCTGTCATTATCAAGGTCCTTGTTAAACTGCCAGGTATACTTGGAGCACTTTCAGGATGCCTTTGAGGCTCCTCCTGAGCTGTGGAAGACCTTTCTCTTGCCCTCTATCCTCTTCTCCTAATCAGGTAGGAACACCCTTAATTTTGTAACAGAAGAACTAAAAAATCCAGGAAGAAATTTGCTTGGCTGTTGGGCTCTGTGCCATTTGGGACGCCTAGCAACATCCTGACCAACATGGCCTACTACATAGTGCTGAGCATTTTGGTTGTCTTTAACGTGATGTTATGGCTGTGACATTTGCTTGCCAGACATTTGGCATGTTCAGCTGGATCATCCCTGTTGCTGTTACTCTGTTTTTTTTTTTTTTTTTTTTTTTTTGGGGATGTACTGGGGATCAAACTGAGGACCTTGCACTTGCGAGTCAGGCGGTGGAACCACTGAGCTAAACCCCTGTCCCCTGTTATTACTCTGTTTTGCTTTGGTGACCTCAGTGCATCTTTCTTTGCTTTATTAAGGTTGTTTTTTGTGGGCTTCCATGAGGACTGTCTCCTGAACCTCTGTCCCTGATCTACACTGAGTGTTTTACGCCCATCCTTGCTTTATTGTTCAGTTGCACTATGACACTCATCCACCTCACTGTGGAGAATATTTTCCTGCTCATTAACTACTTCAGTTACTGCTTCTCTTTAGACATCTCTGTTGTTGGACAGCTCTACCTTCACTGGAAAGAGCCGGAGAGGCTGAGCCTCTTTTTTCCCATCATGTTCTGCGTATTCTCCATGTTTCTGATGATCGTGCCTCTCTTCAGCAATGACGTCAGTTCTTTCATTAGCATTAGAATAGCTCTCTCTGGTTTTATCTACTTCATGAGTGTTTATCTGCCACAGCCTGGGAGGTTAATCTTTATTGAGATTAGCTTCTATCACCTAGCAGCTTTGCTTTTTTGTGTGTGTCTTGACTGAACTGGATGTAGCTAAGGAGAGAAAGGTTGAGAGGAAAACTGACTAAGGCCAGAGGTGACATCCCCAGGCCTGGAAAGCTGGCCATTTGTGGCCACACCTGCCAAAGTCCAAATAACAAGACTGTGGGTCCAACTCTCCTGAATTAAAGGAGTCTGTTGACTCACATTGTGTAAGGGGGCAAAGTGGCAGTGATCAATAATTGGTAAGCTATGGCAGGACACTCAGGATTGGGCCAGCCTGAAGGTTGGAACCTCAGGAGTAGAGGAAATTTGTTCCTGGTAGGTAGGGGCAGCCCTGACAAAAACTTGATAGGTTGCAATGGGGGAAGAAGGATTGTTAGGTTGATGACTAGGCTGGTGGTTTACAGCTATTTAAAGAGTTTGAACTAAGAATCTTTTTTTTTGAACTAGGAATCTTGATAGAGGGGCTACTTTATGAACAGGTCCAACACCTGACTTTAGAGCCTTGAAATGCTACCATTTCTTTTACTGGCTCAGAAATTTTTCCTGGGAAGAAGGTTGTATTTCTTTGATATTTGTTTATATGTAGGGGCATGAACAGCAAAGCTTTAACTAAAATGGGAACAGTGTTTCTTCTGTTTCCCAAATTTTGCAAAAGTAGTATCACTCTCTGTCCTGGAACTTCACACTCAAATAAACAATAAGATTGATGGGAGGGAGTCTTTTCAGGGTCTCAGCACCAGCCACGGAAGGTCCCTCCTGTCAAAGTTGACCTCTCACTTTTGAGGCCATGTACTTAGAGAGCTGCAGGATCTCATTGCACACAGATTATCCATCTCCTTGAGAAGGTCCTGCCTGACTAAATTTGCTTGGATCGTATTTGTAGATATAGTCAAAATCCTTAATAAAGGAAACGAGCTTCTGGGTACAAGTTGGCTTTGGCCATCCAGCTGTGCCCTTTCTAGCTGGAAGCCTGGTGCTTCATTGGAGACAGTCCTGAAACAGGCTGGGAAAAACTTTGTCACTTCAATTGAGAGGAAGCGGAACTGCAGCTTTGTGGACATGCTACTGCAGCCACCAAATTCAAGTTCCTGTATATAATCCAGAACACCAATTCTAGCCAAACATTACTGTTGATCTACAGGATGAAATAGGTTATGTTTACAAGTACCCAGAACCGAGTCTGTCCTCAGACATGATTTTGACAACATTTTATGCTCAATTTTGCACAATTTTCCCTGGTGTCTTACCTATAAAGGCAAACTGCAAGGATTTAAAAACCAATCATGTCTTGTTACACATCATTCTATAGATAAATCAGCGTGTTTCTAGCACCATGCACATGTCTAACAAGGACAGATGAACAAATTTATGAGTCAGATGTCTGATAGTCTATTTTGAAGGATAATCCTTTATTTTATCGAGACTTTTGGCCTTTGTTCTAGTTGATAGAAAGTTATTCTCTGGGTTTCCGGTATGAGCACAGTGCTGTAATGTTCTGGAATTCAGATAGATTGCCTGAAATCTATCCGCTGTCACTGACTTAGAGAATATCTCACGGACTTTTATTTGTTCTTTGTAAGGGCAGGTGTGAGGGACTGCTGTGAAGACCGTGCAAGTCCATCCTGTTCTGTGGTCATACTTTCTTATTTTGAAAACCCCATGCCAGACTTCATCCTTGATTCTGTCGTGGGTACTACACTTTGTTTACACTCCTAGCTGCCTTGGGGGTTAGTGCACTCTTCTTCTGCCTGACTGCCCTTGCCAGAGGATTGATGGGACTGAACTTAGTACTTACAGAGAATTTAGAAAGAACTTGGTGCTTGTGGAACTTCTATTTTTTCCATGTGGACATCAGTGAGAACTCTGGAAGAAACTGTATGGTGCTCAAGCTGGGCCACCAGATCAGGCCAGAGCATCAAGTTTGATCTCACTGGATTTTTCTTCACACACAGTCCAGTTGCACTGGATTGTAAACAGTTAATCTTGGGTCCAGAAGGACCTGTTGGCTTGGCACACCCCATGAACATCTTCTCCTTAGGTTTTGGGTTTGGTTATATAAAGACAAGAGCTAAGAGGCGACCTTTCCTTACCATTTTTTTTTGTCTTTATGCAAGATTTATTGAATGTGTTTACACTGCAGCTTCCTTTTTTGAGATACAGCTGCCAAGGAAAGCCTGTTATGCGATAGGGCCCAGCTGGTGCATGGTAGGCGGCTCTGGGTTCCCAGCCTTCTGCTGTGAGATAGGGGTGGTATGTAGGATTTCATCTTGGGGCTGTGATGCTCTCATGGTCAGGTAGGGGCTTCTTGGGGCCAATCTTGCCACTTGGATGATCTTACTTTGATGCCCGGCACACCCTCTCTGAGCAGCACTTGGCTCATGGTGGTCAGCATAGTAGTTACCCACTGTGGATCAAACCGTCCCCAGACTTATTCCTCTGTTTTGGGAGTTTCCCAGACACAGCACCTTGTATCCCTCGGCCCCACTGTCCACTGTGAACTGCAGCACTCTGTAGCACGCCTTCCACACAGTGGGGCCTCCTAGGAGTTTGTAAGGCAGAGATCTACCTGGGCAATGGCACACAGACCTTTTGTGGCCCCCTTTGTAGCATTAAGCTCTCCACTACCTTAGGGAAGCCAGAGTTCCTCTGAACCACAGTGTTCAGTTTTAAAATCCTCGAATCCTCTCACCAAGAACTTCTTATATATCCTGGTAAGATAATGATTTCTGTCCTGGTTGATATAACTTGGACCTCAAGTGCACAGAAACTATCTTCAACTAGCTCCTGAGTTAGAAACTCATTCAGTTCAGCTTTGAAGATGCCATCTGTGAGAAACTTTCTCTTTGAAATCTGCCTTGCTATCTTGCCACTGCATTCCACCGAAAGGCAAGAAAGGGGCCAGGAATTCAGTATCAGTGGTGCTGCGCCTGCCTCACCAGTGTAAGGTCTTGAGTTTGATTCCTGGTACAAAAAAAAAAAAA
>NW_022900933.1:11089037-11091797 GCF_012274545.1 Fukomys damarensis
AAAAAAAAAAAAAGAAAAGAAAAGAAAATGAAAAAAAGCCAAGAAAGGCCCTTTCTGGCCATTCTTCACCAAACTGCCCTGTCACAGACAAAGATTTAGGGGAGCATAAAAAAGGAGATAAATATGCCTTGAAGGTTGATTACATACCTAAATAAATTTTATACATGCGTGGAAAATTTTAAGATACTATATAAAGGTGAAGTGATGTTATGTTCATATAATGTATATCAAAGAATTGTGTGTAATGCACATTCTGAAGTGGCCTTGTTTTTCTGTGCTGTGTGGGGCCTCTCTAAAGCATTCAAAAAGATCTTATAGTCCTGCTTTTATGAGTAATTTATGAATTATATTTCATTTTGTACATGGCAAAAGGTGAAGGATTTTTATTTTGTAGAGTGTTTTGGATAGCCCATTTGCTAGTGTATGTTATTTAATTGTTTTTCTTAAGGTTTTTTTCTTTGCTGGATTTGGAGTCATGAGTAACAAGAAGCTGAGACGAGTGGGTTTATCACAAGAACTGTGTGACCGTCTGAGCAGACATCAGATTGTTACCTGTCGGGTAAAATTTATTTAATTGTTTTATTGCTAAGACATTTTAGGTACTAATTAACTTTAAGTATAGCCTAGTAACTCTTAAACACTTAGTTTTACAAAAAATAAAGTAACCAGTGGTGCTTTTCAACAAGCCACTTAAATTCATTTATTGAAATTCAGTTTACTTGTATTTTTAGGGGAGAATGGTCGTGGTGTACAGGGAAGGGCCACTTACTTGGGGTTCTAAAGAAGTTTTGTCCACCGAAAGGAAATTTTGTAGTTACATTAGAAATGTGACTTAGATGAGGAGATGATATTCAACATGTATCATTTTTTCCCGGAGAGAAATTCATATTAGGACTATTGTTTGACAACCATTTTCTTATTGATGGGGCCTGAAAAAATCTATACAGCACCTGTTTCCTTTTTAAACACAATAGTGAAGCAGATTCCTCAGGAAGGTAAGTTTTTATTTTTAGGATTTTATCTTTAATAAAACGTGTTTACCTGGTACAGTGGTGCGCACCTTAATATTCTCCTTTACTCGGGAGGCGGAAGCAGCAGTGTTGCAAGTGTCAGTCCAGCCTGGGAAGTTTATTCAGACTTTGTCTCAAAAAGGACTGAGGGTGTAGCCTAGTGGTGGAACTCTTACCTGGCGTGTGCGTGCCCTTGGGTTCAATGGGCAGTACCACAAAAGCAAAACCAAAACAGAAAAGACAGTTTTACAGCATGTTGTAATCTTTTGAATTGTTTGGCCTATTGAAGATATCTTTGGTTCTTCTGTTGTACATTTAATGATCCTCATTTTATATTTTAACGAACTTTTATTCATTTATATTTTTATTTAATATGTATGTAGTTTTTGGTACCAGGGATCGAGTGTGGGTCCTTGTATTTGCGAGGCAGGTGGCAGCACCATTGAGCTAAATCCCCAGCCCTAATAAATATATTTTAATGCATGAGGCCCTTGGCTCAGTTCTTAGGACTGAAAAAAAGAATAATTCTTTGATCTGCAATAAATGACATTTATCTAGATTTAGACAATATTAATTGAGCATTTCCGTTTTCTTTTTAATTCCAATATCTTTGTTGTACACATGTTTAAATTTTATCTTTATGTCTCTCTAGGACTTTTTATGTCTGTCCCCACTGGAAGTTATGCAGGTGACTGGCCTGAGTTATCGCGGTGTTCATGAACTTCTGTGCAAGGTCAGCAGGGCTTGTGCCCCACAGATGCAAACAGTATGTATATGAAGATCTATATTTCTATTACAATTTGATTATGAAATGATTATCTCATTTAAAATCTTAATGTGGGAATTATGGAGCATCAGAAGTTTTTATGTTTTTCTGCAGGCAATAGTGATAGTTGAAAATGTCATCTTTCTCTGTCAGGTAGCATTTGAGGGCCTTATGGTTAAATTCCAATATACTCTTAATTGTTGAATGTCCTTGTGCCTGTGATAATGACCTTAACCATTACCACTTACTCTGTATTATCATGAACACATAATTATCATGTACAGGGAAGTGCCACTTACTTGGGGTTCTAAAGAAATTTTATCCACTGAAAAGAAATTTTGTAGTTACATGAGAAATGTGACTTAGATGAGGAGATGGTATTCAACATGTATCTTTTTTCTCCGGAGAGAAATTCATATTAGGACTATTGTTTGACAACCATTTTCTTATTGATGGGGCTTGAAAAATCTATACAGCACCTATACAGCACATTTATTCTTGCTTACTAATTAAATAATGGTGGGGAGAATATGGAGGAGCAAAGCTACTCACCCCAGTGTGGTAGGGCAGCAGAGAGAGAAAGAAGAGACCCGCTTCCCAATGTCTACTTCAAGGGCCCAGCCACAATGATCCACCTTCTTTCCTCGAGACCATGCTCCCTAAGTTCCGCCACACCCAATCGTGCCATAGTCTGCTGACCAAGCCTTTGGCCTACAGGTCTTTTGAGGGATATTTAATATATAATGCACAACGCGCTCTCTTTCTTTTATGGGAGAGGAAAATTAAAACAGTACATGATCATTTTATGGTTAGATTCATATTGCTACTGTCTTGTTAAATCACTAGATTGCTCAGGCTACGGTCAAACTTGTGATTCTCTTGTCTCAGCGACCTACAGTACTGAGATTACAGATGTGCAGCACCATGTCTGCATAATTTGTTATAAGAATGTTGTAATAGTAAATTTGTATACTAGTTTTTTTT
>NW_022900933.1:11091893-11119416 GCF_012274545.1 Fukomys damarensis
CCTCCCCTCCCCATTTACAAGCACTTTATTTCCATTTTTTCAGTTTCTCATATTTTTTTCCTCTCCCTTATTACCTTTCCCCCACCCTTCCCACTTTCCCTACACCTTTAGCCCTTTACTTCCTATTTCACATTATTAATTATCTCATTAGGATCCTGTGTACTATTATAGTTTTTCGCACCAAAGAAACTATTCAGTATTTCAGTAAAGAAATCTCTGTATGAACATTAAAAATAGGGAACTCTAAAATAAAACTAAAAAGGAAAGTAAAAGAGAAAAGGCAATGATGTAACATTAAAATAATCCTTAATTCTGGAGATGAAAATGGTCCCCGAACATATTTAAATTGCTTCTTGCTCTTATAGTCTTATCTTATTCTTTTTTTCATTATTTAGAGAATACTTTATTAGATTCTGTAATCAAACCCACGTAGATATGACCTTACATATTTAGTACGATGTGTTACCCCTGTATACTACTTTTTAAAGTTACAAAGTTCCAGAAAAAACTTTTAATATCTATTATTTTAATTTTTCAATATTTATGACATATTTCTAATTAGAAAATTAATAGAGCTTGGGCAGGAAATTCAACTTTGGTTTCTACTTTACCACTTTCAGTTGCAGTCTCAATATTATTCCAAATGCATTTCATGAAGCTCTCTTTCTCCTTAGGTTTGTAATTACTCTTCTAATGTTCTTTGTATTTGAGTGTTGTCTTAGGTTTTGGCTTAGCTTAGTTCATTCCTTAAAACAGATTTTTTTTCATTTATTTATTTAATCATTTATTCTTTCAACCAATAGCTACTGAACACCTACCATGTGTCAGGTATTTTGTCAGATTCTGGGGTTAGCATAGTGAACGAGATTGATTGATAGGGTTCTTGTTTCAGTATAGTAGGAAAAATTAGAATTTGAACCATATGGAAATGATTGGTTAATTATAGTATTGCTAAGTTCTATGAAGGGAGAGTACAAGAGCTTTGGAACTTTCTAACAAGGGACATTACTCAGTTTGGAGTTCAGGGCTCCTTCAAGGAGACAACACTTCATTGAAAAATAAGCGGATGTCAGATCATTGTATGACCATATTTAGGATGGTGGACATTATTCTAAGAGTGATGGAAGCTGGGGATTTAGCTCAGTGGTTCCACTGCCTGCCTCACAAGCGCAAGGTCCTGAGTTCAATCCCGAGTACATTACAAAAAAAAAAGTAATGGAAAATGTGTGTAATGTCATAAATGTTTAAAAAATAGGTCTTGAATACAGATAAGTGATGGAAATATATAAAGAAGATAAAAAAGAGTATTTAGGTGTCTACTACTGTAGTCCACATAGGAAATGATTAGTGTGGTGTTAAAGCAGAGGGCATGGTGTTGGTTAGTATAAGCGATATTTAAGAAATAGAATTGATAGGATTTGGTGATTGTTTAGCTATGGAAGATAGAAAAGTGCAGGAAGTGTCAGACTCCCTGATTTTTGTTTTGAGGAACTAGGTGGAGCCATTACCTGAGATAAGGAATACTAGAAGGAGCAGGGGGCAGACAATGAATTCATTTCAGTTATTGTCTAATTTAAGGCACTTGTGAAACATTTGGAAGAGATGCGAAGGCAGTTAAATTCATTTGTGAACCTGAAGAAGCCTGCACTAAAAGTATGTGTTAGAAATTATCAGTGAAAAGCCCCGAGTGATCACCCAGAAAGCAGATACAGTGAGATGAGTATACACAAGATGGATTCTCAAGTGATGCCAATAGTTAAGTTCAGATTAGATAATGAAAAGTCTGGGAAGCAGCAGCTACCTAAATAGAGGAAAAACTAGTATAGTGTCACATTACAAAATTCTTCTTTGTCTCGTTTATTTTCATACTATTATTTCTGGACTTGTTCTGTTCATCGTATTTTTTTGACAGTCATGGAGTATGTTCTAGTAATTACACTTACAGTTGTAAATGAAAAACATGTACGTTTGCAGACTGGGCTGCCTTCACATGTTTGATACAGTGTCCCTGTGGGCACTCATGTTGCCTGCTGATAGGTTGTAGACAAAAGTGTCCCTGTAAGATGTTCACTGAAGTATTTCTTACATCAAAAAATTGGGAACAGAGCCGGGCGTGGTGGCACACGCCTGTAATCCCAGCATTCGGGAGGCTGAGGCAGGAGGATCGCTGTGAGTTTGAGACCAACCTGGGGTACATAGTGAGTTCCAGTTTGGTCTTAACTACATAGTGAGACCCTGTCTCAAAAAACAACAAAAAAAAAACAACAACAACAAAAAAATTGGGAACAACCAGAATTATCGGTAATGAAAAAAGAAATTTTTACTACTCCTATGTGCTAAAATAATATGTAAGCATTAAACTATTTGAAAATTTTTTAATATCAGGAGAAATGGTCAGGCTATAAATGCTTTGTGAAAAAGAAGGCTGGGAAATTGTTTATAGTGTACATGCCAATTTTATAAAAGTTATATAATATATATGTATGTTTATACACACACACACACACACACACACTGTTTTGTTAATAGTGGTTATCTTATGATTGTGGAATTCTGTTATTGACTTCTCCAACTTTTTTCTTTCCAATTTGCTATAGGCCAGTTATTGCCTCTAATTAGAAAAAAAACTAGCAACAGTTTTTTATCTCATAATTATTGGGAAATCTCTTAGTATTTATTCATTTCTTAGCGTTTGTAAAATAAAGACAATTATACCTATGTGTGGGGTACACATAGGGTGCCTGTATATCTGTATAGGGTTGTGAGGATTAAATGAAATAAGTATACAGTACTTATTATATAGTACTTACATTTTGGTAAGTTTGGGTGCCTACCCAAAGAATGTTTTTACCTTTTTATATCCTTGCTCTTTTCAGTTTTTCTATTCCTGAATCACAACAATATATGAGAGGGGCTGACAATATTTGCTTCATATCTTTGTGACTTAATAGTATAGTTTTACCCAGGCGAAGCAAAACTAAACTGAAATACAACTAAACAAAATGAAAAACCTCAAACCATTACAACACTCACTTTTTAATTTTATTTTTATTTTTTTGAGACAGGGTCTCCCTATTAGTTGAGATTGACCTGGAACTCACTATGTAGCCCAGGCTGGCCTCGAACTCACAGCGATCCTCTTGCCTCAGCCTCCTGAGTGCTGGGATTACAGGTGTGAGCCACCATGCCTGACTCCTTTCTTTGGAATGGTTGCAATTTCTCGGTGACCGATGGCCCAGCTTCCCTTATTACCTACCTTCAAGCTATTTTTCTAACCCAAATCTTTGAAATGGTAATTTAGTGTATTATTCTCTGGAGTGGCTCCACAAACTACAGTGGTGGCTTCAAACAAGAAAGTTATTTTCTTACAGTTCTATAGGCCAGAGGTCTGAAATCAAGGCAGAGGCAGAGCTGCATTTTCTCTGGAGGCATTAGTGGAGAATCCTTTTCTTGCCTCTTCCAGTTTCCCAGGAACATTGACAGTCCTTGGCTTGTGGCCATTCCGTCTCTGCTTCGTCTTCATGTTGCCTCTTCCTCTGTATATTGTGATATACATTTATGCATGGTATGCATTTAGGGTTCACCCAGATAATCTAGGATCATCTCTTCATCATGAGGTCTTTAACTTCATTACATCTGCAGTGACCCTATTTCCGATTAAGGTGACATTCACAGAGAGGTTCTAGGAAATTTGAGGTGGCTGCCTTTTAGAGGGCAGCTTCTCAACCTATCACAGCTTCCTTCAAGTTGTTCTTCACACAGTAACTCGAGTTTGAAATGATAACTCCGTCATGTTACTCTT
Source organism: Fukomys damarensis (assembly GCF_012274545.1). NCBI lineage: Eukaryota > Metazoa > Chordata > Mammalia > Rodentia > Bathyergidae > Fukomys > Fukomys damarensis. Next base: position 11,095,696 of record NW_022900933.1, read on the forward strand.
TGTTCCTCAACATAAACTCCAAACTTCCACAGAGGTCTTCTGCTTAGGCCTCTGGTTCATCCTATGATCCAGTGGTGGTGAACTAATGGCACTCCTGCTGCAGCGGGCTGGGGTTTGTATCATTGAAAGCTCTTGAGAGGTTTGTCATCGCTGCTGTAACCTCATCACTGTTGCACTGGGGGCGCACTCCACCTTTCAGTCATTCTAAATGCTCTCTGCTTGTTTTTTGCAGTTTTCATTAGCTTCATTTTCTCTTCTTGCTTTTGACTTTGCTTGTACATTCTGTCCTTTTGGGCAGGAACACTCACATCTCTTTACTTATCTAGTAACTGTTTCACATTTTAGCTCAGATATCCCCCTCTTCAGTGCAGCCTTCCTAAATCACAAAGTCCAATCAGTTACACTGTCTGTATGTGTCCACTTTTCCTATCACGGTGTCTCTTACTAGTCATATTGTAATCACCGAGTTTCTAGTCTTAGATTCATAGTTTCTGGGTTTTATTTGTTTTGTTTTGTTTTGCTTTTGGTACCAAAGATTGAACTCCTGACCTTGTGCTTACGAGGCAGGCGGCAAAACCATTGAACTAAATTTCCAGCCCTCGTAGTCTCTGGTTGACAATAAGACTGTGAAGGCACATCTCCATACTCCAGCATGGTCCCTGGCACGGAGTAAATATTTATAGAACAAATAAGAGGTAAAAAGGATGGATTTGGGTCCCAGCTGCTGAAATTCAGAGGTTAGGAGTTGACATGTTTTTAAAAATAGATATGGAAGATGTAAAGACCTTAATGCTTTTCTTCTTTAGGCTTATGGAATAAGGACACAAAGGTCTGCTAATCTCTTACCAGCTTTTTTATCTACAACCCTCTCTGCTTTGGATGAAGCCCTACATGGTGGTGTTGCTTGTGGATCCCTCACAGAGGTAAAGGAAAAGTTTTCATGTCTTCTGTTGGTCTTCAGAGCCAAGAGGAAAAGTTTAATTAGAAACATAAATAATTGTATGAACAGTAATATGAACTAAATTATAAGTTCAAGGGTGTGATTTTGCCCTCAGCACCTAGTATAGCTCTGCACATGATGGCGTTACAAAAAAAATCCTGTGGGCTGACCAAAATCTGTGTAGGCACCTATTCTTTTGAATCAATTTAGAAAGTAATGAAGACTATGAAACAATATTATGAAACAATCTGAGGGAATTAAAAAAGGGTCACTACTTAGTATATGAGGAAGGGATATTTAAAATTTTATTAACATTTGAGGAAATAATGCCATCAAAGTACGCTGAGCTATATTTGCTTGTCATAGATGAAACTTGATTTAGGAAGTGATGTGTTATTGTATTAATATCATCGCATAACAAATTATCCTAAAACTAAAGGGTTTAAAACAACAATAAACATTTATTTACTTCTCAGTTTCTTTAGGAATGGCTCAGCTTAATGGTATTGGCCAGGGATGCAGTCATCTGAAGCTTGGTTGGGGCTGGAGGTTATTTCCTAGGGGGTCTCACATTCATGACTGGCAGGGTGGTGCTGATTATTGGTTGGAGGCCCCATTTCTTCCCAAGTGGACTCTCTACAGGTTGCTCCAGTCTTCTCAGGACATGATGGGTGACTCACCAGGGTGAGTGGTTCCAAAGATTGCATTGGAAATGAGTTATTAATCCCAGCCCACGTTCAGAGAAAGGAAGGTTGGGCTTTAACCTTTGAAAAAAAGCTCAAGAAATAGAAGCCATTTTAAGAGCACTACAGTTCTTTCCCCTGAAAGCTGCATTTGTACATTCATGGATATAGTTATTTGATAGACTGTGTATTTACCAATCCACTCCTGAAGATGTCTCGCCTGAAAGTTCTAGAAGCTTAGTTCAGGAAATTTCTAAATAAGAGCAGATTGTTTCCTTATATTCTTTTTTTTGCGGGGGTACTGGGGATCGAACTCGGACCCTGTGCATGTGAAGCAGGTGGCAGAATCCTTACATTCTGATAGTCCTATTTTAACTGTAGATTTTTTTTTTCATTGAAGATAGAATATTCTGCTTTCTTTTTTTTTTTTTTTTTTTTTTATCAGGTCCTTGCGCTTGCAAGGCAGGCACTGGAACCCCTGAGCTCAATCCTGGCTAGACCAAAAAAAAAAAAAAATCCTTGACTAGAAGATTCAGTTTTAGATAATGTACCTTATTTTATTTCCTATCTTTCAAAAGTGATTTAAAGATGCATGTGAACTATGCCTAGTAGATGCCTATTACGTTAAAAACCCTACATTGAATTGTTGTTGCATTGAATTATCACCAGGTGGCACCAGAATCATAATACAGTACTGTACCTGACAGTCTTTCAGGCATTGTGTTGGATGTGCTCAATTATTAAAGTTTGTAACAATAGTGATTCACAGTTATAAACTTATTTAAATAGAAAAAAATTGAACTTATGGAAGATTAACCAATGTGTGCTTTTATTTTTAAATTTTGGAATAAGTTTCAATACTTTTTCACTTAGCTTGGATTCTTTTTGAATCCAAGTGGAAATTATAAACCTTTTTGGTGTTTGGTTGTGATCTACTTTCATGGCTTGGAATATCAATACCTTGATGACTGCTTTTTCTAATTTCTCTTGTACTGCGGTAGCCTCTTCAGTTTTTGGGGGGCTTTTCAGCTGAATGTAGGGAGCATATCAGTTGATATATTAAGAAACGAAGTTTTGCTGAGTGTAGTGGTACACAGCTGTAATTACAGCGTGTAGGAGGCTGAGGCAGGGGATCATGAGTTTGATGCTAACTTAGGAAATATAGCAAGTTCAAGACCAGCCTGGATTGCATAATGAGACCCTATGTCAAAAACAAAACAAAACAAAAATTGCCAGGGATTTAGCTCAGTGGTTCTGCAGCCTGCCTCGCAAGCACAAGGTCCTGAGTTTGATCCCCGGTATAAACAACAACAACAACAACAAATTTTTAATAGACCTTAGGTATACAAAATCAAATATATCTTACATATAGAAATTATGAACTTGCATACCAATATAAAAACCACAATAATACAGAAACTATTAAACTTAATGGTTCTAATCTGTCATTGGTCTTCTTTTGGGGGGTAAACTTCATCCTGAATTTTTAGCATTCTATTTTTCTTTTACCTTCAGCATATACTTCTATAGCAGATATAACAACATTTTATTTTGCTATGCTTATTTGTAACTTTATGTCTGTGATTAAATCACGTATCTCTTCTGTAAATTGCTTTTCTCACTTGTTATTTCTAAGATTTATCTGTTATTATAGATAGCAAGAGTATAATTCATTTTTATTGCTATATTCTATTCCATTTTGAAAATATGCCAACATTTTAAATTTTTTTCTCCTGTGAGTGAACGTTTGAGTTGTTTCTTTTATGTTAATATGAACAAGTCCCATGACAACTTTTGTATTTATCTCCTGGATCACATGTGCAAGTGTTACTTTAAGGAGGGGATTGGCAAAGTACTACCTAGTAGTTAAATTTGGTTTGCTTTCCACTTTTGTAAATAAAGTTTTATTGTAACATGACTAGGCTAGTTTGTTTACATTTTGTCTGTGGCTGTTTTGTGATACAGGGCAGAACTGAGTTAGTTGGGGCAGCCTGTGTGGTATGCAAAACCTAAAATATTTATAATTTGGCTCCTATCTAGGATATCTACCTTAGAGTGATTTGGTGACTAGCATATACATGTGTAGCTTTGCAAAATCAGTACAGATTATTTTTTAAAGTAATTGTGCCTGTTGATATTTGTAGCATTTGTGTTTACAAGTTTTCTTGCCCAGTGTCTTCTAGCTTTGATATTGTCAGACTTCTGTGCATCTTTGTGATTTTAGTTTTCATTGTCCTAATTATTGATGAACTTTCAGAGAGCATTTGGATATTTTAGAAAACAACTTTATTAAGATATAATTTAAATATCATAAAATCCAGCCATTATAACTGTAAATGTTATGATTTTAATAAATTTATAACTGTGCACTCGTCATTACAATTAAGTACAGAACATTTCCATCATCTTTGTACCCATTTGTAGTTATTCCTGACTCCCATCCTCAGCCCTACGTAACCACTGGTCTACTTTCTTTCTGTAAAAATTTACTTTATCTAAACATTTCATATAAATGTTTAGTTTCTTTGACATAGAGTTGAGGTGAATACATATTGTAGCTTGTGTTAGTAATTAATTCCTTGTAATTATTCAGTAGTGTTCCATTATATGGATATAGCACATTTTGTTATACATTCATCTGTGAATTGTGCCACAATAAACATGGGTAGGCAAGACCCCAGTAGTATGTGTATACCAAGGAGTTTAGCTGGATCAAATGGTAGCTTTATTGTTGAGGTACCTCAGCTGATTTCCATAGTAGCTGTACTAATTTACATTCTTGCCAGCGGAGTAGAAGGGCTCCCTTTCTCCCAAATCCATCTCTTTATTTATTTATTTATTTATTGTTCTTGATGATAGCCATTCTGACTGGGATGAGATGGAATCTTAATGAAGTTTTAATTTGTGTATCCCTAATGGCAAAGTGGCAAACATTTTTTCATATACTTGGCTATTTGTATTTCTTTCTTGAAGTATCTGCTCAATTCATTTGCCCATTTATTGATTTTTGGTGTTAAGTTTTTTGAGTTCTTTTTTTTTTTGATACTGGGGATTGAACTCAGGTCCTTGTGCTTGCAAGGCAGGCCACTGAACCGCTGAGCTAAATCTCTGGCCCTTGAGTTCTTTATATATTCTATAAATCTGCTGTCACAAGGGTAGCTGACAAAGATTTTCTCCCATTTTGAGGGTTGTCTATTCACTTTTATTTGTTTCCCTTGCTGTGCAGAAACTTCTAAATTTGATTTAGTCCAATTTATTCTAGCTATTAATTCCTGTGGTATTTGTTCTAGATCTCATTATAAAACCACAAATCTAGTTTGATAGTTAAAGGTAGCAAAGTAATAGTTATCACAGTTTGTCATTTTCTAGGCTGTTGTTATTGCTGATTGTACTCCATTAGCCAAGGTGACATAATTGTGCTAATTGGATGTTCTTTCTGGTATACCAAAACTGAGATTGCCTAAGGGTCTTAAAAAAAAAAAACAAACAAAACACTCTAAACACTCCATAGGCCAGTGTCAAAGAACTGGAAGTTGGGCCAAGTAGGCAGAGACTTCTCATCCCAGTATATTGAAGAGGTAGGATCTTGCAGCAGCCTCAAAAGCCAGCTACACCTGGAAGACATTTCTGAGAAATAGTCATTTCCTAAGTGTTCTGAATATTGTCAATAAAGCTACTTTCCATAAGCAGTTTACAAGGATCAACTCAGTAATCAAACTTAAAAAAAAACAAAAAAACTAAGAAGACACTTATACAAGATACATCCCCTCCCTGCAACTTTCAGCTCACCAAAGGCAAACTCTGGGGGTAATGAGGTGGAACAATCTGAAAGCCACTTACCTGGACTCTCTGAAGTGGTAACAGCAGAAGTAAAAAGCAAATGAATGAGGCTGTAGAAAAAAATCAAAGCAGAAATCATTTTCCAGATAACTACAGAGATGGTGACCAGAATGAAAGAAATGCTTAGTGACTAAAGAAGATACATAAAAAAGAAATAGAGATGCTCAGGAACATGAGGGAAACCATGAACACCCATCAAAGGAAAGAAATGGAAGCCATGAATGCTCAGCATACGAAAGAAATGGAGTCCATGAAACATTCAAACAGATATCCAAGAGTTAAAAACTCCTTTGAAAGTATATACAGCAGAATGAGCCAATGCAAGGACAGAATATCAGATAAAGAAGATAGGATTGAAGTTAGTGAGCATGAAAAGAGAGATTTCTTAAAAATAGTAAGAGACCATGAGAAATCAATCCAGCAGCTGCTAGATGGTGCAAAGAAAAATAACATAAGATTGATTGGAGTCAAAGAAAAAGCAGGAAAATAGTGCAAGTGACATAAACCTGTTCTCAGAAGTAATGGCAGAAAACTTCCCAAATGGGAAAAAAGAACTTATATAGATAATTGAGGCATTTAGGACTCCACTTAGCCATGATTAAAAAAAAACAAACTTCCCCAAGGCATATAATAGTTAAGATTCCAGAAATTCAACACAAGGAGAGAATATTAAAATATCAAAGTTGTTAGAAAAAAGAAACAAATCACCTATAAAGGAAAGCTCATCAGAATCACAGCAGACTTATCAACACAAACTCTCAAGTTAAGGAGAGCCTGGAGTGAAATATTTCAAGCCCAAAAGGAAAACCCTTCAACCTAGATTGATGTACCCTGCAAAACTATCTTTCAAAGTGGATGAAGAAATAAAAGATACTTCCATGATAAAGAACACCTGACCGCCAAACCAGCACTCCAAAGTATCCTGAAGGATATTCTAAAAAGAGACAACAAGGATTACAACTCCATGAACCCCAGCAGAATAAATCCACCATGCAGGGCAAGAAATTAAACAGAAAAGGAAAGAAGGAAGAGAACTATAGGAAAGTAACATGACAGAGAGAAGACAATGCATATGTTATAACTGTCAGTGTTAATGGTCTCAATACACATAATAAAAAGAAATAGACTGGCAGAGTGGATCAAAAATCAACATCCAACAATATGCTGCATATAATAAACACATTTAATTCAAACAGAAATGCATAGACTGAAAGTCAAAGGATGGAAAACAATATTCCATTAGACAGGAACCTGGAAAATGGCAGGGGAAATCAACAACTGGGACCACATCTGATTAAAAAGCTTTTGAATAGCAAGAGAAACCACCAACAAAGTGAAAGAGACAACCCACAGAGTGGGAAAATTTTTTTACCAGCTATTCATCAGACAAAGGACTATTAACTAGAATATATAAAGAACTAAAAAAATCAGACCCAAGACACTTCTCAGATGAAGAAGTAAAAACCACAAATAAATAAATGAAATATGTTCAACATCACTGGCCATTCAAGAAATGCAAATTAAGAGAACTGAAATTCCATCTCCCGAAAGAATGGCTTCTATCATGAAATCAGCCAATAAATGCTGGAGGGGTTGTGGGGAAAAAGGAACTCTTCTCCACTGTTGGTGGGAGTGTAGACTGGTGCAACCACTGTGGAAATCAGAGTGGAGATTTTTCAAAAAATTAAAACTAGATGTTCCATTTGACCCAGGTGTTCTCTTTCTTCGTAACATCCAGAAAGAATTAAAAGCATCATACGACAGTGATATATGCACACCTATGGTTATAGTGCTATAATTTGTAATAGCTAAATCTTGGAAACAGCCCAAATGCCTACCAACTGATAAATTGATAAAGAAGATGTTTTTTATTCAACAGAGTACTACTCTGATAAGCTTCAGACATTTATAGCTAAATGGATGGACCTTGGGACCATACTCTTATGTGAAATAAATTAGACACACATTTAAATATCTCATTGTTTCTCTGGTGTGAGAAACTGAAAGTAGAAATAAGGACCAAAATGTATAATAGATATTGGAAAACGGGAAGAAGTTGTTCAAGTGGAAAGGGGAACAAAGGAGGAGGGAGGGAGAAAGGAAGGAAGTGACAACAACAACAAAAAGAAAATAGAAGGAAAAATGCAAACAAAGCCTTTTTATATGAGGTGAGTGGGAAAAAAGAGGTGTGGGATGTATCCTGTACAGATGCAAATTCTCTATGATGCGTGTTATAATTATGTATGCCTAAAATGTACCAATAAATGCTTTGCTATAAAAAAAGGGCTGGGGGTGTAGCTCAACGCAAAGGCCTTGTGTTCAAGCCCTCCTACTAAAATAATTGTATATTTTTAATAGAGATTACTATTCACACACACATATACATACATACATACACTTATATAATAACAAATCACCCCAAAGCTTAGTGGCTAAAATAGCAGTAAATATTATATCATACAACTTGGGAGCAGCTTTATTGGATATTTCTGGTTTTGAACCCTCATAAGATTATAGCCAAGATATTGGCTGAGGCTGAAGTTATCTGAAAACTCATCTGGAGCTGGGAAAGTTGCTTCCAAGATGGCTCACTTACTTGGCTAATAAATTGATCCTGGCTGTGGCCAGGTTTTTTGTTTGTTTGTTTATTTTGTTTTGTTTTGTTGTTTTGGTATTGGGGATCAGGTCCTTGTGCAGGCAGTGAAACCATTGAGCTAAATCCCCGGCCCTGTGTCCAGTTTTTTGCCATGTGAATCTCTCCACATGACTGCTTAATTTACATTTATGATATGAAATGAAGTAGAAATTGCAACTCTCTTATGACCATGCCTTGAAGTTACCATATCTTTATTTCTACTCTTTTGTATTAGACATAGGAATAGACCTGATATAGTATGGTCTGGGACTACAGCAGGGCATGAATACCGAATGTGAAGACAATTGTGCCCATCTTTTTTATTTTTCCCGTATTAAGGATTGGACCCTGGGCTTTTGTACTGAGCTACATCCTCAGATCTTTTATTTTTGAAATAGTGTCTTGTTGAGTTACTAAGTTGCTCAGTTATGGCTCGAACTTGTGATTATCCTGCTTCAGCCTCCCAGGACGCTGGAAATACAGGCACATGCCACCGTGACTGGCTCACTGGGTCCATCTAAACACTGGCTATCACTAATATATGTAACAGTGCATTTGTGTGTGTGCATCTAATTTTTTTTAAATCCTTGATTTCTCTTTCTCTCCATTCTCCGAGACATTGTAGTAGCTAGGTTTTCTAAAATGTTGTGTTCTAACCCTTAGACTATGAATATAGGATGAAGTGGTACTGCCATGATATGGTGACTTCAGAACAGGGAGAGTATCCAGCCCTTATCATGTGAACACTCAGAAACAGTGAGCTTTGTTTGGCTGGTGAGAAGGGGAAAACACAAAGAAGACTTGAAGTGCTATTATAGCTTTGGAGATGGATCCTGTGAGAAGGAATGTAGCTGTGCTCTAGTAACTGTGAAGCCCCCCTAATGACAGCAACAGAGAGATCACGGACCTAGAGTTGCAGACAAATAGATCTTGCGAACAATGTGACCGAACTTGGAAGTTAATACCCTATCCTCCAGATGATGGCCCAGCTCAGCTGACCTTTTGATTTCAGCCTTGCAAGATCTAAAGGAGCGAATCCTGTTAAGCCAGCTGACTCCTGACCTATAGAACTTTGAGATAGATAGATAGATTTGTTTATTTGTACATGCTTGTAATACTGGGGAGTCAACCAGGACCTTCATAGTAAGCTACATTTCTAGCCCTTTTTAATTTTTCTTTTTTCATTTTGAGACAGGATCTCATTAAACCACCGAGTTGCCCAGATTCTCGACCATTATTTTATTGTCACCTGCTAAGGAACCTTTTAAACATTTTTTCCCCCAATCCTTCTCTACCTCTACTGCCCAGTGAAAATTTAATACTACAGATATACAGTATTTTTGTTTAGTTACTGTGCATATTTGTGCTTAATACATAAAATAATAAGCACCCCCTTCTACTTCCTCAAAATCAAGTTTTACCTTTGCAGTCAATATCCACCCATTGCCGAGAAGTCATTCAATAGATACTATTGTGATTAGGTAAAATTAAAGCTGTATTTAAAGATATCATCAAGAAGAAATTTTTGTATTGTAATCTAGAGCTCACAGTACTAAAGAATGGGTCCAAACTCATGTCAGTGAAGAAAGTCGTAACATCTGTGTGTCTTAGTTTCAGAGTACCCTAGGAGAGTGAGCCTGTGAAGTATGGCCAGACAGTTACAATGTAAGGGTGATGATTTACCCAGCTTCTTGCTCTAAGTCAAGAGAAACGACAAAGTACATTTATACATTATTTGTACTTCATGAGTCATTTTTATGCTTTGCTCATAAGTTAGGGAGACCAGGTGTTCTCCTTCAGTGGGGCAGTTTTGCTTTGGAATTGATTTTCCTTCTGTCCCCCAAAGTCCTTTTCCTTCTGCCAGAGTCTGTTTTAGCATCCTGTTGTGTTTTTGGGGGGATGGGGGGTAGTCAGGATAGCCTCCAACTTGCTGTGTAGCCCAGACCGATCTTAAATTTGGTGGTCCTCTTGCCTCACATCCCCAGTGCTGTCGTTACTGACGTGTGCCACCACACCCGGCAACATCCTAATGTTTCCTTGGAACAGTTCATATTACAGTTCTTTTTCTTTCTCATTGGTAAGATTAGCTGAGGCCTAAACAATTACAAGGGACAATCAGGTTGGGTTTGCAAATTCAAATACCTACAAGGGCCAGGCATGTAATAGAAATGCATGAAATAGTCATGTATAAGACACAAATACTTTGCTGACAACTGCAACAGACTTATTTTTCTTGCTTTTGGGTCTATAGTCTGTGAAGGTGCTATTCAGTCTGCCCTACTGGCAGCAAAAGTGGTGGGAAACTAGGGATAGATGTCAGATGGAAATCTATATTGTGTACAGTCTGCTCATATGATTTATTTATCCTGTTCAGTGTTTTGAAAGGTAAGATAATCAGGCTTTTTCCTACTATGGGAGTTTAGCATATGTGTTTGGATAATTGTTCCCAATTCTTCACTCACTACTTCATTTATAAAGAAGCATTTTTTTTTCTATAATAGTTGGAGAAAAATCCAACTATAGTTGGGTCTTCCGTATGGCATGTATTTAGTAAATGCTGTTAAATTAATCATTATCTCACTTGATACTATTTGATTTTTGTTAATTTTGCATCTTGGGATGCTTGTCATTTTCATGTCTCTTCCTCCCCCTTTTTCTCAATTACTTCCCTTTGTCCTTTCCCATTTACTTAAAAAAATGACAGCTGTCAATTTGAGGTAAGATGGAATGGTGGAAAGAACACAAGACATAAACTCTTCTGCATGCTAATGTAAATTTAATTTGAGATCAAAGTTGCTTTCATGAGGTAAAGTGTAACCTGGCCTTTCAGAGATTCTTTGCCTTTTAATTTTGGTTTTAGGATTTGGAGAGTTATTATTAAAATGAATTCTGTAGGTCTGAAGATCTAATCATATTTCTATGTAATTGTTGAGTACATAGAGATAAGTAGGTGCCGGGAGACATTTAACAAATGATGTGAATGTGAAATAGGAAGAAAGGGGCTAAAGGCGTAGGGAAAGTGGGAAGGGTGGGGGAAAGGTAATAAGGGAAAAGAAAAAAATAGGAGAAAATGAAAAAATGGAAATAAAGTGTTTGTAAATGGGGAGGGGAGGAGGGGGTGAAGGGAGGGCAGGGAAAGGGGAAAAAATGAGAACCAAGACCTGTCATGTGAAGGTACAAGATCCCAATGATGAATGTAACTGTACTGTATACCTAAAATGTACCAATAAACTAAAAGAGAAAATCCAACAACAACAACAACAAAAAAAACCCCAAATGATGTGAAGTTTCCATGAGTTTTCTTGTTTCAGATCAGAGCCACACAATCCTTAAACTTTCATCTGTCAAGTATTGGCTTGGTGGATGCCACACCCCATTACCCCATTATTCCCATTTTCCCCATTTTCAGTATGTGGAGAGTTAACTTAGAAATATTTTATGTCCTAACAGGTCCAGGTTTCATAGTCGTCTTAACCTTGTAATCTACTTTAAGATTAAAATAGTAGGTTTTTTTTTTTTTTGGTGTTTTGAGACAAGATCTTCTTATATAATTTAGGCTGGCCTCGAATTCACTACACATCTGGCTATTTTTTTGTGTAGTATAATTAGAGTTTCTTTTCTTGGGGATAATTATTTTTCCTCTTTAAAGCATTTATTAATATTTGCCTATATGCTGATATACATTTATATAATTTACTGTAAGTTTTTTTGTTTGTTCTTTTGAGACAGTGTCTCACTGTGTAGATCAGGCTAGCTTTGAATTCTCTATGTATCTGAGGCTGTCACTGAACTTGTGATCCTCTTGTTTCAGCCTCCAAGTGTTGGGATTACAGGCATGTGTCACCATGCCTGGGTGATATTTGAGTGATCGATCTTCCCTGTTGATTTTTTTCAGTTCTTTAACATTTCTTATGTAGGTGTGTTGAAGCCGCAGCTCTAACTGTATGAAGCTAATTGTATTTTATTGATGTTTTCTGTTTGTAAATGTTGTACACATTCTGTATTTCCAAGAAGCAAATAACTTAGACTACTCTGGTTTGGCATATTTTCTCTTTCTAACCACCTTGGAAATGAAATCGGGAACTGAGCACAATTTGAGATTTTGTGGTTTGGGTGGAAGAATTTAGGACTAAACCATCTGAAGCTAAAAATTATTAATGTTGAAATATTTTCATTCATTAAATAAATGAAGAAATAATGAAATTTACAGTCAGTTCATAACATTCCATTTTTTTGAGGCTAAGAAGAAAAGGGGAAATATATGAAAAGGATCTATAGAATTTGTTATACTTTAAAGTAAGTGTTATTATCCAAACTCTAATACAGGCTTTAAAAAGCCCAAACAAACTCAAATATCTATCTTAATATTAGTCACATGATGTTCTATTTCCCGCAAGACTTTTCTGAATCAGTACATAAAAATAATGGTGTCAGAAATAAAACAATGGCATAAGGAAAATACCAGCTGCAATTATTTAGCTTTTCTGATTTTTGAAACATGTTTTCTTTAAGAAGAGAATAGTAAGTTAATATCTAACATTTTCTTGATACTGAATACTTGCCTGAACATTTTCATATATCACCCTAATTAAAATGATAGTTTGTTTGACCTTTGCATTTAAAATCAGAAAGCATTTAGTTGTTTTGAGCTCATTAAATCTGAGAGAGAACATATTTAGAACCTGGTGTGTGAACAGTATTGTACACCATTTTGTACTCTGAAGTATTAGCATTTCCGTGTTTTTTAACTTTTACTGACAGAATTTTCCTTGCTGTGATACCTGGTGATTAACTTGTTTCACGATGTTCCCTGAATATAGGAAGCAATATGGCAATAACAATAAATTATGTTGTGAACAAATATTCTCATAAACTACAGAAATCACTTGCAGATGATTTGAATTTCCAAGAATTTAAACAAATTATTCAGTGTGGGGGAATGCTGTATATTTACAGTATAAATGTTTCTAATAGTGCTTACATTGTCATATTAGCTAGATTCTGTCACAATAATACATGATCAACCACTTTTGTATGGGGGTTACACTGAGCTAAAAGTGTTACTAGGGAAGATATATTCCTTAAAATAAGACTTCTTAAATATGAAACAGTGTACATGAAGGAATTTCCTAGGGTAGTAGTAATAATTTTACGTGATAGAAGTTTAGTTGCATATGTGGGGTTGGGGGTATAGCTCAGTGGTAGAGCGCCTGCCTAGCCTATGCAAGGCCCTAGGTTTGATCTTCAACACTGCAAAACAGACAAACAATCCACGGATTTCATACATGTGTGCATTTATTGAAATTCATTGATGTGTAGACTTAAGATTTGTGTATTTCAACAAATGCGTTTGTATATGTAAAATTTCCCTGAAAAGAAAAAAAAATCTTATATTCTAAGCTAGTTAATGATTTGCATGCTGCATTATTAGGGACAGTAGGTTGATGTCTTTGACTTACTTTGCTTTTTTTTCCTCATTGAGTTTTTGGTACATTTAGGTATATAGTACAGTTACATTCATTATTGGGATCTTGTACCTTTACATGACAGGTCTTGGTTCTCATTTTTTCCCCTTGTCCCTGCCCTCCATTCACCCCCTCCTCTCCCCATTTACAAATACTTTATTTCCATTGTTTCATTTTCTCATGTTTTTTCTTTTCCCTTATTACCTTTCCCCTACCCTTCCTACTTTCCCTACACCTTTAGCCCTTTTCTTCCTATTTCACATTGTCAATTATCTCATTAGGATTTTATGTACTCTTATAGTTTATTCACACCAGAGAAAGTATTCGGTATTTAGACATGTGTGACTTATTTATTTCACTTAGGAGCATATCCTTAATACGTATCCATTTTCCTATGAATGAATCTAATTTCTCATTCTTTATGGCTGAGTAGTATTCCATTTTATAGAGAAACCACATCTTATTTACCTAGTTGTCTTTTACTTACTTTTAGTGCATTAAAAAAGACAATTTAAGATGGATTGATAATGGATTGAGGGGTGATAGGTGAATAGGTTAGTATAACATTATAACAGAAGTAAATTAAAGTGGTAATTATAGAGTCTAAAATGTGGATATATGAATATTTCCAGGAAAATTGTTTCAACTTTTCTATTACATTATTCTTAGACACTCTATAGCAACACAGAAGTTGACGTCAGATGTGCAGAGTATTTTAGAATGGTATCAATTTTTATAAAAAATCTATCTTAGTCCATTTAGTGTTGCTGCAACAAAATACCTGAGGCTAGGTGCTTTATAAAGTAAAGAGATTTATTAGGCTCAGAATTCTGGTGGCCAGAAGGTCCAAATATCATGGTGCTGGTATCATGGTGGAAGCTTCTCTGGCCAGAGAAACAGGAAGGGAAATGGTCTTTTGCACAAAGGACCAAGCTCGCTCTCTCTCTCTCTCTCTCTCTCTCTCTTTCTCTCTCTTTTTCTCTCTCCTCTCCTCTCTCCTCCCCTTCTCTTTTATGTCTTTCTTTTTTTTTTTTGACCCAAGGTCTTACTGTGTATCCCAGGCTTAACCTTGAACGCATAGCGATCCTCTTGCCTAAGCCTTACACGTGCTGAGATTACAGGCATGCACTGTCATACCTGGCAAGGTAGCCTTACTTTATAACAACATTTTCTGCAAGGAGTAACTCCACGAGAGAAACAGTAATCCTTTCCTTTATAGTGGACCATTCCTGTGACCTGATTGCCTTCCATTAGGCTCCACCTGTTAAATGTTCCACCAATTCAGTATCGTTACACTGAGGACCAAGTTCCAAGCACATTTAGGAGAATGAAAAAACTGTATCTAAATCATAACAAACATGGCGAGAATAGTATAGAATGAATCTCTGTTGTGCTCTCTAAGGAGGGGAGGAGTGACAGGGAAAATAATTTGCATCACAAGAGTTTGCAGACAAGAGCTTGTCTGGTTGTCTTTTTTTTGGGGGGGGTGGTTTGAAACAGGGTCTCGCTGTGTAATTGAGACTGACCTGGACCTCACTAGGTAGCCCAGGCTGGTCTTGTACTCACAGTGATCCTCCTGCCTCAGCCTCCCGAGTGCTGAGATTACAGGCGTGCACCACCGTGCCTGGCATTGTCTGGTTGCCTTATAGTAAAGACTGTAAGAACTATTGAACTTAAAGATGAATGAAGCAGTTCTTTTTTTCAAAAAGCGAAAAGGCATGTCAAAGTTGCTTACTTCTTTTGAATGAAAAGTGTCCGTATAATATGCTACGTAGATTAAAAACAAACTAATATACCAATCAGCGGAGCACTCCATCTCTTTAAATTAAAGGGGCTTCTTTTCACAATGAGTACAAAAGTAGCTGCCCCCTTTTCAAGGCAGAAATAAAAATTACAGAGTGTTTTAAAAATCAGTCTTTGGATATCTTATGTGATTTTGTTATTAAAGGTGGATATATCTTATTAAAATATCCTATTCATATTCCTCTTTTTGTCCTTCCTCCTCTTCTGCTACTCCTGACTTCTTTCTCCTCCTCTTCCTCTTCCTCTCCTCTCCTTCTATGACTACTACTTCCTCCTCCTCTTCCACTTTTCTTCCCCTTCTCCTTCTTCCTCTTTTCTTCCTGCCTCTCCTCTCCCTTCTCTGCCCTTCCTCTTCTTTTCCTTCCCCTTCTCCGCCTCCTGTTCCTTCTTTTTTACTTACACAGGGCATTGAACCCAGGACCTTCATTCCAAGCCACATCCCTAAGTCCAGCCTCCACTTAAATTTTTTTTAATTTTGAACTCGGGTCTTGCTACGGGGTCCAGGCTGGGCTTATATGTGCACCACCCTGCCTGGTGCTAGTTGCATTAGAACCGACCAACCAACTAACCTTGAGACAATATTTTCTATACTCTTTAAAAGTCTTTGAAATGAAGTTTCGGTGGAATAGGGGATGGATGATGGAAAAAGAAGAGATGTTCAAAGGGTACAAAGTTACATTTATACAGGAGGAAAAAGTTTTAGTGTTTTTATTGTGAGGCATGGGGATTATAGTTAAAATACTATATTATGTATTTAAAAATTACTAAACAAGTAGATTTTAAATTTCTTATCATTAAAAATGTTCAGTATGTAAAGTGATGGATATATAAATTAGCATGATTTAATCATTCCACAAAGTATATATATCACATCATATCCCTTAAATATATACAATTATTTCATTAATTAAAAACATAAAAAAAACCCTCCAAAAACACTGCCACGTATCTAATGGGCCATGAGTGTCTAGGTAGAAATTCATCGTTCTGGTGATCATATATGGTTTATATACTTTTCTGGTTGATTGTTAAACTTTAGCAAAAATAAATATATGTAAGAAAAACTAGAAACCAAAATAAAACAAAAAGCCTTTTCAGCAATTTTTGACCGTTGTTAAAAATGTTAAAATGCAACATCTTTTGGAGCAATGGTTTAACTCAGTGGTTCCACCACCTGCCTTGCAAGTGCAAGGTCCCAATGTGATCCTGGTACAAAAAAAAAAAAAAAAAAAAAATCTTGATTAGTTTACAAGAACATTTAATTGACATAAGAAAGATAGAAATTATTACTACAAGTACAATACAAAGTTTTGTTTGTTTGTTTTTGGTACCAGGGATAAAACTCAGGACATTGCGCTTGCAAGGTAGACGCAAGTGCCACTGAGCCAAATCCCCGCCAAATGTTTTTGATAATTAATGGAAGACATTAAAAATGAAAGTAATGTTTTAGTTAAGTCCAACAAATGATATATTTCTTTAATTTTTATCATTTCACCTTTGCAATTATCCCTTACTCAGCTTTACAGCCATTAGTATTAATTAAGTGGTAAGATAAGCAACAGTTCAGTCATAAAATTATAAAACATTTAAATCAGTGTTTTAAAGATTATTATAATTTCATTTTTATCATTGTTCCACTAAAAATGTTAATGTTTGTCTGGAAAATGAGGTGACTTTTTAAAAGATTAATAAGATAAAACTATTTCTAATGCTTGTAATTTTTATTTTTAATTTTCATTTTATGTACATTTTGTATTATCTAGAACATACTAGTAAAATAGTATATATTAATAAATATGCACTTATTGGAGGACCACGGTGAGGTTTGTTTGTTGGAATATGTGATAAGACAAGTTTAGAGAGTTCTCTGCTCATAATCAGACAAACGATTATTTTTTTTTCCTCATTGAGTTTATTGGTACATTTTAGGTATACGGTATAGTTACATTCATCATTGGGATCTTGTACCTTTACATGACAGGTCTAGGTTCTCATTTTTTCCCCTTGTCCCTGCCTTCCCTTTACTCCTCCTCCCTTCCCCCTTTACAAGCACTTCATTTCCATTTTTTCATTTTCTCATATTTTTCCTTTTCCCTTCTTACCTTTCTCCTACCCTTCCCACTTTCCCTGCACCTTTAGCCCCTTTCTTCCTATTTCACTTTGTCCATTATATCATTAGGATCTTATGTACTATTATAAAAATTTTAGCAGCTGCTCTTCAGACAAAGGGACTATTATCTAGAATATATAAAGAACTCAAAACAATCAGCCCCCCAAATATAAAGACCCGATTAAAAAATGGGCATCTGAAATGAACAGACATTTCTCAGATGAAGTAAAAACAGCAAGTAAATTGTTCCACATCACTGGTCATTTGAGAGATGCAGATGAAAATGTTTATTTTTATTAGTAGCAATAATTATTCTAAATGTCTAAGCTATTGTTTTACACATTATAAACCAATACATATATTGTATTATGTTTACCATGTGTGTATCTCAGTTTCATCTCAGACTGTTTTTCATCTCTGCCTGAGATTTTCTTTTTTCTCTATTCTCTTCCCATAGTAAAAAATGTTCATTGGTATTATTTTTGCAATGCCAGTGTCAATGTGAATATATAAATGCATTGATGAAACTTCCAGCATATTTCATTTAAAATTTCTCCTCGGAACTACAATACACAGAGAAGGATTTGAGTGACTATATTCTGTTCTCCCAAGGATACTACATTATTAGGATACTTCTGGATGCATAGGATGGAAATTAATTCATTACATGCAATGGATGTCTTAGGGCAGTATGGTAGACTTTTTATAGCAAGTTCTTGAAGTGATTTACTTTGATTGGCTTGTATTTATACAAACATTTAACAAATTTTTTTAGATTACAGGTCCACCAGGTTGTGGGAAAACTCAATTTTGTAAAATGATGAGTGTATTGGCTACATTACCCACCAACATGGGAGGATTAGAAGGAGCTGTTGTGTACATTGACACAGAGTCAGCATTTAGTGCTGAAAGGTAGGATATTTTATTATTTCCATTACAACATGTTGCTTTTATAATATATACAGTGTGGAGCATTTACAAATTTCATTAATTTCTGCTTTGGTCTTTATAATTTCTTTCCTATTTGTTTCAGATTTGGATGGATGTTGAGATGAATCATTAGGTTATTTATTTGGGATCATGATATTCTTTTTATGTGTATATTTACAGCTATAAACTTCCATCTTAGAAGTGGTCTCCTTATGTGTCGGTTTTGGTATGCTGTGTTTCCACTGTCATTTGATTCAAGGAACTTTTTTCTTCCCTGATTTCTTCTGTGATCTATTGATTATTCAGTAATGTGTGTGTGTGTGTTTGGTGCTACGGATTGAACTCGGGACCTTGCACTTATGAGGCAGGCGGTGGCACCACTGAGCTAAGTCCTGGCCCTTGTAATATGTTATTTAATCTCTACATGTTTGTATAGTTTCTGTGGCTTCTTTTGCTTTCTGTCTTTATTATGCTGTGATCAGTATGCCAAGGATTACTTCAATTTTTATATTTAGGCATGCTTTATGGCCTTAGATACATCTATTTTGGAATATGTCCCATGTACTGTTGAGAAAAGTATATATTCTGTTGTTGGATGGAACATTGTATAGGTATCTGTTAAGTCCATTTGTTCAACGATGTAGTTTAACTCTGATATTTCTTTGTTTTTTTTGGTCTGGCTCTCCTGTCTATTTATGAGACTATAATATTTAAGTCCCCCACTATAATTGTATAGTAAGTAGTCCCTGATTTATGAATCTTCAAGTTGTGAACTTTTGCGGGTATGAACAGACCTCACATTTAGTTTTTTTATGTTTTATATTGTATATTTATGTCAAAGGTGTATAAGATTCACTTTGTCAGACTTATGAATGTTCTCCCTGAACGGAACTTGTTTGTATGGAACTTTTACAAATTTCATTAATTTCTGTTCTGACTCATTTGTAAGTCTAGGACTTACTCTATTAGTGTTTATCTGTCTTTTTTTTTGGTACCAGGGATTGAACTTGGGTCCTTGTGCTTATGAGGCAGGCACCGGAACCACTGAGCTAAATCCCTGGTCCTATCTGTCTTTTTTAAGTTCGATAGTTTGAACTTTTATGAAGTGGAGTGTACTGATATTCAGTTCATATTTACAGTTGTTATTTCTTCCTGTTGAATTGTTCCCTTTACCAGTACATAATATTCATCTGTCTCTTCTGACCAATTTTTGCTTGAAGCCTGCTGTGTCTGAAAATAAGATAGCTACTCGTACTTGTTTTTGGGCTCTGGTTAAATGGAGTATCATTTTCCACCAGTTTACTTTCAGTCTGTGTTCTTCCTTTGGGATGGAGTATGTCTTTTGTAGACAATATAGTGTTGCATGGTGTTTTTTTCCTAATCTGCCAACCTGTATCTTTTGATTGGTGTGCTGAGACTATTAATATTGAGAGTTATTATTGTAAGGTTCTTTTGTTTGTTTGTTTGTTTTTTTGATGCAGGGTCTCACTATGTAGTTGAGACTGACCTGGAACTCACTATATAACCCAGGCTGGTCTTGAACTCACAGTGATCCTCCTGCCTCAGCCTCCCGAGTGCTGGGATTAATAGGCGTGCGCCACCACACCCAGCAGTAAGGTGTTTATTGCTTCCTGTCATATTGTTTTGTTTTTAGTGGTGTTTTTTTTTTTTTTTTTTTTTTTTACTACTTTTCCAGTTAATGTATATTTTCCTCTGGGCTCTTTGATGCTGGTGGTCTCTCTGTTTCTGTTGAGGATTCCCTTAAGTAGTTCCTGAAATATTGGATTAGCGGCCATGTATTTCTTTAGGATTTTTTTGTTGTTGTGAAAAGTCTTTACTTCTCTGTCCAATTTGAAGGCTAATTGTATAGGATATAAATATCTGGGTTGACAATTATTTTCTTCTAGGGCTTGAAAAACTTTGCCCTAAGCTGTCTTGGCCTTTAAATTTTGTGCTGAGAAGTCTGCACTTATTTGGATGAACTTATCTTTATAGGTTTTTTGCTGTATTCTGTCCTTTTCTTGAATTTCTGAAATTTTGGTTAGGCTGTGTATGACACAGTTCTTTCCTGGGCATGGCTGTTTGGGATTCTGTATGACTCTTGTCATGAATACTGAATTTTTTCCCCTAGATTTGGAAGATTTTCTGCTATGTTTTCAGTGAATAAATTTTTTATACATTTTGAGTTGTCTTCTAATTTTTTCTTTATTCTTATAAGTCTCAATTTTCATGAGTCTGTTAGTAGCTCTTGGATCCAGCTTGTTTGATGTCTTCTTGTTTTTTGGGTATCATTGAGTTTATGATGTACTACATCCATGGTGTCTTCTGTTTCTGACACTGTTCTCATAATGCTCAAGACTGCTTTTTGTTTTTTTGGTTTTGGTTTTTTGAGACAGGGTCTCACTATGTAGTTGAGACTGACCTGGAACTCACTATGTAGCCCAGGCTCGTCTTGAACTCACAGCAATCCTCCTGCCTCCCGAGTGCTGTGATTACAAGCATGTGCTACCATGTGTGGCCCAACACCAATTTTTAAAATTAAAAAAAATTTTTTTTTGTACTGGGTATCAAACTTGGGCCCTTGTGCTTACAAGGCAGGTGGCAGAATCACTGAGCTAAACCCCTGGCCCCCAGTTTTTTTTTTTTTGGTCCCGGAGGTCGAACTGAGGCCCATGTGCTTGTGAGACAGGCACCACAACCACTGGGCTAAATCCCCGGCCCTCCAACACCATTTATTAAATAGGCTATCTTTCCTATGTTTTCCTTTACTGAAGTAGGCCACTCATGTCTTACTTAACTCAGTTTATTTTTTTTTCTTTAAGCCTGTCATACCTTTCTTAGCAAAATTCTTTATTGGTTTATGAAATCCTCTGTGAGCTTCTTAAGCATTTTATGCATTTGCTTATATGTTTCTTATTTTATCTCTTCAAATGCTTTGCCCATTTGGCTTCTGAGTTCTTTGACTATATCTTCCTCTGCTTCAGTGTCCATGAGATTGGCAGAGTCTTGTTGCCTTACTTTTTCATGTTTTTGTTGTTTTGTGCTGTGGATTTAAGATCAGTTAGGATGGAGAAACTCTGTGGCTATTGTGGAGATCCTTTTGGTTAGGCTCTGTCTGTGGTATGTCCCTGGGTTTGGTTGTGTTTTGATGTTTATGTTCCTCTTCATTCTATTCAGCAGCATAATATTTGAGGGTCTTCTTAGTGCCCAAATTCTACTTGGGGCTTGATTCCCAGCATCACTCATAGAAGAGAAAAACAAATTAACAGCAGTGTTGACAACACAGTGACAAAGCAGGTAATGGCATACAGTAAAAACCAATTAAAAGCAACAACTCTAGTACCATTAGGAATAGATGTTATCAGTAATGGAGTCAAAGACCAATGGGTCATTGAGATCCCTAGGCACCAATAACAGCTATAGCTGTAGTATCCTTAATAATAGTAAAGAGATCTGCAATAATGGTTTAGAAACAAAGACATACCAAATATTGTCATACAGTAGCTATCTACCAAAAGCAACAGCTATATCACTATTAATAATAAGAATTCAGCAATAACAGCATATAGTTAACTAAATAGCTAAAAATTAGTAAAGCTTAATAATAATAATAATGAAATGTGTGGGATAAGGGGAAAATAAAAGTAAAATTTGAAGAAAGGATGAGAAGGATAAAAGAGATAAAAAATTAAAGATTAAAAGTTAATAGAATTAGACAAAAGTAACATAAAAAGACAAACATGAAAATGTAAATAAAAATAAGAAAAACAGAATAAAAACTAAGAGCACAAGATAGGGGGAAAAAAAAAACAAACCCCAAATCAAACCAATCCAAACCAAAGGAAAAATACCTCCAGAGAACAAAAAGAAAGAGAAATGAGTTCAAAATATTTCTTTGTGTATTTGGATGGATGGTTTCTTCCCACAGCCTGTGATATTGGAATCCACTAGAGGGGATAATGAGTTATATACAACTAAGTCCTAATTTGTTTCCACACCTACTTGTTTTGCTGTGTGACTCCTGAGTCCTGCCCTGCTGCTGTTCATGGTCAGTCAGTGATCTACTTCTGCCTTAGAACTGTATTCACTGAAGTAGCCCTTAGTGTTTGTGCTCTTCTGTGTGCCCCAACGCAGTGCTCTCTAACTAGCTTTATGGCCTGTGGGCTTATGAGGTACCTCACTTGTTCCAGAATCCCCTCTCTCTATATACCCCAGGATGTGGCAACTCTCCAAGTGGAGGTATTTCTTTGGTCATGTGGACAGATGGGCAAAACAGTCAGACCTCTGAGCTCTCTATATACTGGACATAGCAGTGGGGTAAATCAATTTGCTGCACTTGTCAGCGCTTTCAGACTCAGTCTCCTCAGAAAACCATACAACCTGCCTGGCTTCTCACCACAGATAGCTCACCACTGCATACATTTCTCAGGGGATGCACCATAACCAGCCCCTTCTCTGCAACTGTCTCTTTTGGCCATCTCTTACCTAGTCACTGTGGCTGAATGAGCAGAGACCCTGAAGGGTTATTTTATGGCTTCTGATGTTCAGAGTAGCTTAGTCTGAAACAATAAACCCCTCCCAAAAGTGGCTTCTGATTATTATATCACTCCCAAGTATGGTCGATATTGCAGTGAGTTTCTTCTCCAACTCTAGCCTGCAATTGGGAAGCCACTTTCATAGTAAACCTCTCTCCTAGTTACTTTTTTGTTGCTGAAATGAAATACTTAACACCCAAAGTTATAGCAGGAAAAGTTTTTGTAGCTCATAGTTTGTAGAGGTTTCATTTCATAGTTGGCTGGTTATAAGGCAGGGTGGCATGGCAGAAAGGCATCACAGAGGAGAAACAGTTCATGGCATGGAAGGCAGAAAGCAGTAACAGCAAGAGAGCAGCAGCAAGCAGCACAAGCAGCAACACAGTGAAGTATCAAAAGAAGCAAGACAGTAGCCTTCTTTCTGTGCCTTTTATTCTATCTAGGCTACATGCACTTAGGGTAGGTAGCACTCACACCCAGGGTGGGCCTTTTCAGTATCCACACCTAGAACTATGCCAGACCAATCAATGGACAGAGTTAGTAATCACACAGTTAGTCCCACACATTTTTTTTTTAAGCTTTAATTGAGTTTATTGGTACATTTTAGGGATACAGTACAGTTACATTCATTGTTTGGATCTTGTACCTCTACATGACAAGTCTTGATTCTCATTTTTTCCCCTTACCTCTGCCCCCCCTTCACACCCCCCTCCCCTCCCCATCTTCAAACACTTTATTTTCATCTTTTCATTCTCTCACATTTTTTTTTCTTTTCCCTTTTTA
>NW_022900933.1:11120874-11126881 GCF_012274545.1 Fukomys damarensis
TCTCTTATGATTCCACATGAATTTTTGGATTTATTTTTCCTAGTTCTGTGAAATATAGTGTTGGAATTTCATTTGGCATTGCATTGAATGTATATAGCAGTTTTGGTAGTACGGCCATTTTCACTATGTTGATTCTTCCTACCCAGGAGCAGGGGATATCTTTCCATTTTTTTATATCCTCTTCAGTTTCTTTTTTCAGAGTGCTGTAGTTTTCAGTGTAGAGATCTTTTGTTTCTTTTGTTAGATTGATTCCTAGATACTTCATTTTTTTGGATGCTATTGTAAAAGGAATTTTTTCCCTTATTTCTCTCTCCGTGTTTCTGTTATTTGTGTATAAGAAGGCTATTGATTTTTGGGTATTCACCTAGTATCCAGATACTCTACTGAATCTGTCAATTAAGTCTAGAAGTTTTTTGGTGGAGTTTTTTGGATCTTCAATGTAGAGTATCATATCATCAGCAAATAATGACAGTTTAACTTCTTCCTTTCCTATCTTTAATTGCTTTAATTTCTTTCTCTTGTGTAAATTCTGTGGCTAATGTTTCCAGAACTATATTGAAGAGAAGTGGTGATAATGAGTATCCTTGTCTTGTTCCTGATTTTAACATGAAGGTTTTCAATTTTTGGCCATTCAATATGATGTTGGCTGATGGCTTTTCATAGATAGCCTGTATTAAATTGAGGTATAGACTATCTATTCCAATTTTTTTCAGGGTTTTTATCATGAATGGGTGTTTAATTTTATCAAATGCTTTTTCTGCATCTATTGAGAGGATCATATGGTTTTTGTCCTTGACTTTGTTAATATAATGTATTACATTTATTGACTTTTGTATGTTGAACCACCCTTGTATCTCTGGAATAAATCCGACTTGGTCAGGATGGATGATCTTCTTAATAATCCTCTGTATTCTGTTTGCTAGTATCTTATTAAGGATTTTTGCATCTATATTCATTAAGGAGATTGGTCTGTAGTTCTCCTTTTTAGTTGTATCTTTCCCTGGTTTGGGAATCAAAGTGATACTTGCTTCCAGGAATGAATTTGGAAGTATAGCTTCCCTTTCAATTTCATTGAAAAGTTTGAAGAGTAATGGTAGTAGTTCTTCTCTAAATGTCTTGTAAAATTCAGCAGTGAATCCATCAGGGCCTGGGCTTTTCTTTGTTGGTAAGTTTTTAATTACATTTTCAATTTCACTGATTGTGATTGGGGTGTTTAAAATGTTTTTATCTTCTTCGTTCAACTTTGGTAATTCATAAGTATCTAGAAATCTGTCCATTTCTTCTGTGTTTTCCATTTTATTAGAGTACAGGTTCTCAAAGTAGGTGTTCATGATCCTCTGGATTTCTTTCGGATCTGTTGTGACTTCGCCTTTTTCATTCCTAATTGCATGGATCTGAGCCTTTTCTTTCCTTTTTTTGATAAGATTAGCTAAGGGTTTGTCAATTTTATTTATTCTTTCAAAAAACCAGCTCTTTGTTTCATTTATTTTTTGTATCGTTTTCTTAATTTCAATTGCATTGATTTCTGCTCGGATCTTTATAATTTCCTCTCTTGTTCGAGCTTTGGGTTTTTCTTGCTCTTGTTTTTCTAGGAGTCTAAGTTTCATCGTTAAGTTGTTTATTTGAGCCCGCTCTGTTTTCCTAGTGTGGGCATTCAATGTTATGAATTTTCCACGTAGAACTGCTTTCATTGTGTCCCAAAGATTCCTGTATGTTGTATTGGCATTCTCATTTATTTGTAAAAACTGTCTAATTTCTTCTTTAATTTCCTCTGTAATCCATTGATTGTTTAGGAGAGTGTTGTTCAGTTTCCATGTGCTTGTGAAGTTTCTATAGTTTCTTGTGCTATTGATGTCTAGTTTGATTGCACTATGATCTGATAATAAACAGGGGATGACTTCAATTTTTTTGCATTTATTTAGACCTGTTTTGTGAGCCAATATGTGGTCTATTTTGGAGAATGATCCATGTGCAGCCGAAAAGAATGTATATTCTGGTTTTTGGGGGTGGAATACTCTATAAACATCTATTAAGTCCATGTGTTCCAAAGCTTGGTTCAGTTCTATTATTTCATTGTTGATTTTCTGCCTAGTAGATCTGTCAATTTGTGATAGTGGGGTATTTAGATCCCCCACTACAATTGTATTAGTGCTTAATTGGTTTTTCATGCTACTTAATATTTGTTTTATATAGTTGGGGGCATTTATATTTGGTGCATATATGTTTATGATTGTCAGCTCTTCCTCTTGAATTGTTCCCTTTACAAGGATGTAGTGTCACTCTCTTAATGAGTTTCGGTTTGAAATTTACTTTATCTGAGAATAAGATTGCTACCCCTGCTTTTTTCTGGGCTCCTGACGCATGGAGAATTGATTTCCATCCTTTCACTTTCAGTCTATGGACTTCCTTTTGCACTAGGTGTGTTTCTTGTATACAACATATTGTTGGATTTTGCTTCTTAATCCATTCTGCCAATCTATTTCTCTTGATTGGTGAATTGAGGCCATTAACATTGATGGTTATAACTGATATATTCTGACATGAGGCCCAACAGACCAAATCAAATAGGCAAGGCAAGAAACTAAAAGGAGATGGGAGAAAAAGTAAAAAGAGTCAACAAAAGGACAATAACATGACAAGAATAAGTCCCACACATTTAATCCAGCATTACACACTCTAGATCTCGCCAACTTTGGAAATTCCCACTGATGACCTACATGAGGCTTTGGAGAGGACATCTCGACACAAACCATAACAACCCCACACCATATTTTCAGATTACAGTAACCATGGGCTTTTCTTGGGGCTACTGCTGCTGACATGTTGTTTTACTCTGGGGTTGGTGGCCCTCTCTGGGCTTACCTTGTTTGCAGAGACATGACCTCTTCCTCTGGAGCTGGGATTAGTGTTCCATTCTGCTTCATTCTTTTCTCTGACTTGTCTTCAGTTTTTCCAGCTTCTCTGCGATTTCTAGTTTTCCTGCTGGCTTGCTCTTGATTCCCTGAGCTTTCTCTTCACTAAGTTGTTTTTTAGGTATCTTGATTCTGGGTCCCAGACAGACTGTATTTTGCAGCTGATTTTTACTGTGTCCTTTTTAATCCTCACATTTACTTTTTTTTTTTTTTGATCAAAGAATGGTAGGTGCTATTTTTAAAGGAATTTTCCTCTCAAAATTGACATAGGAAGCATTTTCTTGTTGTCTTTTCTATTCCTAATCAGTATAAGTGGGATTCTGGATTTTCTGTGTTTTGCAAAAAAGTTGGGATTAAAGAACATGAAGGAACAGTAATGAATATAAGCAGAAAATAGGATGAGGGAAGACTAATAAGAGAAAAGAAGGTAACCTGCTGTGTAACTTCTAGTTGGAAGTAAAATATTGGTAAATGTACATTCATGAGTTGGGACGCTTGTGCATTTGGTGATTGATTCAATTCTGTTCTCTTAGTCAAGGTATAATTGTAGTTCTTTGACTTTTTTTTTTTAACCGTGTCATTATGTTAGATGTTTCCCCTGTTTTTCTCTGAAGAGTACTGTTTAAATCAAAGTGGACTTTTCTAATGTCTCAGAAAATGATAAATAATTGAACTGGCAGGTGATACCCCTAGATTGTGAAATCCAGCTGCTATTTTGTACTGAAAGGAATGAGAATTTCTTGAGAAATGCCTGATTCTAGCCCTGGAGCAGGAATTTTTTGAGTCTGGAACATCAAATTAGATAGCAAGAATGCTATTAAAAACTACTCAATGTCAAAAATACTTAGTAATCAACATGAAGAGTCTCCACTTGCCAGAGATGAAACAAATCAAACATCAGTAATAATAATGTCAGTGGATTAAAGCATGAAATATTTAAGTCCATGAGTCTATGATAGTGAGAGAGAGGAAAAGAAAAAAAGAACCAGCTGATCACCACTGAGGACTTCTGGAGAAACAACTTATTTTGAATATTGATTTTGAAAAGTAGTCCTTCCTTTTCTACGGAATATGAACCATATTACTGAAGATAAAATTCTTGTGGTACCTCATGGTGGAAAAGCAATTATGGGCTGGGAATTTGGCTCACTGGTTCTGCTGCCTGCCTTGCGAGCACAAGGGCCTGAGTTTGATCCCCAGTACCACCAAAAAAAAAAAAAAAAAAATTACAAAAACAATCAAACATGAATGTAATCAAGTTTGCAGCCCAACTACCAGTTTACAACACATGTAAATAAGAGTGGAACCTGTTAAGCTACTCTAGAGGAATGCATCAGCAAAATCCAAACTGGATAGTGGCAGACAGCCTACTTTCCTTTTGTGGGGGTTACCGGACATTGAACTGGGGTCCTTAAGCCTTCAAGGCAGGTGGTGGAACCACTGAGCTTCCCTGGCCCCTCAGCCTGCTTTCTTTAACAAATAAGTTGTAAGAATAAAAAATTTTGTGAAGGAGGAATGTGATAGTTAAGCCTGCCGACTTGACTGGATTCAGAAAGTCCTGGGGGAGGTGACTGAGTCATGGGGGTGCTGTGTTATACTCATGAGTGGATAAATGCACTAATATTCATAGCTCAATGTGCTGTTAGGAGATGGAGCCCAGGTGGAGTTGTGTCCCTAGGGATGTGCCTTTGGAGAGTATATATCTTGTAGACACTCTTCCTCTGCCCTGTTCCCCAGCCACCATGAAGTGAGCACGATGTTTAGCCAACCATGAACTCAAACCTTTGAAACTGTGAGCCAAATTGAACCTTTCCTCCCTTAAGTT
Source organism: Fukomys damarensis (assembly GCF_012274545.1). Classification (NCBI taxonomy): domain Eukaryota; kingdom Metazoa; phylum Chordata; class Mammalia; order Rodentia; family Bathyergidae; genus Fukomys; species Fukomys damarensis. The sequence goes on from NW_022900933.1 coordinate 11,125,612, forward strand.
GTGGGTGTATTTTGTCTAAACACTGGAAAAACTGAGTAATATGAGGAAGAACCTTTGAATTAAAACAGATTTAAAAGATGTGTTGATCAATTGCAGTGTAGTCAACTCATTTGGATCATAGCCTAAAGAGCCAAAAAACAAACAAAACCAAAATCAAACAGAAACAAAAACAACAAAACCAAAGAGTTCCAGATCAGTCTCAACTATACAGTGAGATCCTGTCTCAAAAAACCAAATAAAAAAAAAACCCCAAAACAAAAAACAAAAAACAAAAAAACACCCCAAAACAAAAAACAAAACCAAAGCAACAACCCCCATCAATAAAAAACTGCAGAAGCGTAAATACATGAGATCACTAAAAATGTGAACATGGAAATAAATATATTTGACATGGGAGCAGTAAGGACATTGTTCTGCTCAAAATTTTCAAGCAAAAAGTGCTTTTTAAAATGCTGAAGACTAGTTGGGTGGTGTGGTGCACGCCTATAATCACAGTAGCACCAGAGGTTGAGGCAGGAGGAATGCAAGTTTGTGTCTAGCCTGGGCACTTTAGTGACTTAGCAAGATACTGTGCCAAAAATGAAAATAAAACATTGGGTTTGTAGTTTAGAGTTAAAGGTCATGGGTTCAATCGTCAGCACCCACCCCCACCAAAGCTAATGCCTAGCCTTCAACTAAGACAGTACACATTCACTGGGTATTAAATAGTCAAGTAGGCAATAAATAGCGAATGTACAAATAGTTCTTACAAACTTGCTCATGAGGAATTTGGTTAAAGAATTCAAGGATGAGGTTATTCTGATAACAGCAGTTCAGTTTACTTTAATCGATCTCTGTTTTCTTTTTGCCACATGGGAAGTTGCGTTTTTTATATCTCCTTAAAGAATAAGCCATGGTGTGATTCTGTTATCAGTATATAGTTCAGAACACTTTAAAAGTCATATCAGAAAATTGAGTGATATGCAGCATAAAAAAAGTTAACAAGTAACTGATATTTTGTATTTTCCTAATTGGTTTGTGGAGATTTTTGTTTGTGTTTGTCTTTTTATATAAACTTAATACTTATTTTTGGATCCATTACATTTACTTATTTCTCCTTCATCTTTTCCTGTCTTTGTGCATATTAGTGCTTACCTCAGAGTAAGGTTGGAAATGAAGAGGTAAAATTTTAATTGTTTGATGGAATTGTTTTACATAATTTCCCAGGAGTTCTTGTGAGAGTCATTTGGGAATGGGGTGATTTTTTTTTTTTTTTTTTTTTTTTTTTTTT
>NW_022900933.1:11126900-11127906 GCF_012274545.1 Fukomys damarensis
TATTCTTCAAAAGACTTGAAATGTGGTGTCTTTTGGCTTCCACATAGAATGCATTGATGTCTTAAGGGTCAGCTGGAGTGAAAAGTTCAGTGCTTTTGGTATTGGTCCCTTCTGGAGTCAGGTAGGGTAGGTAGGCCTCAGAATGCAGCTGACTGTAGTGCCTGTTCACATTTCATTTGTCTGTTGTAGGACTGTTTGACCCTTATTTGGAGTTACCAGACACAGAAGGTTGGTTAATTAGGTAGATTTTCTCCCACAAGTAACTGAATGCTCAAAGAACAGTGGCTTAAACAAAAAATTTTATTTATTTATTTTTTGTGTAACAAGACCTGGTTCAGCGGTGTGGTGATAACAGAGAGACCCATGACCTGTGCACATTATCAGGCATCCTTAACCATTCAATGCTCAAATCAGTGAGAAAGGCAAGGGCCAGCTATTCCTTTTATAAGGAAAGCATACTTTCTTTTTCAGAATATCCACCTCTTCCTACCAGGTTCACTTTTCATTCTCTTTTGATCTCTTCAGTCCTCTGCAGTCCTTTTGTGGCTTTCTCACGGTGCCACCCATGTGTGTAAGGACAGACGGGAATGGGAGAGGAAAAGACTTGTCAAATTCATGATGAGCTGCCTTTTGCCTGAATAAAATTGGGACGCTTCCAGCAAGGACAAAGTGGAAGTGGATGTTAGGTTGGACTCCACAGTTGCCTGAGATTGTTCAGATAGCTTCTGGGCCTAGAGAAGATGTAGAATAGGGAAATATGAGACTCAAAAAAGAATGTTTTAGCTCTCAGTATGTTTTATAGCATCGTTTCCATTTTGTGCTTAGGAAGTAAGCTTTCTGTTTAGCACAAATAAGAAAGTGTTTGAAGGGTTAATATAAGGAAGGATTAAAGCATTCACATATAGGGAACTTTGGGTTAAGTGATAAAAATGGAAGACAGTTTCTAGGTAACTTTTTGTCAAGGAAGAAATGAGTTCAAGCCCCCATAACCAAAAAAAAAAAAAAA
>NW_022900933.1:11128076-11143430 GCF_012274545.1 Fukomys damarensis
AAAAAAAAAAAAAAGAAAAAGAAAGTAAGGGTTTAGGGTGGAAAACAGAAGAAGAATAAATAAAAAATACTTGACTTTAGAGCATGTTAAGGAAAATAAAAATAAGAAACAAACTCCTGCAGATCAGGTACTTTAAAAAGCATGTTGGAAAAATTAGTCATCTTTTGTGTTTTTTTAATTAGTCATATTTTGAAAGCAGTGCACTAAATTTGTCTTTCAGAAGATTAAAGAAAAGTATGCTATCCATGCTTTTTTATTATAGACTGCAATTGTACCCCCAGACTGTTTTGACAATTAGCTAATAATGTATTCTGGGCCTAACCCCTGAGATACTCAGGACTGACTTGGGGAGAGAATGCTTTCTCTAGGCATAGTGATGCATACTTATAATCCCAGCACTCTGGGAGGCTGAGGCAGGAGGATTGCAAGCTTTAGCCCAGCATGGGTAATTTAGTGAATTAGTGAGTTCATATCTCATAATAAAGAAAGGGCCAAGATGTAACTTATTATGGAGACCATGGGTTCAATCTCCAGTCCCTCCCTCAAAAGGGTCTGTTTTTATTTGTCTTATCTATTGCACTTCTGCTTAAAATCTGATAAATGCTTGAATAAACCTTGAGAATATGGACAAATAAATGAATTCAGTGATCCATTTCCATATATACTGGGCTATGAGAATTTTGGCAACCATGAGAATTCCAGTCTATATGAATTGAAAAAAATAAGATGTTGTCACTGTTAGGGATAATTAGAAAAAGATGGAACTAGGGGTTAAGAGGTAAAAAGAAAGATAATATAGATGGTAATCATAATACAGGTTCTTGAAATAAAGCTTTGGGAGGAGTGTTATGTTTCATATCTAGATGTTCCCCTAAAGTCTTACATGCCTAGTGTCAGGGAGTTTTGAGGTGATTATGGGGAGGTATAGCTGGCTTGTGCTTAGGAGTGTTACTAGGTCCTGGGGTGCTGAGGTCTTTGCTTAGAGGTGTTACGTAGGCCCTTTCTTTCTTGAACAAAGAAGCAAAACAAGCAAAATGGCAGCAAAGTTTCACATTTATTAGAGGTAGAAAAAAAGGCAGGAAAAATTAAAAGTGAAAGGTAAGAGAGAAATTGGCTCTGCAGTGTGAGTTTAGGCCAAGTAAAAAGGCAGGAAAAATAAATATAAAAATATAAAAATGAAAGTGTACCCTGGGGTAGAGGGCAGGCTGATGTGAGGTGGCATGTAAGTGAGCTTTTAATGGTTACTTTCTTCTTTTCATTCATTTTCATGTTTTCCCACACTGCTGTTACACACACATACACACGCACGTGTGGACACACATACCCAGATTATCCTAGCAAAAATCTGCTAGGCTTTGTATGAGAAGTCCATATATGGGTTCTTGAGAGTTGTTTTATGCATGTGTCCTAGGATTTTGTAATTAACAGGTCACACCTATTCCCCCAGCCAGCTTTGCTGTGCCCTATTTTATTTTTCTTAGGGTGACACATACCCTCATAATTCTTTGTGGGTTTGCTGAGGGAGTGGAAGTCTCTGTCCTCTATAGCTTTTTCCAGCTGGATGAGGTTGTAGACCCTACCTAGTAGGGATTACGTGTTCTTCAACTACATTGGGGTGTTGTAGCTCACTAGCTGGGTTGGAGAAGGGGAAAACAAAAAAACCTGTCAGAAGACAATGAGAAAGAGTTAGGGACAGTTAAGCTGCCTGATGGGAAAAAGCAACTTTACTCTTAGTCCAAATACGAGGAGCAGGTTAGATTTCCATTCTTATGGAGGAGAATGTATGTCAGAAAGGAATGTCAAATAAATTATCAAAAGTCTGAGAACCATGACCTTAACAAGATCTTGTTTACTTATCTGTAGCAACACTGGAGTCTTGCTCTTTGAAGAGAAATCTTAAGTCTTCCAGAGGCTCACTGGAATAGTGTTTCCCTTTTGGGTAGTTTTTTTTTTTTTTTCCTTCAGATAGTTCAGGTGGCAATGACTTTATTCTAGAAAGATGAGTCCAATTATCTATCTCTACCCCCTTTACTGCAGTGGGTGTGGCAAGGATCCCTAAAGAGGGGCCCTTCCATTTGGCTTTGGCTTTAATTGGTCTGCAGGAGTCTCTTCTCTCCAAGGTTTTATGAGCACTTGTCTCCAGGGTGGACACTAGGTGGTCCCCGTGAGCCAGAAACTGGCAGGTCTCTGTTCCTATACATTTGGATAGCCTGTTGTACTTGGTTCAATCAATAAGTTATTGTAAGAGCCTTGTGGTCTTTGGGTATACTATCATATCAGAGGATCAAAATGTCTTCCTGTGTAACATCTCAAATGGGCTCAATTTTAGCCCAGTTTTGGGCATGCTGCAAACTCTTATGAGTTCTATTGGCAGTAATTTGAGCCAGCACTCTTGGCAAATTTTGCCAAAGCTCTTTATAGGGTCTGGTTGGCTCCTTTGACCTTTTCAGAAGATTGAGGATGCCATGCAAAATGGAGATAATACTTTATTCCTAAAGCTTTTGCCACCTCCTGAGTTATTTAAGAGATAATAGAAGGCCCATTATCTTGATGGAGGGACTGGAGTAGACCAACTCAGTGGATGTTTTCTTTAAGGAGCACTTGACTACCTCATTAGCCTTTTCTGAACAGGTACAAAAGTCTTTAAGCCATCCTGTAAAGGTGTGAATCAGGACCAACATCTGTTTAAATCCTCTACATGGTAGAAAGTGGAGAAAGTCTAATTGCTGGTCCTTCCCAGGGTATGTCCCTCTCCTCTGTACCAGTTCAAGTAGAGGAGGTGGCTCGGGCTTGCCTGGGTTGTTATAGACACAGAGTGGGTGAGCTTTACAGCTATCAGGTGGTTACAGCTAGTACTAGTCCTGTGAAAACTTGAGTGATCATTTCCAATGTAGCATTTCTTCGCACATGGAAAAACTATGAAGAATTTTATAGCGTCCCACTGTGTTGCTTGGGGAAGGGCCAGTTTGTTTTCTGAATACCACCAGAGCCGCTTTTTAATTCCCCCTTATCCCAAGGTCTATTATCTTCTGGGGAATATAGACTGATTTTAATAGTTTTTTGGGAACTGGGAATAAGGCTAACATCTTATGGGGATGTACAGCTTGACTTTTTGCTTTCCTGTCAGCCTTTTGCTTTCCCAAGGAGACTTCAGACATATCTCTTTGGTGCTCTTTACAGTGCATGACTATGATCTGCTTGCGAAGATGGATTGCCTCTAGGAATTATAAAATTTCCTGCTTGTGCTTTTTATAGATGATTATTTATTAGTTAGTAAGCTTCTTCTTTCCAGAGTGCTGCGTGGGCATGTAGAACCAAAAAGGCTTTTGTTGGAATGTGTGTGTGTGTGTGTGTGTGTGTGTGTGTGTGTACTTAACTTTTTGCCTTTTCCTAATATCAATGACCAAGTAAGAGCTATTAGCCTTGCCTTTTGAGCAGAGGTCCCTGGGGGAAGAGGTTGAACTTTAGTGACCTGTTATGAACTGACAACCGCATAACCTGCCTTTCATTGTTCTTGGACAAGCTACTTCTGTCAGTGAACCATGCTTTCTCATAGTCTTGAGGGGCAGGTCACTGATGTCCTGCTGGCCTGCATAGGTGTGAGAGATTACTTGTTCACAAAGAGTAGCTGACTTCTGGACCTGTAGGCATCCAAGAGGCAGGATTAAGATTGTGCAAGTTTTTTGTTTTTTGTTTTAATAACCTCCAGGGTATCTAAAGAGCAGGATCTGGTACTTAGCACACCATTCCCTTGTTAACCACAAGTAACCTTTGGTCTTAAGAATCACTTTGACCTGATGGAGTTTAGAACTGTCCTAAAGTCTTCCTCTGTTGACATAGCTGTAGTTGCTATTACCTTTGGGCTGGATGCTTATTCAGCAGCCATTCCATTTCCTGGGAATTTGTAATTAACAGGTCATGCCTATTTCTATGTCAGCTTTGCCATACCCTACCTTCCTGTCTCGGGATCGTGAGTTTTTAGGTGGCCACATTGCCTCTCAGTTCCTCTTTCACTCTGTTTCTGGATTGTCATGAGGTCAGTAGCTTTCTCCACCTGACCCTCTGACCATGTCTTCTGGCCATGGAGCTAGCTGACTATGGACTCTAACCATGAGCCAAAATAAACACCTTCTTTAAATTGTGGATGTCAGGTATTTCATCCCAGCAATGAGGAAAGTGATTAAGATAGTGAAGGCTAAGTAAAATGGATAAAGAAAAACAAAATGTGTCTTAGAATTACAAATGGAAAGGAGTTAATAAGTGTGTCAGAAAACCTGAAAATCTGGCAAGGCAAGAGTTGGGATCAAGGACCCTGGAAGGTAGGATTTAAGACTAGAATTTAATGTGATGGAGATGGACATTCCTGAGATGTAATGAAATCAGAGAAGCTTTGAAAATAGGAAGAAAAAGGTATAGTCCAGCAGAGGAAGCGCATATTACTCAAATAATTGCCAAGATGTGTCATGCAAGGAGCCAGACCTCTCTTCTCTGTTCTTTGTGCCACGGTTCAAGACATATAGGCAGCTGTGCAGAAATTTAGGCACAGTTTATTGTAAAGCAGATAAAGAGGATTATGCCTCCAGAGATGGACGACAGAGCCTTAGAGGAATCTGTACTGCGTAGGAATTTAGATATCTTTTTATGTACACAAGAGTTACTCCTGGGATTCAGGGGAACTATGGTGGATATGATGCTTATCAACGTTTTTTAAGAGGTTACTTTGGAATTGTACATTGTCATCCTTGTTCTTTTAGATGGTCAGTCTTGCCTCAGGGGCCTTACTCATGTAAGAAGCTTAAAAAATAAATTTATAAAATAAAAAGTTCTAATCTTAATCAGAACCCACCTAAGGCACAGAATTAACAGTTAACTCTCCTATGACTTCCAGATTCATATACATTTTCTTACTTATATGGAATATTGGGGTCCATATTCTTGATCCCCTCATAAGAATAAAGTGTATTAACTGTATCAGTAACCAAAATGTGATTGAATTCAGCCTTCTCCTCTTCAATAAGTGATAATTCCTTTCTTCCAGATGCTCAACCAGTTAGTCAAATTCTTTAACCTTCTCTTTTGAACTGTATTTAGAATCAGTTATTCTAATCTCCTGATCTGTCATTTCCCTAAGCCATGTCACCACCAAATCATCTCTTACGTGGACTCTGACCCTAACTGGTCTCCTTTTTCTTATCCTTGTCCCCTCAGTGATCTCTCCTCATTTTGCATCTAAAGCAATTTTTAACAAAAAAAGTCAGAGCACGTCAGTCCTGCTCCTAGGCCTCTCACTTTGCCAAATAAAGCCTGAATAAAATACCACGGAACTAAAGGTTTGACATGATCCTGGCCTCTGGATAGCTGTTTCACTTTATTTCTTTTTATTCTCCCTCTTGTTCCCTCTACCTACATTGTCCTCAGTGCTCTTCTTCAAACAGACCAATGCATCTTCTTACATATGGGTTGTCCTGTTAGCCTCACAGTTCATTTTCTCATACTCGTTAGGCTTTTGCTTAAAATGTTACCTTATAAATAAGGCTTTCTAGACCACTCTATATAAAGTAGCATTTGCTTCTATTGGTCACATTCTTGAGATTCTGTCTTTCTGCTATAGTATATTTTTATTATAGCTTGGCATAAAAAAATATATATATATATTTCATTTCTTTTCTTTGTTTTCTTGGTGTTGTATTGCCATATACTCAGCTTCTAGTTCTGGCATAGAGCAGATCTTCAATAAATACTTGTTGAATGGATGAATCTTAAGTACATCCTATGAGATGAACACTTTTTATAAAAAGATAGCCACTAGATGGCACTGTTTTCAAACTCATGTCCTGGAGGGGGTGGGGGTGGGGAATAGGGTTTTGCCCTAAAGAAAATGTATATTTGTATTTTCTCAGTTTTTTTTTTTAAATAAAAATCATTTGGAAATGCTTATAGAAAGCTGCAGCATACTGATGTATAAATAATCATTCAGTACAGTTATTTGGCGTGATAGCTATGAATGAAGGTAGTTCATGTTCATGCACTGCCTGCCATTTGACCATTCTCAATCCACTAGTTGAAACCCAACTTTCTGCTGGAGGGCAGAAAATTATTTTTGTCTTTCAGGTGTGCCATTGTTACCAATTGACTAGTTATTCCCAGTTTGATTCTTGATCACCTATATATCCAAACTTTGAGAAACTTCCATGTTTCTGTCAGAATTTTCTGGTCAAAGCCATACCTAAGCTGTTAAAAATTGGTGTTTTATTTTTTTAAACTTACTTCTCTAATGCTAAACTCAACAAATAGCTGCCCTAGTAGAGGAATTTGCACATTTCTACCAAAATCCTCAGAACTTTCCTGTCTACTTTTGCTAAGGCAATACCATTTTTTCTTGCTTCCTCACTTAATTCACCCTCTTCTTCCATTTTAATCCCTATGCCTCTCTAAAGTATTTCTGAATGGTCACCTGATACACCTTCTTCTCACCGTGCACCTCTTTTGATATTATTCTTATTTCTGAAGTATTTTTCTCTTCATGTTCAACTTAATTGTGTTTTTTCCAGTTTGTTCAAAATATATTTTAATAAAGTTGTTGACTAGTTTTATTTCTCTCTTCTTTTTTGGTTTTAGGTTTCCCCCTTTCATTTCTGAGTATAGCACATGTAAGGAACTTACTTTGTTTATTTCTTTAAAGTTCTCAGCCTCTTGAACTGTTTAGAAATTAAAACACTGAGCTTTTGTACTTTGGTGTAGAAATGGAACATAAAATATAGGATGGTTTTAATATTTACAATCTCTCCCTCAGTCTGATTGGATGGCTAAGTGTAGGGTGGATAAAGTATCATTTTAAATGGATAACAGTTATATCCAAAGAGTTGTATTTTCTAACACTTTGAATTGAAATATTTGCAATTTTTAGTAATGGTCTCTATGTCTTATTTTATTAATGATGATACTTGTCTCACCTTGTCATTCTTTTGTGCTTGGCTTACCCATATATTAGATATAGCTTTGAAATCATTGAAATGTTGAGATCATTTTTTTGTTTACTAAGAAACAATTAGGTGGTATTGATTTGTTTAGGTAATTTTCTTTTTAACCAAGGAACCATTGGGTAGCATTTATTTGTATGAATTAAGTTTTAATTGAGACAGCACATTTTTCTGGAATAAAACATGGAGATATTACTGATACCTTATTGTTAGAATGATGATATACTATACTTTTCAAGTATACATTGTTCATTCAAGAAATTAAAATAATTTTTATTTTCTAATATATCTTATAACTAGATAAAATATTTATTTTTTTAAAACAATGGCAAAGTTTATTTGAAAAAGTAAAAGTAAAGAGTTACAGAGAAATTAGTTCTGCAGAGCAAGCTTGGGCCAAATAGAAGAGAAAAAAGCAAGATAAAAGTACATGTTGGAGAAAACAGCAGGCAATTTTGAGGAAAGCCTCAATAGCCTAAAATAAAATTATAAAAAAATCTATTCTCTGAAAAATCTCCAAGATGTTTGCTGAAGATTAGGTGAGAGCTGGGGATTTAGCTCACTGGTTCCATCGCCTGCCTTGCAAACACAAGGACCCGAGTTCCACCCTTGGTACAAAAAGTAAAAGATTAGATGAGACCTATTGCTTCTCGGCTTTTTGGCTGAGTTAAGATTAGACGAGACCTAAAATGCCTTGCTGATGTTATGCTTTGACTGCCAACCTCTGTTAGTATTTATTTAAAAAGGAAAGCTTGCATTTAAAACTTGTATGTATTTAAAGGTATTTGCTTTTATCTGCTCTATTGATAAAGCTCGTATTTCTCTAGTAAAATTCATTAGCTCAGCATTGTGACTTCAGATATCATTGACTATTTTCTCTTGTGGTACTTTTTTCCCTCACAGACTGATCGAGATAGCAGAATCCCGTTTTCCTGGATATTTTAACATTGAAGAAAAATTGCTTTTGACAAGTACCAAAGTTCATGTTTACCGAGAGCTTACCTGTGAAGAAGTTCTACAAAGGTATGCTTTTTAAGATTTTAATATTTAAGTAATACTTTGAAGATTTATTTTTAGTCCTTTATATTTTCAGCTTCTGAATAGAAAAAAATTTGTATATATTAGGATTATGGGAAGTTTTTCAGTTTTCTTTTTTATTTTCTTTATTTCGTTTATTTATTAACTTTTTGAACTATTTCTTTAAAAATAAAAAAAGGTAAATGAATAAAATGTTTCAGATTATTATCAAAGTGGTATTTTAATTATCTATTGCTTCATTAACAAATTACTTCAATATTAGTTTAAAATAGCACACATATTATCTTTTGTAATTTTTTTTGGTTGAGACAGGGTCTCACTATGTAGTTGAGTCTGACCTGGAACTCACTATGTAGCCCAGGCTGGCCTCAAACTCACAGCAATCCTCCTGCCTCAGCCTCCTGAGTGCTGGGATTACAGGCGTGCACCACCATGCCCAGCTTCTTTTGTAATTTCTCACAATTAATTATCTGGTAGTGGCTTAGTTGGGGATTTCTGTCTCAGAATTACTCAAGAGATTATAGATAAGTTGCTGGCCATGGTTGTAGTCGTCCTAAGACTTGATTAGGCTGGGATGTCTGCTTTCACGCTCACTCGTGTGGTATTTTGAAGTCCTCTATTGCTTACTGTGTGGGCTTCTCCATTGAATCACAACATGGCAGCCTGCTTCCCCCAGAGTGAGTGATCTGAGAATGGGCAAGTGAAGGAGCATCTGAGGTGCAGGTTGTAGTCTTTTATAACTTGCTCTCAGAAATGATGTCCTATTATTTTGTCATATACTATTAGTCACGCAGATATACTGTTAGTCACAGCTCTGGTACAATGTGGGAAAGGCAAGTATATGGCATACTAGAAGGTAGGGGTAAGTGGAGCCATTCTGGAGACTGGCTACCACAATTAGTTTTACTCGAGAACTGGAGCTTTCGTGGTATAATAGGAGAACCTCAAAATTCTGCAACTTAATGAAAATATTTTGCTCTTTTTCCAGGAAATATGCAGTGTAATACCTGAGAATAAACTATATTTACTGAATTTCTGCAGTCAGCACTATAACTTAGGGAAGAACAATTTGCTGGTGTTTTAAAGTTGATTAAACATTGTAATGCTCTATTTTAAAATTATATTTTAAATCTGTCTACCATTTTACAAATTCTGCTGTTATAGGATTGAATCTTTGGAAGAAGAAATCATTTCCAAAAAAGTTAAACTTGTGATAATTGACTCCATTGCTTCTGTGGTCAGAAAGGAATTTGATACACAACTTCAAGGCAATATGAAAGAGAGAAACAAGTTTTTGGCCAAAGGAGCATCCTTATTGAAGTATTTGGCTGAGGAGTTTTCAATCCCAGTAAGTTTTTCTTTCTTCTTTCTCTTCCTTTTATATTCAGTTCAGTTATAATGTCCGGTAGTAAAATTGGTAGATGTGAAACAAATGAATTTTCTTTAAAAGATAGCATAGTTTAATTGCTATAGAAAGTATCAGTATTTTCTTGAATTAGTTCATCTCCTGAATGAGTTGTACCTTGGTTCTTGAACTTGATTTTTTTCCATGATTTTGGTCACAAACTGAGTTGGATGGGAACTGAATCAAATTCAGTGGTTGGGTTCAATGCTGACCTTATGGGAAAATTTGTCCTGGTTTTTGTCTTGTTCAGTTGGCAACCAGAATCGTGGAGAAAATTGAGTTTGTGAACCCAGGTACAACTCTAGTTTACTCTCTCCATAATTCATCACTTGGGAAATTTGTCATGATTTGCCTTTTAAAAGATTCCATGGTCAACTTTTTTTCCCATCTTGTCATTTACTCATTGTGCATGTTTTATATCATTTGTTACACCGAGATAGCTCTTCAGTAGTAAAACTCCATGAAATTTTCCAGGTTTATTTCTATAGAGTTTCTTTTTCTTTTCCTTCCTTCCTTCCTGCCTGCCTGCCTGCCTGCCTGCTTGCCTTCCTTTCTTCCTTCTCTCCCTCCCATCCCTCTTTCTTTCTTTTTTTCTCCTTTTCTTTTTCAATACTGGAGATACAGTATTACTAAGCCATATCCCTAGCTGTTTATAATTTTTATTTTGAGAGAGGAGTTGCCTGCATTGTTCTTGAATTTGTGATTCTTGTGCCTTGGCCTCCCCTGTAGCTGGGATTGCAAGCTTATAACATGACATTTGGCTGAAGTTTCTTTTACTGCAGTAGTTGTAAGTTTTATACATAATTTGGGTTGATTTTCTGTGTTATTTTGTTCAGTGCTGTTTTGTACACAGTATGATTTAGTTTGCTTCAAATAGCAAGTGCTCGACCATCAATGAATGCTGGGGTACCAGTAATGAAAGTGCCATTAGGCACAGTTGGCATGGTACTGTGATTAGGAAGTATGAAGATGAGGGAATGTTGGAAAGATTTGTGGTGAATAAACTACAATATGTAATTGTGTACGGAGTTTCACTGCCATGATCAGCACGTGGAAGAGTATTCTTGTTTGCTAGCATCAGCAACACTTGGTATTGTTGGGCTTTCCAATTTAGTCATAAGATAAAATTTGGTTATGATTTTTTAATTTTAAAATTTCTTTTTAGAAAATTAAAATCTTGGATCTTTGTAAGATAAAGAGTATATTGTGAATAGCTTAAACTACTATTCAGCCTTCGAGATTTATAAAGCCAAAAAAGAAGTCAAGGGAGAAAATATGACATAGGGAAAGTTCTACATATTTAATATTTTTAATTCAAAATCATGTGGTCAAAAGTTTATCTTGGGTGGTGCACACTCATCTTTTAAATTTTCCTATAGTTGGTTGAAGTGATAAATTTAAATTCATGTTTTTCCTTATTCAAGGAGAATAAGGGAATCTAAAAATATTTTATAAAGATACTTGATTAAATGGAAATTTAACTATCTACTTATTTTATTAAGTCACACAGTTGCTTGACATAAACCCATGCAAAATATGAAATTCTCTCTCTATTTTAGTGTTTTTTGCTTTTATTTAGGGTGAGAAGGAGGAGGGAGGAGGAAATACAGGGTGCAGAGGGGCTGAGGTCAGGTGACATTATCTTTCTGCTCCAACCAGAGTACTGTCATCCTTACGGCAAGCTTGCCTGAAGGGCATGTGTTGCATTTGTAACAGCATCCGGGACTGTTGTGTTCAATTGGACAGATCATGGGCACCGGCATCACGTGAGCAGGTCCGGCTGTGTTTCTAAGGGGAACAGGCAGAGATGGCCGCCTGGCTCCAGCTGACTAGGCTCATCCATTGGCTGTCAGGGGAAGCAGGGACGGAGGACAGAAGACTCATCACAGGGACAGTGACCAGACACTTGCAGCGGGAGGAGGAGGAGAGTGATGAGAGACTTGGGCAGGCCAGGGCTGGAGATTCCAAGTAGTCCACCCTTTGAGAAGGGATGGAGGAGTAAAGGCTGATGGGATGGAGAAAAGAAGACGAGCTAGGAAGCTACGAGGGTGGAGGTGAGAGAGAAAAGTGCCAAGTGCTCCAGATGAAGCAGAAAAGCATCTTCCAGTAAGACTGCCCTGTCCAGACACCACTGGACACAGAGAGTGACAAAAAGCTACTCCAGAGTTCCTAAGTTGCTTCCTTCTCTGGTTCCACACTGGTCACAACACAGAGCCCAAGCAGCTGTCCCACCAGCGGTGACAAGGGCAGACTGGGCACAGCCAATCCGCTGCACATACACAAGCTCTCTCAGCCAGGTCTCAGGGACACCAGCAGCTCCTGCAGGCAGGGGATGGGCTAGGGACTCTCAAAGTGATTGAGGAGCCGGAGTTCTGCACTTTCCTCGGAATGATGGAGCCAGGATGACTTCCTTCTGTTTTTGACTTTAAAACAAGCCTAGAGCACAGTTGCTCTCAGCAGCCTTTTGTGAGGCAGCTCTGTAGACTCGGGCTGTCTTTTGGGGGCACTAGGCCTCTCTAAAACCACAGGCCTATCTCAGTTTGACCCCCACAAACCCAACCAGGACAGCTCCCCATGACTCTGCTTTTGGGACCACATTCTTTGCTGCAGCCATAGATGACTGATGTCTAGGAGTTCCTGTCACTGTGATTTAGTGATGAGCTGGGTGGGACACCGCAGGCTCCAGAAAGAGGAGGAAAGGAAAGTCACAGGTCAGGGAAGCCTGAGAAGAGGAAGTGAATGGAAGCAGTGGCCTCCGAAGCATGAGGTGGGGGACCCTGAAGCTCAGCATGCTGATGAGCCCTGTGGTGGGTTCGCCGCTCACGCCATGCTGGCCAGCGTGGGGAATGACAGGGATTGTACCTCCACAACTTTTCCTTTCGAATAGTGATTGCAGGCTAATGCTTTCCACTATTTTTCCTGAGGTGTTTTATCTTTCTGAGAAAGGAACTCTGCTCTTTTTTTAAAAAATGTGTTAGGCTTATTGGCACATTTTAGATATACAGTATGCTGGCATTCATCATTGGGAATTCGTACCTTTACATGAGATATCTTGGCTCTTATTTTTTTTTCCCCATTCCTCTGCCCTTCATTCAACCCCTCCAGCCCTCCCTATTTACAAAGATTTTTTTTCCATTTTTTCCTTTTCTTATATTTATTCCTTTTTCTTCTTTCCTTTCCCCTTCCCCTCCCACTTTCCCTTCCCCTTTTGACTTTTGCTTTCTATTTCATATCTATTACACGTTTTGATCCTTATTTTCATTTTCAGTTTTCACACCAGAGAGACTGGTATTTACATATGTGTGTCTTAATAATTTCACTTGAGAGTATGGCCTCAATGTGCATCCATTTAGCTATAAATGTCTCTAGTTCATCATTCTTTATGGCTGAGTAGTACTCCATTTTAATAAAAAAAAAGCCCACATCTTTTTTATCCAGTCTCCAGGTGATGGGCAACTAACTGCACTGTTTCCAAGTTTTAGCTATTGTAAACTGTGCTGCTATAAACATGGTTGCACATATATTGCTGAGGTATGGTTCTTTAAATTCTTTTGTAAAGATACCCAGCATAGGGATAGTTGGGTCAAATGGGACCTCTAATCCTAGTTCTGTGAGGTATCTCTATACTGATTTCCACAGTGGTTGCATCAGTCTGCACTCCCTCCAACAGTGGAGAAGGGTTCCTTTCTCCCCACAACCCCACCAGCATTTGTTATTGGCTGATTTCTTGATCGCAGCCATTCTTCCTTTGTTTTCATCTGCATCTCTCAAAAGACCAGTGACATTGAACATTTTTTTTCACGTTTATTTGCTGTTTCTGCTATTTTTTCTGAGCAATGTCTGTTCTTTTCAGATGCCCATTTTTGGATTGGGTCTTTAAATTTGAGAGGTCTGATTTTTTTTTAAGTTCTTTATATATTCTAGATAGTAGATCTTTGTCTGAGGAGCAGCTGGTAAAACATTTTTTCCCCAACTTGTGGGTTGCCCCTCCACTCTGTTGGTGGTTTCTCTTCCTGAGCAGAAGCTTTTTAATAAAATGAGATCCCAGTAGTTAATTGTGGTAGTTCACCTGTGACTGAAGTTTTGTTCATGAAATCTTTTCCTACGCCAGTGTCTTAGAGATTTCTACCTAACCTCCAGCCGGCGTAGTGTTTCTATTTTAACGTTTAGAGCTTTGATCCATTTTGATTTTAGTTTAGTGTATGGTGAAAGATATGCTTCTAATTTTAATCTTTGGGCAAGTTGAAACCCAATTTTTCCAGCACCCATTTATTAAAGAGGCTATCTTCCCTCCAGTAAGGGTGTTTGTCTCCTTTGTCAAAGATGAGGTAGCTGAGTGTGTCTGGAGTTGTTTCTGCATCTTCTAAACTGTTTCACTGATCCTTGGTAATAGAGCTTTCTAAAAGAATAGGTACTTTGTATCACCACATTTCTCTGTCTTTTCCTTATTTCTCTGTTTAGAGATAAATGTAGAATATGCTATGTTGTTTTATAATAATGTGGTATTGGTATTCTGACAGGTAAGTATTGGCTTTAAAAGCCTTTGAAAATACTTCTTTTAAGAAATGTCAGAATTTTCCTAACCTAATTAACTCATTTAAATGGAAAATCATGAACTTTTAAGCTTTTGTACTATACTTTGAATAAGTGGCTTCATATGGAACTAAATTTCTTAAAAACAGTGTGTTATTTTCTAGTTCATTGTACTTTTCAAATTAGCAAACCTTGTGCTTTCTTGCCAGTCCTCTAACATGGCAACAAACGCTCCTGCCTCAAGGATGTAAGAGTCAATAACACTATATAGAAATCCGTTGTTTTTTCTATATGGGAACCCTGACCAGTTGGAAATTGAAAGCCTGTACCATTTATAAGAGCATTAAAACATGAAATACTTAGGGACAAAATTTTTTTTGCTAAAAACTATAAAACAGTGATCAAAGAACGTCTCTTGTTTTTGAAATGGGAGCTTGCTGTGTTTCCTGGGTTGGCCTCAAACTCATCTTCCTTCTGCCTTAGGCTCCTGAGTAGCTGGATTACAGGCACATGCCACCATGCTTGGCTGAAAAAGAGGTTAATACATTGTGGAGATTTACTCTATGCTCACGGATTTGAGACTCTGTAGTGGTGCTGGTGGCTGTAGTCCAGTGGTGGAGTATGTATGTGCTTAACCTGCTGAAACCCTGAGTTCAGTCCCTAGCACCAAAACAAAAAAACAAGCAAACAAACTTCAACTTGTCAAGATATCAGTTCTCTTCAATTGCTGTTTATATTCTGTACCCATTTTGAATCAAAATCCCAGTATGCTATTGGTAGAAATCAAGGTGGTTGTGAAATTTATATGGAAAAGCGGAAATTGACATTAACCAAGAAAATTTATGAAAAGGAGAGTATAGCTAGAGGACTCAAACTTCCTGATGCTGGAATTACTGTAAAGCCACAGTAATGAAGACTGTTATATAAGTGATAGGATAGACCCCTTGATTAATGGAACGGAATATAGTCCAGAAATAAACCCATAGATTTATAGTTAATTAATTTTCAACACAGCTATTTAGGTAATTACATGAAAAGGGCCAGTTTTCAACAAGTGGTGATGGAACAACTGTATATCCATATACAAAAAACAAACAAAATCTTGACCAGTTCCTTGCATCATTATATAAATATAACAAAATGGACCGTGTACGATAATATAAAACCTAAAACTATAAAATTTCTAGAAAAAAAAAAAAAGCAAAACTCCTTGTGGTCATGGGTTAGGCAAAGATTTTTCAGATAAGACACAAAAAAGCCTGTTTATAAAAATCAACCTTTTCTGTTCTCTGAAGACATGTTAATTTTATATTTTGCTAACTCAAAATATAAAGAATAGTCAAAACTCAGTAATAGAACAATCCAGTTTTTTTTTTTTTTTTTTTTTTTTTTTTTTTT
>NW_022900933.1:11143449-11155037 GCF_012274545.1 Fukomys damarensis
TTTTTCCTGGTACCAGGGATCGAACTCCGGTCCTTGTGCTTGTGAGGCAGGCAGTGGAACCACTGAGCCAAATCCCCGGCCCTATCCAGTTTTTAAAATGGGCCAATGATTTCAACAGACACTTTAGCAAAGAAGATATGTAGGTGGTAAATAAATACATGAGATAATTTTCAAAACCATTAGTTATTAGGGAAATGTAATTTAAAATCACAACGAAATATCATTACACATGTATTAGAATGACTCAAGAACAAACAAACAAACAAGCCTGTTGAAAAGGATGTAGAGCAGTTCTAATTCTCCCATGTACTGATAGATGGAAATGCTGGATTGTATAGCCACTGTGGAAAACATTGTACATATACTATGTGACCCAGGAATCTCTCCTAGGTATTTATTTACCCAAAGAAACAACAATATTTACCCACACAGAAATCTATATGTGTATATGAGGTAGCTTTGTCTAACCAAACACCAAAAACACCCCAAATGTGTATCACCTGGTGAATGAGTAAGGAAATTAATATTTATATGATGCAGTATTCCTGCAACCAAAGGGAAAATTTACAAAATCCTGTAGTATCACTTACTTTTGGTTACTTTTATGGACTTTAAAAATCACATGGAGTTCACATGACTGAGCAATGTATTTTAGTCTCCCAGCAGTTTTGCTGTACAATGGCTGATCAAAAAATAAAATGAGTATTTAAATAAAAAAGTTATTACAGTCAAACACGCTCATTGCCCTCAAAATAGTCCCGTTCACTTTGAACGCACTTCTTGTCATTCATGCCGCTTTCTGAAGCAGTTGTGGAAGTCCTCTTGTTTTCATCTGTATGAGACATCAAAAAACATGAATGCTGCTGCTAGGTGCCATCCAATGGAAAGGCAGGCTGTAAAAACCTATGGACCTCGCACAGTATGATTCCTGGCTCTTCTTCTGAGTCAAAATGTCCATGGAAAGTAGATGTTTGGCATCAGTTCGGGACATCGAGGCAGGCACTGCCTCACAAACAAGGAGCTTAGGGAAAGGTCTTCCTGAGCTGTTTAACCAAGTGGCGAGAGTGATGGGGTGTGTGTTTGATACGAGGAGTATTTTGAGGAGGATCTGTGGCAGTGTGTCTTTTACTGTAATAAATTTAAAAAGAATTCAAACATTTACTCTATTTTTTAGTAACACCTCTGATGGCTAGGTCAGTGCTAGGGGGTTAATGCTAGAGGATCTTTTATAATTATTCTCTTTTCAACTTTTTGTAAATTCAAAAAAAAAACAAAACAAAAGGAAAATAACCAAGTTTGCTTAACTAGTGAGCTATAATTTTAACAGTTCAAGTTTTGGCCTAGCATCTTTCTTTCTCTCTTTCTTTTCTACTCTCTCTCTCTCTCCCTTCCTCTCTCTCTCTCTCACTCTCTCTCTCTCTCTTTTATTGCTCTTGTCTTCAAAATTCCTAGGACAAACTATTGAGCCCAATAATAGCCTTTGAAATTAATTTTGCAGTTCTTTTCCCAGGTGAGTTATAGAAGTAGTAAATTGCTGAAGACTTATAAGTAAGAAACAGTGTAACAGTTCCTTAGTCTCTTGTTAATTTTTCTTTCTTGAAGTTTTTATCCCTCCCTTTTTAAACCCATCTTTTTGTTGATGCTGTTAATTGTATTTGGACAATTTTTGAGCATTGCCAGCACATTGGAGACCACTGGAAATGTAGGCCTTAATGAAAAGGCTGAGGCAAATTTTAAAAATCTGAAATATTTCAGTTTCAGCTCAGATAGTCTCAACCTGAAAAGATAAATCAATAACTTATATTAAATTAAATTTATTTATTTTTGCACAGCTGGGGATTGAACAGGGTTTCCCTGCTAGGCAAGCACTTTACCACTGAGATGAATCAGCGCCCCAATAACTTGTATTTTAAATTAATGCCTTCTTCCTGGAGATGGTTTATTTGTAAGCATGTGAGAGCAAATGTCCTCCCTCAGGGTTGAAGAAAAACTGACCTCTCAAGATTGTTTGTTCTGTCTTTATCAGTGGTGTATAACAAGATTTATGATCTCAGTCAAGATTCAGAGTGAGATATTTTATTAGTGTTATGGAAACTTACAAAAACACTCTTTGGAGTAGTTTATGGGGAACCACCCTTTGCTAATTTTTTTTGTGTGTGGGGTGGTGTGTAGATGAAGAAATAATATGTAGCACATAGAATTCTGAATTTTAGGGGCTTTTAGGGTTTCTGATGTTCTTAAAGTTCTGAAATTGGTCCTCATAGATGACTTGAATCCTCAAGAGTTTCAAGATGTTCAGTTTAGTAACATCTTGAGTCATCAAGAGCATCTTGAGCTTGTTTAGACACAGGAGATCAGGGTGGGGCTATTTTTTTCTGACATTTCATTGTACTAACTTTTTAAAATAATTTTTTTCTAATTAATCACACTAAGGACTTATCCAGCTTTTCCTTATTTGTGTTTTATTTTCAACCCATTTGGCACACTAATAAAGTATATCAATATATTTTAAGCTTCAGCTCATTTTCCTGTTTTAAAATGGTAACAGAAACAAGTTTTCAACTGACATATGGTCTGTTTTTACTAGTTAGTTGAAATACTTTCCTAATTACCTAATTTCTTGAAACTTCACGTATATGACTTCTAAAAGTATAGATAATAGAGAATAACGTTTATCTTCAGTCCCTTGATATTACTGGGATGCCAAATCTTTCCTAGATATTAGTTATGTTTTACTGGATCTGCTTATTGTATTCAAAAGACTGCTTCAATATGGACAAACTCTTGCAGATTTGATAGGGACAAAATTTGTGTTATGTTAATTGTATTCAAATAAGTAAACATTTACTTGTATATAATAGACAGCCCTGGGGAAAGAAAGATAAACATTCACATTGACTTTGTTATGAGATAAACAGTTGCCCAGAGAATACGTGGTAGAGATAGGTAGATTCTTTGTGAAGGAGGAATTTTGCTTCCAGTTGCACTCCCCACATTCCAACATACTCTACTGTTGGTGCAGTCCTGTATTACAGCCCTTCTCCTCTACCAAGAAAAAAAAATCACCTGTACCATTGCAGCAAACTTATTTGCACTAACATCTTAAGTCTCTTGTTCACTTACCTTTCAGGTTTCTCATCTCTGTTTGCTGAAGGGAAACCATTGCCTTCTTGATCATACTGGTTACCTAAGTGGGGCGTGCATCTGGTAGACACAGATGGCACAGGAATTATAGGAAGAAAACTTTAGAAATGTCCACTTGGAGTGAAACAAAAATACTTCTCCCGAAAGTACCTTAGGATTGTTAAGCTGAAGTCAAGCAATTAAAATGCAGGGTAACTCTACCTTTTCCTTGTCTGAAAGTAGAACACATAGTCACTAAAACAGATGGTCTCTCTACCCTGTCTTCACTCTCCTTCCTAATGACAGAATACCTCTCCTCCTTTGTAGTCTGTCAGTTCAGAGATGAGCCTAATTAGCACCAGAGGAATCTATGAGCAGAACTTACTCTTTCGCATCTTCCCATGTTAGGGTTAATGCCCTCTTCTTTGTCCTGTTACTCCTCTAAAGTTTTTTGGTCTTTGTTAAAACACTGTTTAAGAAAGTGTTACAAGTCACTACTTTGAGGGAGTTGTTCTCCTGTGGGGTGTGCAGTGTATGTGTAAATAAATGTCACTGTTCTCTTGTTAATCTGTTTTTTGTTAAGGAATCGGTCCTAATTTATGAAAATTTAAGTCCTAATTTAAGAAAAATTATGTATTTCTCCCATCTAACTTTTCACCCCACACTCTCATAATTTGTTTTATGCAAGTTTTAAAACTCTCTCTCTCTCTCTCTAAAATGTACTAGGGCATCAGGCATATTCATGTTTTTATTAGTAAATCTCCTTACATTGGGGATAATTTTGTTTTGGTGTGTGATCAGTAGTGGTAACCACTATTTTGCATCATAGGATTTCAGGCACATGAGTAAAATGTGTTTGTTTGTTTGTTTGTTTTGAGACAGGGTCTCACTATGTAGTTCAGACTGCTCTGGAACTCACTGTGTAGCCCATGTTGGTCTTGAACTCACAGCAATCCTCCTGCCTCAGCCTCCCGAGTGCTGGGATTACAGGCATGCGCCACCATGCCTGGCAGTAAAACATTTTTTTATGCCAGTGGAGACCTGCTTTTATTTTTTTGGGGGGGGGTTTGCATATTTGGAAATAGGTTCTTTTTATTTAGCCCGGGCTGGCCTTGAATTTAGATCCTCTTGTTTCAGCCTCTCAAGTGCTAGGGAAGCACCACTATGCCAGTGGAGACCCGTTTCTTAAAATCTTACTGTGCTGACTTGTACCTCAAAGATAGTACTTTCAAAAGAGTTCTGGGTTAGAATTTTCTTCTACAATCAAGTAGATCTAGGGTAGAACACAAACTCTTCTACTCACTACCTGTATAACTGCTTACTTTCTGTTCCCCAGTTTCCTAATATATAAAAATAATGGGAATAATAATGCCGACCTTCAAATAGTGGTATTATACCCATTTCTCAATAGATCCTTAGGGAAGTTAGAGGGTAGTGTTCCTTTTCTTGGAAAATATTTCTTTAATACTAGAAATTGGTTGTCCTCTTGAATTAAATATAATCACCTCATATATAGCTCAACAAAAAGTTGGCCGTAAAAGCTGTAATGGACACTTTTTGTCTCATATTTAATACTCAAAATTTACATATCAGAGAATTTTAAGTCAACTTCATAAGCTATTATATTTTGATTCCATCTGTTTCTTCTAGGATTTTCAGATGCTGATGTGGTCAATCTCATTTTACCTTATTAACTCATCAGGGCCAGGGAGTAATATTTTAGGCCTTGTGGGCCATTATAGTCTCTATGGCAACTAATTTATGAACACATATGGTTGTGGTTCAACAAAACTTTGTTTGCAGAAACAGAGAGGCAGTTTTGACCCTCGGGTTATAATTTGCCAACCTCTGGTATAGACCCTTTTCTTGGGCTCAGGACCCAAGGAGAGTGCAACCACAAGCCTAGTATCATAAGGAATTAGGAGGAGGAATAGGAGAGTAGTCTGGCTACAGGAGCAGTGTTTTTCATTTTGGTTTAAGGCATTGATCCCCTTTGAAGGCAAATAATATTCTCATGAACAGTCATGATTGACTTCAGTGTTATTATCTCAGAAATGTATGCAGTTATAAGATTGGCTAATAACCGTTTCTAATAACTTATACTTATTAAACCATATATGAATCACATTTATAAGCAACATAATTCTGCTGAAATTTTGCTAATTTACCATTATAGATAATAACTTGTTAAATTAAATTATTGCTTATAATATACATATATTTACCTATAGTATTGCCTAATAATATAGAGGGTATAAATCATTTATCTATATTATTTTAAAATTCTTTAAATGTAATATATAAATCTCTACTATAGTTTATGTGATGACTCAATTTTCCCTCTTCTCTAAAACCTCTTCTTTTTGGGAAAGGAGTCATCATTTGGCCCTTGTGTGGCATGAGTGCAATTAAATTTCAAGTCTGCCATGGCTCTTTTCTACATTAGTCTGTGAGAATTAATGAGATTGATGTCACCTGACTAAACACTGCTATATTAATATCTTCTGGAAGTTTTCAAATATAGAATACTTATTATTTTGAGGGTATCTCTGAAATGAAAATATAAAATTTTTTAAAATCTCAGAATTTTATAGGCCTTTGAATATTTTCATACTGCAGTTTGATAAACACAAATTGCAGAAGTCTAGTAGAATTTTTTTTCATGAAGCTTATGGAGGAGGTGTAAGAGATACTCTGTTATTGGGGCAAAATTTTTGTCTATTTAATGCATGTTCACACTAGTAATGGAAAAAGTAGACTTTGAAACTGTTTATAGATGTTTGATGAAAACAGTTTAAGAAAAGAATTTAAATACTGTTTGTGTTAAATTGTGGTTATGGTTATATTGCCTTTTATTATTGACTTTAAACTACCATGTACAGAACAATAATTATGCATATTGTAAATTATGTATCAGATTAAAATAATAGGATTTGCTTTCCAGAAAGGACTTTCATGATAATTTAGATTTGCCCCTTCATACCACTGATGATACCGAGGCCAAGAAGTGACCTGACTTGTTCAAGGACACATAGAATAGGAGAGGACAAAGAGTGGGTAGAATGTAAAGTCATTAGGATGCCTTTTTGTAGAATTTTTTTCGGCAGCAAACCTGTCTTTTATTCTGAGACAGAATGATGATGGATTACAAACTTCTTAAAGACAAGACCGTGTCTCTTATTTCTATGATTTCTAGGCCCTAATACTGTGAATAGGTAATATTTAGAAAGTACCAATAACAGCTAATAAAATTACAGTTAAGTCTTATGGAAGTACACTTGGAAACAGCCTAATTGCCCATCAACTGGAGACTGGATAAAGAAGATGTGTTGTTGTTGTTTTAATAAAATGGAGTACTATTCAACCATAAAGAATGAGAAGCTAGAGATATTTATAGCTAAGTGGATGCACACTGAGGCCATACTCTTAAGTGAAAATAATAAGACACATGTGTAAGTACCAAAAAGTTTCTCTGGTGTGAGAAGCTAAAAGTGTAAATAAGGTTCAAATTGTATAATTGATATTGTAAAATAGGAAGAAAATATCTAGAGGAGTAGGGTAAGTGGGAAGAGTATGGGAAAGGTACAAAGGGAAAAAATATGAGAAAAGGAATGGAAACAATGTCTTTTTAAACAGGAAGGGTGGAGGGGTTGAAGGGATGGCTGGGAACGGGGGAAAAATAAGAACCAAGATAAGTTATGTAAAGAGATACAAGATCCAATGATGAATGTAATTGTATTGTATACCTAAAATGTACCAGTAAACTTAATAAAAAATACACTGACCATAGTCATATCATTTTATATCCTGTCCATTTGAAATCTTTTTAAAAATATAATTTAACTATGTTACGCTTATGGGTGAAGTTCTTGGTTTTTTTAATTTTAAATTTTTTATTAAAGGCCTTGCTATGTAGCTCAGGCTGATTTTGAACTTGAGACCTTCTTGCCTCAGCTTCCCAAATTCTGGGATTGCAGGCATGCTTAATTCATTTGGGTTCCTTTTATTTGTTTTGCATCATATAATTTTATTAGCTATTGCAATAAAGGAGAATGAAAATGCATTGTTTGAACTGTAGGACTTTAACCTTTGGATGGTTCTTTGAAAATGCTTTCGACTGGTATTTTTGAACATGCTAATAAAGATGGGGAAAAAATGCCAACATCTAAATTTTTAGTATTTCAGAAAATTCGACGATCTATGAATTCCGTCATTGGTATATGGGTGATATCAAATGTTTTTGTTACCGCCCCTCTGTTTGCTTCTACCTCCTTCATTTTAATATCCTTGCCTTACCTGCCATCACTATGGTACAGATTCTTTTGCTCTGGCTCCCTTGTAAGGCAGGTAAGGCAAGGGTAGGGTGATTTGGGCTGTCATTTTTGATCTCTAAATTTCAAGGCCGATTATTTTTTGGTTAGGTCTTATTTTTAGAGAAACAGGTAGAAAAGTGTTGTGTCAAGAAAAATTTGGACACATTCTTTATCTTCCTAAGAAGGAAAGCCCTATTTTTGTTGAAAGCTGTTGAAATCCAAATTATTTTACCTAAGACATGATTATTCCAGTTTTTATGTTGTTGCACTCTTTGTTCTTAATCATGTGCTGTTTAAGACTATACATTGCTTTATTGCTTACCTGTGCTTCTTTTGAAATAGTAATTGTTTGTTTTTATGTTTAAAGCTCTTTAGAAATGAATATATTTTTCACTTTGACTTTTTTCTGAGACAGGGTCTTGCTATATAGTTCAGGCTGGACTTGAACTCACTATGTAGTGCATGCTGGCCTCAAAGTCATGACGATCCTCCTGTCTCAGCCTCCCAAGTGCTGGGATTACAGGTGTGTGCTACCACACCTGGCTAATTTACTGTTTTTAAGACATAAAGGTTTAAAGTCATTAATCAGAAGGAACTTGTTTTTCCATGAGGGAAATAGAAGATTGAAATTTTCATTATAATTTTACAAAAGCATAAAAATATTTTTTTCCTCTCAATTTAATGGTAAACTTCATATGGGCTAGGATTTTTTTCCTTTTTTCTTTAGCAGTCCCATCATGCAATGTGAGTTTAATCTTATAGGATTATATCTTGTTTATATATTAATGTATATTGATAAATTTTAAAAATAGAAAAGTAAGCCAGTTCATTTAATGATATTTTGTTAGAGGTAGAATATTATGTTTAATTTTTGATATGAGGGAAAAGAGTGTACATATCCAATTTTGACATTTATTCTTATCATAAACCTAGATACTTGGAACTTATAGTTTTGAAAGCCTAATGAAGTTGCTACTCTGGTTGTAAAATAGAAATCCTAGACCCTTTATATGCATATAGGACACTAAAACTTTTGAATTATATTTTGCTCTGTGTATCATTATTATATGCCTTTTCCAGAAATAATGTAATTTCTGGTTTACCCTGATTACTTTCACAATAATTACCAAAAGCAAGCACCTCAGCACTTGTGAGGTAAAAGTTATCTACAGTGTTCTTCTTTATGGTAAGTGCCTTCTGTTTGCTCATTCACATTTTAAACTATATTGTTTAAATATATTCTTTATTTAGGGGCTTGCAACTCATACTAATTCTTTATTTCATCAATTAGTAATAATACTTCTAGAAAAATTATTTTTTCTTTTGTGTAGCTCTTTTTGGCTTCTGAAACTTATTGTTGACTAAAGCAAAGAGGTTAATGAGGAGGATTGGCTAAATTAGCTCTGGTATATCCATACAAAATTATATTGTGCCATTGTTAAAATGAGAAAGCTCACCCAGAAATACAAGCACAGGTTGTGCAGGAAACAGCTCAGCTGAGTATAATAGCTTTTATGAGTTTTATGAATCCTTCCAACCAATCTTAGTCTAAGGCAGAGAATAGTCTTGGGGACCAATGATAAGGGCACTAATATGTAAGAATATTGATGGCCATTTTATTATTTATATATAGTTTTCAATTTAAACTTTATTTCATATTGATAATTTACATAGGGTACAAAGTGATGTTATGATAGCTACATTGCGGGGGGAGTACTGGGAATTGAATTTAGGATCTTGTGCTTGCAAGGCAGATGTGGTGCTGCTGAGCTAAATCCCTAGCCAGATAGCTGCATTTTTAAGGCTGGACTTGAACTCACTATGTAGTGCATGCTGGCCTCAAAGTCATGACGATCCTCCTGTCTCAGCCTCCCAAGTGCTGGGATTACAGGTGTGTGCTACCACACCTGGCTAATTTACTGTTTTTAAGACATAAAGGTTTAAAGTCATTAATCAGAAGGAACTTGTTTTTCCATGAGGGAAATAGAAGATTGAAATTTTCATTATAATTTTACAAAAGCATAAAAATATTTTTTTCCTCTCAATTTAATGGTAAACTTCATATGGGCTAGGATTTTTTTCCTTTTTTCTTTAGCAGTCCCATCATGCAATGTGAGTTTAATCTTATAGGATTATATCTTGTTTATATATTAATGTATATTGATAAATTTTAAAAATAGAAAAGTAAGCCAGTTCATTTAATGATATTTTGTTAGAGGTAGAATATTATGTTTAATTTTTGATATGAGGGAAAAGAGTGTACATATCCAATTTTGACATTTATTCTTATCATAAACCTAGATACTTGGAACTTATAGTTTTGAAAGCCTAATGAAGTTGCTACTCTGGTTGTAAAATAGAAATCCTAGACCCTTTATATGCATATAGGACACTAAAACTTTTGAATTATATTTTGCTCTGTGTATCATTATTATATGCCTTTTCCAGAAATAATGTAATTTCTGGTTTACCCTGATTACTTTCACAATAATTACCAAAAGCAAGCACCTCAGCACTTGTGAGGTAAAAGTTATCTACAGTGTTCTTCTTTATGGTAAGTGCCTTCTGTTTGCTCATTCACATTTTAAACTATATTGTTTAAATATATTCTTTATTTAGGGGCTTGCAACTCATACTAATTCTTTATTTCATCAATTAGTAATAATACTTCTAGAAAAATTATTTTTTCTTTTGTGTAGCTCTTTTTGGCTTCTGAAACTTATTGTTGACTAAAGCAAAGAGGTTAATGAGGAGGATTGGCTAAATTAGCTCTGGTATATCCATACAAAATTATATTGTGCCATTGTTAAAATGAGAAAGCTCACCCAGAAATACAAGCACAGGTTGTGCAGGAAACAGCTCAGCTGAGTATAATAGCTTTTATGAGTTTTATGAATCCTTCCAACCAATCTTAGTCTAAGGCAGAGAATAGTCTTGGGGACCAATGATAAGGGCACTAATATGTAAGAATATTGATGGCCATTTTATTATTTATATATAGTTTTCAATTTAAACTTTATTTCATATTGATAATTTACATAGGGTACAAAGTGATGTTATGATAGCTACATTGCGGGGGGGAGTACTGGGAATTGAATTTAGGATCTTGTGCTTGCAAGGCAGATGTGGTGCTGCTGAGCTAAATCCCTAGCCAGATAGCTGCATTTTTAATTTTCTCAAAACTGGCAAGGTTTAGGTAATAATATCACATCAGTCTTAGTTCATTGGTTTTGATAATTGTACTGTGGCATGTAAGATGATACTTTAGGAACTTAAGGGACATATGAGAACTCTTTTTGCACCTTTGCGGTAAATCAGTCATTATTTCAAAAGAAAAATTAAAAGAAAGAAGGAAGGTGCTTTTATATGCTTAGGTTGGCTCTGAAACTCATGAAGAAATTGCACTGGTTTTATCTGGAGAAAGGAATATAGTCTTGGTGTATTGGTTCTCCTCTACTTAGTCATCTGGTACTAAAGATATCTAATACAATACCTGTGCAGTTTAAAGATTGCTCTTTACTTCTTTCAGCAAATCCACTTGGATCTTTTTTGTTTGTTTGAGACAGAATCAAATTATATAGTTCAGACTGGCCTTGCACTCACTGTGTAGCCCAGGCTGGCCTTGAACTCCAGGTAATCCTTTTGCCTCAACCCTCCTGAGTACGGGATTACAGGCATACACCACCATGCCTGGTTTTGCTCCTCTTTCAGATTATATTCAGTACAAGGTTATTCTAACCACCTTTAGTCCTTTCTTCCTGGTTCTTAGTGGTTAAAAATATATAGTATAGGCTTTGGAGTAGATGTTGATTTTAGTTGTATTTCCACTATTGCAAATTTTATGACCCTGAGTAAGTTATTTCAGCTCTAACTCCTAGATCCTCTATTAGAAAAATAATGATAATATCTGACTGATGAGGGTGTGGGGATTAAATGAGATACTGTTTGTAGTGTTCTTCACTCACTGGTGTATTCTGTAAAAGGTATCTGTTAAGTATTAGTTTTAGTAGTTACTCCATTCCACATGTCTACTATGTACTTTCTTTCATCTCCTAATTTTTTTTTTTTTTTTTTTTTAAATTTTTTTTTTTTTTTTTTTTTTTTTTTTTGTTACCGGGGATCAAACTTGGGACCTTGTACTTGTGAGACAGG
>NW_022900933.1:11155328-11188874 GCF_012274545.1 Fukomys damarensis
GACTTATTTATTTCACTTAGGAGTATATCTTCAATATGTATCCATTTTCCTATGAATGAATCTATTCTCTCGCTCTTTATGGCTGAGTAATATTCCATTTTATAGAAAAACCACAACTTCTTTATCCAGTTTCCAACGGATGGGCAAATAGGTTGGTTCCTCTTTCTTTCTTTGATGGCTGCTTTTATTGCTCTTATACCTGGTTAAGTCCTCTTTCTTCTTTGGATCTCAAACTCTCTTCCTCTTTCCTTTATAATTCCACTCTTGGCAGTTGTGTCTAAAGCTCTGCACTAGGCACCAAGAATCAAGATGAATAATAAGACATAGTGTTTTCCCATTAGGCTTCTATAAATAAGTTAATTGTAGAGACAAATAGCTCGCTATGCTATAATGGAGAATAACACAAGTATCTTGTCTATGGTACCTTTTCTATTTCTAACAGATACACAAGTAGCTTGGCACCTCCCTTTCTGTTCTTTACTTGGAACTGTAGATTACACAGAGAAATGTAAAGCGAAGTAGCACAGACCTACATAGTCTAATTTAAACCTTTTATCATATCTAACCTTGACCCTTACACTGTCCCATTCTTATTCAGAAAGAGAGTGCTTTTTTGGAAACAGATAGGTAATGGTTAAACTGATAAAGCACAGCATAATTCTAAAGTTATTTTGCTAAGAAAGGGTTGGAAATGAAAGCAGATTGTGGCTCGTAGACTGATCAAGAGAGACTAGAAGATCACTACACACTTTAGTGAAGGAAATACTCTAAGAGGAAGTGATAGCAATCATAAATATATATGCACCAAATTCCAGCACACCCAACTATATCAAACAAATATTAATGAACATGAAAAATAAATTAATTGGTAATACAGTTGTAATGGGGGACCTCAGTGTGTCACTATCACAAATAATTAACTAGACCAAAGATCAACAAAGAAATAGCTCAGCCTAACCAAACCTTTGAACAAATGGACTTAGTAGATATCTTCAGAGTGTTCCACTCTACAGCATTAGAATACACATTCTTCTCAGCTCCATACAGGACTTTCTCCAAAATGGACCACATACTAGCTCAAAGAACCTGCTTAAGAAAATGCAGATGAACTGAAATTATCCCATGCATACTATCAGATCATAGTGCAATGAAATTGGAAATCAATGGCAGAAGAAATCACAAAAGCTGTATAAACACATGGAAATTAAATAATATTCCTCTGAACAACAAACGGGTCACAGACAAAATTAAGAAATTAGACAGTTTCTACAGTTAATAATTCCAGTACCAGATACCAGAACCTATGGGATACAATGAAAACAGTCCTTTGATGGAAATTCATAGCAGTGAATTACCATGGTAGAAAAACAGAAGGAGCTCAAATAAAAAACCTAATGTTAAACCTCAAGCTACTAGAAAAAGAAGAGCAAGTTATGAAAGAAACCGGCACCTGCCAAAGATTACTCTGCACACCAACAGAGCTCGTACCAGCGATTTATTGGAGAGTCGCTGCGGCACAGTGGCCTACTCGGTGAAGGAGGAAGAAGAGAGAGAGAGCTGGGTGGAAGGGGCTTGGTTATATAGCGGGTGACTGGTGTACGTGGTCAGGGAATTGCATCAGCTGTGCGGGCAGCCACTCAGGGGTCATTATTTGCGATCCATTCCTTATATGGACAAGCCTTGCTTGTTGTCAGTTTCGCTTATGGATGATGACGTGTGATGTAGGAAATGGAAACTTAAGGGATAAAATGGCGATCACTAGCCAAAATGGCGATAACCATATCAAGGCAGTTATCTTATAAATTAAACCCCAAAAACATAGGAGGGTGGAAATTATAAAGATCAGAGCAGAAATTCATGCAATGGAGACTAAGAAAACAACACAAAAAATCAATTAATCAAACAGTGGGTTCTGTGGTAGATTAAATAAAATAGACAATCTCTGACCCAACCCTATCAAAAAAGGAAAGACTCACAAACATGCAATTATGAATGAAAAGGGTGAAATCACAAGAGACCCTGCAGAAATCCAGAAGATCATTAATACCTACGTCAAGAATCTGTACTCTTATAAGATGGAAAACACAGAAGAAGCACACAGATTCCTTGATATATAGGCATTATCAAAGCTGAGTCAAAATATTATAAAAATTCTAAATAATGTAATATCAGTCGGTGAAATTGAAGAATTAAAAAACTACCCCCCCAAAAAAAAGTCCAGGTCTTGATGGTTTCACTGCTAAATTCTAAAAGAAATTTAGAGATTGATCAAATGCTACTACTCCAACTTTTTTTTTTTAAGCATAGTTGGTTTTTTTTTGGTACTGAGGCTCAAACGCAGGGCCTTGCACTTGTGAGGTAGGTGGCAGAACCACTGAGCTAAATCCCCGGCCCCTTCAAACTCTTTTTTTCCTCCTCAAATTATTTAATGAAATTGAAAGGGAAGCAATACTCCCAAACTCATTCCTGGAAGCAAGCATTACCCTTATAACAAAATCAGAGAAAGACCCTTATAACAAAGTCAGAGAAAGATCCAACTAAAAAGATAACTACAGACCAATCTCACTAATGACCTTAGACACAAAAATCCTGAATAAAATACTGGCAAACAGAATGTAGCAAATCAAGAGGATTATGTATCATGTTCATCCCAGGGATGCAGGGATGATTCAACAACATACACAAATCAATCAGTGTAATACACCATATTGGCAGAACCGAAGACAAATACCACATGATTGTCCCAATAGATGCAGAAAAAGCATTTGACAAAGTTCAGCACCCATTCATGATAAAACCCTACAGAAATTGAAATAGATGGTCTTTATGTCAATGTGTTAAAAGCCATCTGTTAACTTTTCTCTCATTGCTGAGACAAAATACCAGACACCCAAAGTTAAAAGTGAAAGCGTGGTTTAGCTTACAGTTTGTAGAGGTTTCAGCCCATAATCAGCCAACTCCAAGGCAGAGCAGAAACAATATGGCACACACAAAGCAGCAAAGGTAACAGAATCTCCCTGCCCCTTTTATCTTATTCAGACTACTTAGGGTGGGCAGCAGTCTCCCTTAATCATAGTACACTGAGCCTAGCATTGAACCATAAATCAATTCCAGCTTCACACATTGTAGTTCAAGCCTATAACCACATGAGGCTCTGGGGGGCATCTAGACCCAAACCATAACATTCTGCCTCTGATCCCCGCAAAGACTCATGTACATTCCTTTACACAAAAGGCATTTAGTCCATCTCCAAGAGTTCCCAAAGTCCTAACAGTTTCAGCATTGCCGAAAAGTCCCAGTCCAAAGTCTCCTCCAATATTTAAGGCAAACTCTTAACTGCAGGCCCCTGTACAAATGAAAAGAAAGTAAAAACTTCCAACATTCAGTAGCACAAGACATACATTACTGTTACAAAAGGTACAAACAGGGGGATACAAAGGAAAGGTTCCAAAGCAAGTCCAAAATCCAGTAGGGGAAACATTATAAATCCCACAGTTCCATGTGCAGCATCCCCAGCAATCTGTGGCAAGTTGTGAACTCCAGGGGGCTTGGATGGCTCTGCCCCTGTGGCGCTTCTGGTGGTTGTAGCTCCCAAGGCTTTTCTCTTGGGCTGGCTCTGCTCCCTCCTTGCAGCTTTCCTCTGACTTCTCCAAACTTCTGGGGTCTCTAGTGCACCTTTGGCTTCACACTCACAGCTTCACATATTGCCCTCTCAGGGGCACCCTGCTTTATTTCACTTAAAGAGTATGGTCTCAAAGTCTGTCCATTTAGCTGTAAATGTCTGAAGCTCCTCCTTCTTTATGGCAGAGTAGTACTTCATTGTATTTTAAACAACATCTTTATCCACTCATCAGTTTATGGGCATTTGGGCTGTTTCCAAGATTTAGTGATTACCAACTGCTGTTATAAACATGGTTATGCATATATAGCTGTGGTACGATGCTTTTAATTCTTTTGGGAAGGTACCGAGAAGAGGTATAGCTAGGTCAAATAGAACCTCTAGTTTTAGTTTCTAGAAATATCCACCCTGATTTCCACAGTGGTTGCACAAGTCTACACTCCTACTAACAGTGGAGAAGGGTTCCTTTCTCACCACAGCCCCTCCAGCATTTGTTATTGGTTGATTTCTTCATAGCAGCCTTTTTTTCAGGGATGAAGTATAATCACAGCATTGTTTTAATTTGCATATTTACTTACCATTTCTAATTTTTCGTCTGAGAAGTGTCTTTTTATTGGTGGTCAGTGCTTCGGTTTGATGAGGATCTAGTCAGAATATTCACATGGGGTCAAAACCTGATCACTGGGATCTAAGAATGAAAGTAAGTGTGTGTGTCTGTGTTTGTGGGGAGGGGGAAGAGAGGGAAGGAGGGAGAATGGGGAGAGAGAGAGAGAAAGAAAGAGAGAGAGAGGCAGGTGATGAAAAATGGAAACTTTTTTAGATGATCCTGCATCAGAATCATTTGTAGCATAACAGCATTTCTGTTACTTCTGCTGTCCTGTTCATTGAGATTGTCACAAGTGCCCTCCTAGTTTTAGGAGAGAGCATGATCTCTCCTCTCAGTTGGAGGAGGTCTATCACATTGTACAAAGAACATATGAGATGGGATAAATATGTTGGGGTGGCCATTTTTGGAAAATACAGCCTATCACAAACAATGAATGGAAAGTTTATTTGGAGAGGGTTGTTCTAAGGAAGCTCTTCTTTCCAGATAAAAGGGAAGAGATGTTTCTGGTATGACCTTTTGTCGTTTAACCCTTTGTTCTGACTTGAAGGGGCTGCAATTGTCTTGTACCTGTGAAGTGATAAGCCAACCTGCTCAGGATGTGACATCACTACACGTCAGCCCTGGACTATGTTCAGACTTTTAATTTTTTGCTAAAAGGAAATAAATCCCTATTTGTTTAAATTACTATATTGAGATTTTTTAAATAGCTAGTTGTAATCCCCAAATCTCATGCTTATTAACCTTGACCACATGTAGGAATCACTTAAAAGGCTTTATAAAAAACATTTTAATAAGAGTGTTTAAAGTCCTAGGTCTGGTACAGGGCTCAAGAATTTGCAGTTGTGATAAGTTTCTCATGTTACTGGGCCTTCCGAACCTGATAAGGGATTTGGGAACTCAGAGAACAGAGGGTGATTACGGCTGAGGTAAAAGAAGAGATGGAACTTGGAATAGATAGGTAAGATTTAGGTAGTTAGATTAAGGAAATAACTCCAAGTATTAAAAAATACAAATAGCATGAAAGCAGAACCATTTTAAATTATTTTTAAGGACTTCTGTGACTGACCAATTCAGCTTATTTATGGAGGATGGGAAATTAAGTTAAAGGGGAAGTAAAGACTAGATTAAGAAACTCCTTGGAGGCCAGAGGGAGTCCTCTTACCCTTTGTAGATAGTTATAAACTCTTAGTTATCATGGAGAATAACATAGCTAGAGCAGAGAGTTAGGAGGATCGACTTGGTGGTGGTGGGAGTGTGTGTGGTCATTAAACCATTCTGCAACACCTGCAAGTGCCCTGGGCTCAGCTCTGGGTTCTGAGAAGGCAAAGATGAACAAGGTGCAGATCCTGCCATGGAGGGGAGCAGAGTCTAGTGCAGAAGGTCTCAAAAGTGTGGTTTGAGGAGCACTCCGTCTCTGAGGCCTTTACAAGGGATGAAGTCAAAGGTATTATTGTGATAATGCTAAGATATTATTTGCTCTCTTCCACTCTCTTCATGAATGGACAAAATCGTTTTTCAGAGGCTTTATGATATATGGTGACGCCATTGTTCTGACGGCAAAGGAGATATGTGCTTGTTTTAAAGATTTTTCTCAATTTAAATTTCTCAGCGTTAGCATGGTTAACATTGATAGATACAATCACTATATGAACAAAAGCTCTTGGGAATCTTAAGTAATTTTTGTAGACTGTAGACTCCTGAAGCCAAAATGTGTGAGGCTGGTTCAGAGAAGAGATTAAAGGAGAAAGCAAGTGGGAAGCAAAGGTTATCACAATAATCCAGGCATGAGATAGTAAGAGTTACAACAAGTAAAACTCGAGTTACAACAAGTAAAGAAGGGGAAGAAGAGGCATATTCAGTGACACTGACAGCTGAGAAAAGTGATAATACCCAGGAGAAGTGTGAAAAAATGGATGCTACTAGTAAGCCTGTAACTTAGTACCTTCTGTGTGTGCCCATGGGGCAATTTGGCACAGACTCCAAAAATGGACATTTATTGTGTTATCTCTAGTAATCATTAAGAAATAAATAAGAATGAGCCTTAGAAGTTTAGTTTATAGTATTGGTAAAAATTTGAAGAAATCTAAGTATCAGAGGAGTTTGAGTATATTTATTACATTCATTCATTGGAATGCTGTGTAGCCACTAATGTTGAATATTTAATCTGGAAAAATGTGCACAATAAGATTTTTGTCTGTTTTAAATTTGGTGGGCTTTGGCTTAAAGTTTATGGTTAGAATTACTCATTTCTTCCAGGTAGAGGGGTGCATGGCTATAATCCCAATCATTTGGGATGCTGAGGCAGGAGAATCACAAATTCAAGCTCTGCTTGGGAAATTCAGTGATACTCCATCTCTAAGAAATAAATAAGCTGGTAATGTAGCTCAGCCATCTCTGGGTTTAATTTTCACTACGGAGAAAAAAGTACTTATTTCTGTAAAACTTAAGCTCAAAATATGAATATAATTTTTATGGCAGCTTTTTTCCCTTAAAACACTTTAGGCTTTAACTCATTTTGAAATTGTAGGTTCAGATATCCTTAGTGGACATTCTGCATCTGTGAATATAAATATATCTAACATTAAAAGCTACCCTGTAGTAACACTGCTTTAGAAAGGATATTTGTTGGGTTTTGACCATAGTTTTCTTGTTTCTGTTTTAGTTATGATTGAAACAAAGCCATATTGTATGGAGTAGATAGTAAAAGTGAATTGTATTTTCAAAACAATTTAGGAAACTAAATTGCTGCTATTATGCATTGAACTTTGTTATTTCCTGTTTTTCAGATCTTGTGGTCAGTGTTGATATCCATTATTGTTTACATTTCCATGTTTGCACAGTGGTGTGGATTAGAGACCAATTAAATTCAGGTTGAAAAGCATAGGCCCATAACTGGAGATGGTCTTATATAGACGTTTATATGATGCATTACTCCGACTTTGAAACAATAATTTTTATTTTACAGTTTTAGTGTTGAGTAGTAACTGGAGATGGTCTTATATAGATGATATTACTTTATATGATGCATTACTCCGACTTTGAAACAATAATTTTTATTTTACAGTTTTAGTGTTGAGTAAAAGAATATTTACAAAATAATGAGCCCAACCTGTAAAACCTGT
Source organism: Fukomys damarensis (assembly GCF_012274545.1). Taxonomy (NCBI): domain Eukaryota; kingdom Metazoa; phylum Chordata; class Mammalia; order Rodentia; family Bathyergidae; genus Fukomys; species Fukomys damarensis. The sequence continues at coordinate 11,162,677 of NW_022900933.1, forward strand.
CCTCACATTCTTTTGGTCTTAGCCTCCCTCATCTGCTAGTAAGTTATGAGCATGAGATGTTGCTTAGTGTTTACTGGCAAAGAGGGCTTTTAATGGAAAGCATTACATTTCATGAATCTAGGAGTTCTGTGAGGTAGAACAGTACTTGGAAGCACATCACATAGTCCATAGTTTTGCTCTCCTTTCAAGGGTTTCTGCTGTCATTTATGTGACTCTGATTTTTGTTTAAACTAAATAGTTGATGTTTGGCAGTGTATGTGGCCAAATTTCTCTTATAGATTTTGTTCCACAAGTTGTTTCTCTATTATTAAAGGAAAATAATTCTTTAAAACCCAGATTTAATGAAATATATTTTGCATACCATAACATTGACCCTAGGAGGAAGCTTTGCTTCCATGGAGAGATTGATAGGTTTAAGACCAAGCCCCAGATTTCTTCATCCATTCATTTATTCATTTGTAGTCTTATATTATGAATTTATTTGTTCTATAACTTCTAAACTACTCTAAACCAGTTGCTACTCTTATTCTTATGTTATAGTTTTCTGTATTCTGAAACAATAAACTTCTTTGGTGTTTTACATTGACAAAATATTTTGAAGTTATTTCTATAGTTATATTCTGTGTATCTTTATTACAGTGTTGGGGCCTTGTGCATGTTAAGGAAGTGCACCGTCACTGAGATAAATCTGCAGCACACTCTAATATGAAATCTCATAGATGAAAAACCTTAAAAAGTGATCTTGCAGAAAACATATTTTAAAGATACCCTGACATAATGGGATTTCAAAATCAGGAAAAGGTGATTCAGTGAATTCAGAGGTACATGATGACATTGCTGCGATGAAGGAAGGAAAAATACATCTGTATTGCTTAGCGTTGAGAACCTATGACTCATCTGTTGTTTCTTTCTTCCTAATGGACTTATGATTGTTTACTGTATCTTTCCATTTCCGTGTAACCAATATGCATCAAGAAAGCCAATCCCATTATCAGTCTAGGAATGGTTGATCTGATTGATCCATGGATTAACTGATTTCCTTTTTGTCAATCAGTGCTTCGAGGGTGAGCACATGACCTAATTCTTGCAAAGAGAATGCAAGGAGTATCTTTTCTCTTCTGGGAATGTTCTTTCTTGATATTGAGAGAGACCTGTGGGAAACTACTCTGTCTTTTGCAGGATGTGATCAAGGAAGCGTGTAGCCCTGATAACTATTATTAAGTCCTTGATGACATTAATGAACAGTTTTGTCCTTGCTTTGCAGATATGTTAATGTTTGTATTTTCTTATGGTGTACCTTTTTGGGATTGATATTGTAGTCCAAGGACTGGCAGCATTGGAATCACCCATGTACTGGAATTTAATGCCTGTTAGTCTTGCCAAATCAGGATCTCTATTTTGACAGATTTCTCAATTATTTCTATGAGCACAAAAGCTTCAGAAGTGTTATTTTAAACCACATTGATTGTATTTTTATTTACTTGCAACTAGAAGCTTCTTAATACAGCATTCTAGATTTTTACCTCTGAGGACTTACAGTCTTCCTCATGCAGTCCATGTAGAAATTTGGGGGGGTCCTTAATGTAATGGAAATAGCACTTACTGGATCATAATATAGACTTTAAAAAACTTTTCATCACACTTTGCTGATATAATTTCTTTTGGATTTTTTAGTAGTTATTTTTAGATGAGACCTAAAACTATACTACTTACACTTGTGGTCAGAAGACCTAACTTTATTTTTGTCAAGTCAGGGGATGTAAGCTTAGCTGTGCTGGTCCAAAGTCAGCTTTGAGAATTGATTTTACTTCCCTTGTGAATACTACTTCCTACTGGCTCCCCAGCTCCATTGCTATTTCACTTAGATAAGAGTTTTGTGCTGCACCTTTGTCCAGAATCATTAAACTCTGGGGAGCAACTCTTGCAACCCCTCTGCCTTGTAGACCAGATGTGCATTTTAGTCACATGAATAGAGAAAAGAGCTTCATTTCCCTGGTGAATCTATGTTTATGAAGGCTAAAAATAGCGTGAATACAGTAAATCTACCAGAAATCTACGAGTTTTCAAAATTTGTTTTCTTCTACTCGTTACACAGATACCACATTCCAAAAAAAAGCAAAACATATTTTAAAACTGTGCTTGTTTACCCATCACTTTAGAGGTTTTCATGCTTATAAAGCAGGCTAAATTAAACGATTCAGTCCACAAAGTAGGCTGTAATTCTGTAATTAGTTGATAATGAATTGTGTCTGTGATGTGTTTTACAGTGAGAATTTCCAAAAAGGTCTGTACTCGTTCAGAAAGGTCTTAGGTCTAAAAGCAGTATTTTTAAAGTAGAAGCAACTGTGCTGATTGAGTCTATCCTTGTTATTCTTTGAGTGTTTACCTTGCATTTGGCGTTATGCTAAGTACAATGAAAATTTAGACATAAAATTGAAGGTAGAGAGATTGTGTAACACCAGAAAATCAGACAGTTAGGAATTCAGAATGGTACTCCCCAACCTCATTCCGGTCTTCGAGGAGTTTAAATTTTGAGTGGAATGCTCACATGTGAACAGCTCATTTGCAAAATGGAGAAGAATTTAAAAGTAAAGTAAAAATTTTAAAAGGTTCTGCAATTTAGTGAGAACACAGAGGATGAAGTGATTAATTTTGACCGGGAGAATCAATTAAAAATCATTCATTTTCCTTCTACTCTTCTAATTTTTATTTTTATTTTTGGTACCAGGGATCGAGCTCAGTACCTTGCACTTGAGGCAGGCGTGGCACAAACTGAGCTAAATCCTGGGCCCTACTCCTCTAATTTTTAAATAGCCTTTTCCTGACTTCTCTCATTCTTTTCATGATATTACTAGTTTTTCTGTAATCAAGACTTAAATTTTTTGTTTAGTTTTTTTCATAATTTTATATTTCATCAATCTATAAAGCTTTTAGTTCACTCTCTTTCTTTCCTTCCTCCCTTCCTGCCCCCCTTCCCTCCCTTCCTTCCTTCTTTCTTTTTCTTTTGAGACAGAGTCTTGCTATGTAGCTCAGCCTTGCCTCAAACTTGCAGTGTAGCCCAGGCTGGCCTCAAACTTGTGATCCTCCTGCTTCAGCCTCCTCAGTGCTGGGATTACAGGTGTGTAACATCATGGCCGTCTCCTTTTAGTTCTTGCTCAATAGGATTTCTTGCTATCACTTCCCATTATTCATTTCTACCATTATCCTCCTCTTTTATCTATCACTGTCCCATCTAGGTCAGTGATGCTGAACTTTTTAGAACTTTCAGTGATACAAACAGCCTGGTGTGGCAAGTATGCCATTGATTTGCCACCACTGATCTAGGTCAATGATTACCAACCTTTAATGAAGCTAAGAAATAATACTTAGTCAAAATAACAAGAGATTTTGATCCATTAGTTTGAGGTCAGATAATTCTGATGTGCATCAAACCTGAGAACTACTTATCTAGGACAGTAATTTTCATATGTGATCTGGGGATACTGGAGTAACTCTGAGAGTTTATCAGGGATATGCAAAATCAGAACTATTTTCATAGTTATACTAAGATGTCATTTGCCTTTTTCATTTGTATTAATGGTGAGGAAACAGTGATGGGTAAAACTTGTGTATTTGCACAAATTAAGGCTGTGGAATGAAATTAAATTAGTAATAAATACATTATTTACTGTCACACACTTGGAAAATAATCCAATTTTGCTCAAGAATGCCCTTAATGCATCAATTAAAATTATCAATTTCATTAAATTTTACACCTCAAGTGTATAGTAAAATTCTATGAGAGTGTAAAATATTTGTAAATCAATTCTGCATTCTGAAGTGTGATTGTGTCAAGAAGCAGTACTTTTGGAGAGTTATGAATAAAAATAGCTGCTTTTTTCATGAGATACCATTTTTAATTTTTAAAATGTTGGCTGGTAGACAAACTGATTATTTAGACTCTGATGTTTGGCAGAAATTTTCCAAAAGTAAAATTAATACAAAGAAGTTTGTCATTGCTAATAATAAAATTTAAGTTCTGAAGCATAATTTTACATTTAAATGGTTCCCATGAATAATGACGGAAGTGTTCCTAAGCCCAAGAAGGCTGTGGCTAGAGAGAAAACAAGCATGTTGCATAAACTTCATTTAGGCATTGATTGTAGCTCTTTTGGCAGTAAGTTCAATGTTAATAAATCAACTATATATTAAACAAGTGTCTTTAAACAGAAATCCATATAAAACAAGTTATGTATTCATTAATTGATAAAAATATTCTTGTCAGATACTGTGGGAACCCATCCTGTGCATCCTTTAGGAGTTATGATTCAATATTTGTGATTTCTGTTTTTATTGGAGGCTTTATAATCCATAACTACTGAGAGTAATAAGATCAAATTTTTATATCTTGATCGTTGTTTTATTTGTAATTAGGATGTGAGGTATGGATTTAGTTCTTATCTCTTTTCAAATGATTATTATCCTAGAACCCTTTATTTATGTTACCTTTGTTATTACTATTTCTGTATATACTTAGATCTGCTTTGAAATACAAAACTTGCGAAGCAGGTGGTGGAACCACTGAGCCAAATCCCCAAGAACTTCTATAATTTAATTGGCAAGCTAGGAACTTGGGTCTGATTTTTTAGTGTAATACTTGCAACACTCAGAAAAGAAAACTTCCTCCTTTTCAGGAAAAATGTAGGGTAAACCATTTATTTTACATGAAAACTAAACTGATAAATAATATGTGGATATACATTATGTATAATTTTATTTTTGAATGTATGGTGCTTCTGTGTTAGGAAATGTCTTGTTTTTAAAATGTGGAGTAGCACAGGGAAAACAGTATTCAATTGTTAACTTTAGACACTAAAAGTAACAATTTGTTTTTGTCTTTTTTCTTTTCCTGCCCTCTCTTTCTTTCTTTCCCTTGTTTTGCTTCTCTCTTCTGTCTCTCCCCTCCTCCTCCATCCCCTCCCCTTCTTTTTTTTTGGTACTGGGACTTGAACTCAGGGCCTTGCTACTTCCTCCTCCTTCTAATGCTCCCCCCTTTCTCCCTCACCTCCCCACATCCTCTGCCCCCCACACTGGGGGTTGAACCCAGGGCCACTGAGGTTATTTCTTTAAGGTAGTGCCTGATTTCATCCTGACTCCCATCAGTGAGAACCCTACAGAAAAGGGTGACCTTGGCTTTCCTCACTAGTCCCTGGTCGTGTCCTTATCTCTTGGGATGTGTGTGGGGATACATATCCTGGGCATCCACACCCCCTCCCTCTGTTATTTATTTATTTATTGGTACTGAGGATCGAACTTGCTTGCAAAGCAGGCAGTGAAACTACAGAGCTAAATCCCCGGCCTCTCCTCTGTTATTTTTAAACAGGGGGAAAAAAAAAAGAAAAGAAACCAAACCACACAAACAAAATCATTGTATGCCTAAGGTGTGTGAATATTAGGCCTCCAACTCTTTTTTTGAATTCATTTTCCCCATTTGGGAATAACTCATCCAGCCCTCTGTGAATTCCAAGGTCCTCAGTCTTTTTCTAGCCAGGCAAGCTACATAGTACTGTCTTATTTTAGGCTTTAGACTTTGGGTCACTCTAGCCAAGTCGTCTTTCAGAAAGCTCTAGACAGTCAGCTCCATGTGTCTGTATATGTGCAGGTGCCTTCAAGTTCTGCAGCTCAGCAAGCAGCCACTTTAGGATTAAGCTGCCAGTGTGTCCTTGCAGACATTACCACCTCCTAATTTGTACACCCAGTTCTCTTGAAATGCCCACTTAGTTAATTATGCCAACCCACTAGGCCAGACTCCCAAGCTCACCATTGCTTTCCTTTTTGTTCTGTCCTTGGGAGAGTTGATTGAAGGTACCAGTGAGTTTATTACTCCTTACCAAACCTTGGGGGAGATATTTGAACCTAATTGTTGATATTGTTCTCGGGTTTGGCCATTTACTGTCTCTTGGTCTCAGCCTTCTTTCCTCCCTCTCTCTCTCTCTCTCTCTCTCTCTCTCTCTCTCTCTCCCTCTCTCTCCTCTAAGACAAATTCAGTCTTGTTACACTATGATCAGGCACATTTAGGAAACACTATTGTTGATAGAGGAAGACATCAGACTGTTACAGTGTTTAAAGTGTCATTCAAGTAAATTGATAAACTTGTATGTACCTTTAAGCCTAGCAGACTGTAAGTAATATTGTCTATTTTACAGTCAGAAACAAAATGAATATATGAATATTTGTAAATTACCAACACCAGAAACTTCTGGGAACTTGGTTGTTGATGTGAAGGGAAATGGGTCAGTATCTGACGTTGCCATAAGGCCGCGCTGGCACAACAGAAGAACTGGAATTCATTAATGCTGCTTTTAGTTAACCACTCCAGGTTTCCTGGTAACTTCTGGATAAAGGGAGTTTCAACCACTAGGTGGCGCTTTTAAATTAGAAAACTGCAAGCTCTTTACTGCTACCAATCCTCGTGGCCTACTTAGTGGAGCAACTGGCAGTGACAGCAACTGGTGGCAATTCTGAAACCTAACTCAGGTTTCAAGTAAGAGAGAAGGGAAGAAATAAAGATAAAAGGAGAGGGAAGAAGTAGGAGGGCAAGGGAAGAAGGGAGAAAGTAAACAGGCATATAGTGAAGGAAGTTAATCACCTCAGGAAAGCGCTACTGTAGCATTTGGTGATTATCATTGATTCATTGGTTTACTTATTGGACATTTATGCATACGAGGCAGGACTTCTGGTTTAGGATACCATGGTGAATAAAATACTCTTCCTACCCTCTGTACCGACAAGGAAAAAAAAAGCTCATATTCAAGTAGTATACAACTGTCACCATTATCTAATTCTAAAATTTTCATTATCCCTAAAAGAAACCATGTACCTAATAACAGTCACTTTCAGTTTTTACCTCCCCTATCCTCTGTTAGCCACTGTTTACCACTATTTTTTTGTCTCTATAGATTTGCCTATTTTGGAAATTTCATACAAATGGAATTATTATTTGTGACCAGCTTCTTCCACTTAGCACAGTGTTTTTTCATCCACACTATAATGTTATCGGAACTTCACTCCCTTCATTGCCAAATATGCCATTGTATGAGTGTTTTTTGTTTTGTTTATCTATTCATCAGTTGGTGGACGTTTGGTTTGTTTTCACTTTTTGGCTATTCTGAATAATGCAAGTATGAGCATCCATGCACATGTTTTTATATGGACATATGTTTTCATTTTTCTTCATTATATACCCTGGAGTGAGATTGCTGGATCATATGGTAAGTCTGTGTTTAACATTTTGAGAAACTGCCAAACTTTTCCAGAGAGGTCTTATCATTTTACAGTCCCACTAGCAATGAGTAAGTGTTTCAGTTCTACACATCTGCGCAAAAATATAACACTGTCTTTTTAAAAAAATTAAAATAATCCTATTAGTGGGTGTTATGTGGTTATCTTACTATGGTTTTTATATGCATTTCCCCAATGGCTAATTATGTTGAAAACCTTTTCACTGTGCTATTGATCATTTATATATCTTTTTTGGGAAGTGGCTACTTAAATCTTTTGCCCATTTTCAGTATGATCGTGTTTTCTTATTATTGAGTTGAAGAGCTCATTATATATTGAATATAAGTCCCTTATCAGATATTTGATTTTTAAATATTTTTCTCATTGTCTTTTTTTACTTTCTCGATGAAATTCTTTGAAGCAGAAATATGCATATAAAATATAATCATATACATATAAAAATAGTATACACAACATGATAACATAGGATAATTTAGCAGTATTGTAGTGTCTGGTTGGTTGTATCCAATAGGTTGCCATAAGGAGATGGCTGTGCTTTTACTCAGTATGCATTAAATTATAGCAAGCCCGAAAAGAACAAAAATTACTAAGAATGAAACATAATGACCTGTGGAACATAACATACCTTCTTCCTACTGTTTGTGTTAACCTAGTTACAAGCTAATAGAAAAATGCTAGGGATCAGGATAGTGAGAAAAGAATAATTGTTTCGTTCTCTTGTGGCTCAGGTAAGATATACTGTCAGCGATATAGCTGAAAAAATAGAACAGTGAAGGAAATACTTGTTCTAGCAGTGATAAAAGCACTGCCCTTTTCAAGTCACTGTCAGAGAAATGAGCTCACGAATGGTCATCATAGTGCTGCAAGCTGTCATCTTTCCTCCTTTAGGTATAGTAAGAGTAACCCATTAGCGACAAAGACATACATTTATATGGGCAGAAGGCAGGTGGGGAAAGTAGAGCATGTCTTTGGCGCAGTATGCACGGAGATGCTTCTGTGTTATAACTAAGCAAGTGGACTGCTTGATGGATGTGAAGAGAACTGTGGAGATGTTTGTGATTATTTGCCCATCTTGTTGGCTAGTCTCTTCCAGTAGTCCATTCAAGAGTGTTCTTAGTCTCCTAACCACACCTTCGTCTTGATGTCAGAATACAGTGGCAATTATGAAATTATTTTAAAATTTAATTGAGATAAACTGAGAAATCATGCCTGGCAAGTTGTAGGCACATATGAGTGATTTTTTCCGTTCAAGTGTTTCAAGTAGAGCACTAATTGTTTACTTTTGTTTCTCATTAAGTTTATTGGTACATTATAGGTGTACAGTACAGTTACCTTCATCTTTGGGATCTTGTACCTTTACATGAAATATCTTGGTTCTTATTTTTTCCCCATTTCCTTGCCCTCTCTTCACCCCCTCCATCCGTCCCTATTTACAAAGACTTTGTTCCATTTTTCCTTTTCTCATATTTTTTCTTTTCCCTTCTTACTTTTCCCCTACCTGTCCCACTTTCCCTACTCTGTTAGACCTTTTCTCCCTGTTAACACAATATCAATTATACATTTTGATCCTTATTTACACTTTGTTTTTCACACCAGAGAAACTATTCACTATTTACACACTTATGTCCTATTAATTTCACTTAAGAGTATGGCCTCAATGTGTATCCACTTAGCTATAAATGTTTCTAGTGTATAATTTTTTATGGCTGAATTGTACTCCATTTTATATATAAAAAAATAAAACCACATCTTCTTTATGCAGTCTACAGTTGATGGGCAGTTGGGCTGTTTCCAAGTTTAGCTATTACAAACTGTGCCTCTATACACATGGGTGAGCATATATCACTGTGGTATGATTCTTTTAATGCTTTTGGGAAGATACCCAGTAAAGGGATGGCTAAATCAAATGGAACCTCTAGTCCCAGCTCTTTGAGGTATCTCCATATTGACTTCCACAGTGGTTCTACCAGTCTGCACTCCACCAACAATGGAGAAGAGTTCCTTTCTCCCCTCAACCCCACCAGCATTTGTTATTGGTTGATTTCTTGATAGCAACCGTTCTCTCTGGGGTGAGGCAGAATGTCAGTGTTGTTTTCATCTGCATCTCTCAAATGACCAGTGATGGTGAATGTTTTTTCATATGTTTATTTGCTGTTTCTACTTCTTTGAGAAATGTCTGTTCATTTTAGATTTTTGAATTGGTCTTTATATTTAGGGGGCCTGATTTTTTTGACTTCTTTATATATTCTAGACAGTAGACCTTTATCTGAGGAACAGCTGGTAAAAACTTCTTGCTACATTGTAGGTTGTCTCTTAGCTGTGTTGATGGTTTCTCTTGCAGTGCAGAAACATTTTAAAAAGATGAGATCCCAGTTGTTGATTCTTTGTGCTAGTTCCTGTGCTACTGAGGATTTGTTCATAAAATCTTTTCCTATGCCAATATCTTCGAGAGTTCTGCCTAACTTATTTTCCAACAATTTTAATGTTTCTTTTTTTAATATTTAGATCTTTAGTTCACTTAGTGTAGTGCATGGTGAAAGGGGTCTGATTTTACTCTTTGGCATGTTGAAATCCAGTTTTTCCAGCACTGTTTATTAATGAGGCTATCTTTCCTCCAGTGAGGATGGTTGGCTCCTTTGTCAAAGATGAGATAGCTGAGTATGTCTGGAGTTGTTTCTGCATCTTCTAATCTATTCCACTGATCCTTGGGTCTATTTCTTGGCCAGTACCATGCTGTTTTTATAACTGTGGCTTTGTAGTAGAGTTTCCAGTTGGGGATTGTGATACCCCCTTGTCATGTCTCTGTTGCCTAGAATGGCTTTTGCTATTCTGGGTCTCTTGTTTCAAATGAATTTTTGGATTGTGTTCTCAAGTTCTGTGAAATATACTGTTGGAATTTCAGTTGGGATTGCATTAAATCTGTATAGCAGTTTTGGAAGTATGGCCATTTTCACTATATTGGTTTTTCCTACCAGGAACAAGGGATGTCTTTCCATTTTTTTATATCCTCTTCGATCTCTTTTTTCAGAGTGTTGTAGTTCTCAATGTAGAAGTCTTTTGCCTCCTTTGTTAGACTAATTCCTAGATATTTCATTTTTTTAAATGTTATTGTGAAAGGGATTGTTTCCCTAATTTCTCTCTCAGTAAGTCTGTTATTTGTGTACAAAAAGGCTATTGATTGATTTTTTTTTTTTTTTTTTTTTTGGTACCAGGGATTGAACTTGGGTCCTTGGGCTTGTGAGGAGGTGGTGGAACCACTGAGCTAAATCTCTAGCCCAAAGGCTATTGATTTTTGAGTGTTGACCTTGTACCCAACTACTCTGTTGAATCTTTCATTAAGTCTAGAAGTCTTTTGGTGGAGTTTTTTTGGGTTTTCTATGTGGAATATCATATAGTCAGCAAATAATGACAGTTTAACTTCTTTCTTTCCTATCTTTATTCCTTTTATTTCTTTCTCTTGTCTAATTGCTCTGGCTAATGTTTCCAAAACTATAGTGAACCAGAGTGGTGATAGTGGACATCCTTGTTTTGTTCCTGATTTTAGTGTGAAGGTTTTCAGTTTTTGACCATTTAGTATGATGTTGGCTGTTTGTTTTTCATAGATAGCCTTTATCAAGATGAGATAAAAACCATCTATTTAATTTTCTGCAGGGTTTTTATCATGAATGTATTAAATTTTGTCAAATGCTTTTTCTGCATCTATTGAGATGATCATATGGTTTTTGACTTTGACTCTGCTAATATAGTGTGTTACATTTATTGATTTATGTATGTTGAACCATCCTTGTATCCCTAGGATAAATCCGACTTCATCAGGGTGTATGATCTTGATGATCCTCTGTATTGTGTTTCCCCGCATCCTATTGAGGATTTTTGAATCTATGTTTATTAGGGAAATTGGCTGTAGTTCTTTTTCTTGGTTGGATCTTTATTTGGTAACAAAGTAACACTTGCTTCTAGGAATTAATTTGGAAGTATTGCTTCCCCTTCAATTTCGTTGAAAAGTTTAAAGAGTAGTGTCAATAGTTTGTCTCTAAATGTTTTGTAGAATTCAGCAGTGAAGCCATCAGGACCTGGGCTTTTCTTTGTTGATAAATTTTTAATTACGTTTTCAATTTCAGTGATTGTAATTTAAACTTAAATATGTTTAGAATTTTTATAACTTATTCGTTCAACTTTGATAATTCATATGTATCTAGAAATCTGTCCATTTCATATGTGTTTTCCATTTTATTAGAGTACAGGTTCTTGAAGTAGGCACTGATGATCCCCTGGATTTCTGCTGGATCTGTTGTGACTTCACCTTTTTCATTCTTATCTGCATGGATCTGAGCCTTTTTTTTAATAAGGTTAGCTAAGGATTTATTGATTTTATTTATTCTTTTGAAAAACCAAGTCTTTGATTTGTTTATTTTTTGTATCATTCTCTTAGTCTCCATTGTATTAATTTCTTTCTCTGATCTTTATAATTCCCTCCCTTGTACGAGCTTTGGGGTTTTTTTGCTCTTCTTTTTCTAGGAACTTAAGATTCAGCATTAGGTTGTTTGAACTTGGTCTGTTTTCCCAATGTGGGCATTCACTGCTATGAAATTCCCTCATAGAACTGCTTTCATTGTGTCCTATAGCTTCCTGTATGTTTTACTGGCATTATCATTAAATTGTAAAAACTGTCTTATTTGTTCTTTAATTTCCTCCATGACCCATTGGTTGTTCAGGAGAGTGTTATTCAATTTCCATGTGTTTGTGAAGTTCTTGCAGTTTCTTTTGCTATTTCTCTCCAATTTAATTGCACTATGGTCTGATAATTTATATGGGATAACTTCAGTTCCTTTGCATTTACTTAAACATGTTCTATAAGCTAGTATGTGGTCTGTTTTGGAGACTGACCCATGAGCACTATTAGCTTTCTAAGAAATATGTTATCCTCTCAAGGTTTTTTTCCTGGAATGATCTATCAAAATCAACATGGATTTTTGACCTCAGTTTTTTAGCCGTGTTATGTAAAAAGATGTGGGTTTTATCGAGTGGCTCGGGATGTGCTGAAATGCTTTAAAATTTTTTTTAATTTTCATTTTTATAATATGAAAAGTAATTCCAAACTATAGTTAAAATGTATTCATGTGAATAATTTCTTAAACTTTGGTTCCTAAAGTGTAACTGTTAAACTTTATGGAATAGCAGTGCAGTTGTCCCTTAAGATCTTTTATGTTGAGGTCTTATGACGAGCTTAAATTCTTCAGGCACTTTCTTCTCTGACTCCTATCCACACCCAGAAAGATATTTTAATTTTCTTGATCTTAATCTTGTGCTTTGAGCAGATGAGTCAGAAAATTTTTCTAACACTATTGCTTTTGGGGGAGGTTATACAACTTTATTTTGAATCTGAAGTGTCATTAACTGTCAAATTTTGTTTCTTCAAGCTGATGGACAAATTTTTAATCGTGAGAATATTGCATAATGCTGACATAACTGAGGGTGTAGGCTTACCCTTTAGAACATAGCCCTCAAGAGACTTGTGTTCAGTAAATAAAGATATGTTATAGTGATTGTGAAACTTCTTGCTGTCAAGTAGCAGGGGCTTTTGAGTTAATCTGTGTGTAGTCTGCTTTGCAGATTTTTGCTGTCCTTGAGTAGGAAACAGTTTTTGTCTCATGCCATATTGGCATCTGTGGTTGAGAGTAGGTCAAGTATTATTAAAATTTCATGTGTAATAATGTGCTTGCCTAGACTAAGTCAGTTCTGTATGATTCTTAAGGAAATAGTCTTATTTGCCAATTTCAGTGCCACCTAAGATTTTTGTCTATGTGTATGAGGTGACTATTATATTGATTATTAGCCTAGAGAGACAATTGCTAAACTTGAACCTTGGGATAGGAAGAGATCTGTTATATAAGAAAACTAGTGATTAAAAGAGCAATTTTGTTCAGTTTCAACTGTGTAACATTTAAGGCATTTGAACTATAATTTGAGAGAGTAGTTGAAAAATAGTGATTTGACCCACAGCACTCTTCTTAGGTAATTAGGTACTTGTTCTGCGATGTTGAACAGGTAAGACATATATGTCCTTATTATGAGGTACTTAAATTTGGGAAGAGACAATATACAAGCAGGTCTTTTTTTGATATATTGATACAAAGACTTTTCCTTCCCTCCCCTCAATGTACAAACACACACAGAGGGGAGCACAAAAGAGAAAACATAAAATTTATTGTAGGTACTTCTGTATACCCACTGTGTGATATGTGTCATCTTGCTCTAGGATATAAGCTTTAAAAGACAGAAGCCAAATTGCATGTGCTTTTGTATAGACCTGTATATCAAATAATGTATGTAAAATTAACCATTTAAGAGGAATATTAAATCGCTTTTTATAAAAAAAGAAAATTCCAACTGCTGTTGTAAAAACTATTTTTAAAAGGAAAGGGAGAAATGAATGCATAATTCAGGCCAGTGATGATCATTGGTAGGGAGGCAGGAAGCTGCGATTCAGGCAGGGCCATATGCAGTTTTACTGAGATTGTGTCTTAGCTGCAATTTTTTAAAATCAAAAATAGATTGGTCAGATTAGACAATAAGCGTTTATTTCTCATAGTCCTGGAGGCTGGAAGTCTGTGATCAGGTCATAGTTTTAGTGAGGGCTGTCTTCCTGGTAATGTTCTCACATGGCTGTTCCCATCATGGGTACTCTATCTGTAAGACCTAATCTAACCCTACTTACCTCCCAAAGGCTCCATGTCCAAATACCATTATATTGGAGATTAGGGCTTCAGTATATGAAATTTAGGGGTAATATGAAGATTCTGTCTATAGAATATTGGAAATATTCTTAGTTGAGTGGTATGTTTATAGATATCTATTATATAATTAATGCTTTATAACTTGTATATGTGTGTGTATGTATACACATACTTTTGCATTTATCAAATATTACATAATTTTTAAAAATTATGACATTTCAGCAATTAAACTTTTTGTTTTGTACCAGAGATTGAACTTGGGACCTTGTACTTGAAAGGCAGGTGGCGGCACCACTGAGCTAAATCCCTGGCTCTACATTTTAAAATCTGAATTTCAAAGCTTTTGCTTAAGGTGTGGGAGAAAAAAAACTGAATTTACCCAGTTAGTGAAACTCTCTGTCTGCTGTCTTTTTGTTTTATACATTCATCCATTTTTGAACTTTATTTGTTGAAATGCAGTATCAGTAATACAAAAATCTCTTCACATGGACTGACTGTTCTTTCTCTGCCTCCAAGTTTCCACATATATTCTCTTCACACCCAGCTAATAGGTGAAAAGGTTCTCCTGGGGTAGCCACCCAGACATTTAATTATTCATTGCCCCAGTGTGAGAATGAGTGTGTGTGAGTGTGTGTATTCAATGATGTTTGTCCTTGACTTAGCTGAGGATTTTGAAATCATTGTAGGGTTTCCCTATTTCAGAATTAAGGACACACATTTATATTCATTGCCCCAGTGTGAGAATGAGTGTGTGTGAGTGTGTGTATTCAATGATGTTTGTCCTTGACTTAGCTGAGGATTTTGAAATCATTGTAGGGTTTCCCTATTTCAGAATTAAGGGTCACCAGTAGAAAAAAATACCAGAAAAGATGCTATTTCCTCTTTCATCTCTGTTCCATACATATGATACAAATGTTTACTGAAAATAGCACCAGTTTTCTGGGAAAGGAACTGACTAAGACTGTTCTCACCTTTTACCCTTAGTCTCCAGTTCATGTTTCCTTCTTACAGTGTGGTCATGTGCTCGCTCAAGTCTAGCTTAGGAACCTTGTAGAATATTTGTGGGGTTTGTTTTGAGGCCCTACACTGTGCACATGACGCAGTATTTAATTTGGAATGAGCTCTGAGTTTAGTCACATGTGCTTCTTGTGGTGTTTATCTTGGAATCCACAAGTAGGGAAGTATTTTTGCATTTTATACATCTGGACATTGTTCATGGACCTTCTGTGACTTGGGGATTCTGTGTGGGGCAAAATCCAAGGAACAGTATTAAAAATAACATGGAGTTATAATGACAAAAACCCTTGAGGATATCCTTCTGATCCCAGCAGAGTTTGATTTTGAGGTGATGAACTTTTCCAATTGTGTGGTTCACTGGTGGCGAGTAGATTGGTGGGATTATAAAGTTACATGTAGGCGAATTGGCTGCCAGACACCTTGAAAGTCTAAAGCAGATTTGGCTTCTTAAAGGGTGGATTTTTGCCTTGATTTTGCAGGGAACAAGATAGCTGAAGTGAATTCTGCTCACTGTTTTGCTTGTCTCTGCTACCTTTTGGTTCCACATGCATTTTAAGAGACCTGTGAGGCTATTTGCTCTCTTGATCCTGCTTCATTTCACTCTGCTTAGAGCTAAAGGATGACCCTGAACACATCAGTCTCTAAGTAAGGGCTGGGAGGTAGGGGTCCAGTGACCTTATCCCTCCCCAGATTTTCACATGAGAAGTTGTTTAAACAGGATTGGACATGGTATAGTACAGCACTGCCACCTTTTGCTAGAGATTTGCTGGAATGGAAAAAATCAGAAGGGATGCAAACTTTGCTGCTCTTTGAGTGTGTCTGCATATGGACAGTATTGCTTTTTGGCTCCAGCCTAGTTTTCTTTCATTCCCACATCTCATCTTTAATGCAGCTGTAGATAGAAGGCTGGGAAAGCAGAACGAAAACTTCAAACAGATTTACAATTGAATAAAAGAAAGAGGGACTCCTCTTAGAGTTCACAATACGGACCAGTTTGGGTGGGAAGCTGTTTGCTTTTTTACTTTCTGGGTAAGGACTGTTTGCCTTTCTCTCTTTAAATGTAATTAAGAGAAGAAAAAGCTAATAAAGTAGTTGGACCTGCAGGTTATAATTCATAAGGAATCTTCAAATGTGTTTAATAGGGCCCCCATGTGATTGTAATAGAAATAAATAATTAGAGAAGAAAGGTCAAAATTCTGTAGAGGTTTAAGAATCAATTGAATATGAGGCGGTTTGGGTGCTTGGCTAAGGTAACTCAACTAGTTACAGTTTCTCTTACGTGCTTTCATTAGTCATTCTTTTGGGATTTTTTTTTTCTCTTTCATAATACATTTTGCAACTTTCAGCTAAAAAATAGCCATCAAAATTTAAATTTTTAGCAAATAAACACATCTGAATCTTATGATAGGAATCATAACATAACAGAATGGCTTGATTTCAGCTGGAGTGAGTTTCATGGTAGGAACCCCAAGGGTTGATATCAAGATCATACTTGTTTTCTGTTTTAATGACTCCAAGAGGAAATGGAGAAATCTGCTGATGACACTAAATTGTTTACTGTTCCAAGCAGGGATTTCTGGGAAGCTTCTTTAGAGTATTTGGAATAGTGGAAGAATTAGGCAATGTGGTGGCCAACACACTGAGCTTTCAATGAAGGTTTATGTGAAGCAGGAGTGCATCAACATGTGAAAGTCACAAAGTCTGCTGCTCTTCTGAGAGGAAGACTGTGGAGTCTCTGTGAAGGACTTACTTGGCTTTGCTTCCTGTCATGAAAGGAAGACTTAGGAAAAATAGCATTTTGATATATGGAAAATGAAAACTATTATGACAATAATTACAGTTATGAAGTACAGTATTTAAAAATATGTGTGAGTTTCTTTTTTGATGCCAGCAAAAGTAGATCCAAACAGGAGCAGTTTCTCTCAAATATCATATAAAATTATATTCTTATTTTATGCATGCATCTTTTGGGGGACTAGCCCTTCACAGATGCTTTTGACTATTTTCTGTGGTAGGAAGTCTTTATTTTGTAGGTTATTTTTGATGTTTGAAACAGCAAGCTGTCATTTAGAGCCCAAGTGTGATGATTAAATGAAATAATCAAAATAAATAAAACATTTAAAATATAAATTGGGAAACCCACTTTCTAGTCCCCTTTCTGTCTCTTCTGGATGGAAGCTATCTTTATCTCAATAAATTTTTCCTATTCTTAAAAAATATGATAACATAGTGAATTTTCTTTGATTACTTCCAAAATGGATTCTGAAGAAATTCACCAGAAAGAAATTGCAGGGGCCGGGGATTTAGCTCAGTGGTTTCGCTCCCTGCCTTGTAAGTGCAAGGGCCTGAGTTTGATCCCCAGTACCAAAAAAAAAAAAAAAATTGCAAAAATATTTGTGTAATAGTAGTAGTAGAGTAAGTTCGTGGTTAATATGTTTCATAAATATGATTTGTTTAAATATGTAAATTAGGCTTGTTACTCTCATCATCAACATGCTAAATTTTTGTTTGTTTCTTTGTTAGTGCTGGGAATTGAACTCAGGACCTTATACTTGCTAAACATGCACTCTACCACTGAGCTACACTCCCAGCCTAATACATACAGGTGACCTTGTCTTTTAAAAATTTCTCTCTGATCCCAAAGTATCCTCTTGCGGGGGGGGGGCAGAAAGGTTGTGCAGTAATTAGAGAATACTTTAGTACATTACTGCTTTTTGGCTAATGCTTACATATATGTAATGAAAAAGACCAGGTGTTGAGTTAAAAAACAAGACGGGCACTGTTGCAGGAGCTGTGGATTGGCCATTTATACCTATCCCTTCATTTCAAAAGACTGGTGAGTTTCAGATACTTCCTTCAAAATATTTGGTTTTATTTGTGGGTGGTGTACTCACATGAAACAAACAGTAGTCAACTGCACTGATTTCAGAGGAGTAAGTCAATTGGTTTCCAACTTTATAGAGCCTTTGTTCTTATTAAGTGGAATAGAATGATGATAAATTCTTGCCTTCTCTCCTCACCCTCAGTGAAGATCCCATGGAGGGTCAGAAAAGAATTTGTATACAGAAGAGTTAGGGAGACTTCATTTCTTCCTTAGTGTTTTGATATTGTTAAAATTAAAATTTTCATTTGCCAGTTATATTCTTTTCTATTTTGAAAGTCCTACCTCTATCTATCCATCCATCCATCCATTTATCATTTGGTTTTTTTGAGACAGGATCTTATGTAGTTCAGGCTAGCCTTGAACTCACTATGTAGTCTAGGCTGGCCTCAAACTTTGGACAGTCTTGGTGCTTCAGCATCCCAATGGGATTATAGGCATGCGGCATCATGCCCAGCTCTTAAAAGTCATTATAATGACACAAATCCATCCATGGTTAAATTTATGATTATGTTAGTTACCTTTCTTGTTGCTGAGACAAAATACTCAATACCCAAATTTAAAGACGGAAAGATTTATTGTAGTTTGTAGAGGTTTCATTTCATAGTCGGCTGACTCTAAGGCAGGGTGGCATGGAATGAGCGCATTGCAAAAACAGCTCATAGGGGCAGAAGCCAGGAAGGCAGCAAAGCAGCAAAGTAGCAAGGAAGCAGCAGTTGTCTTTCTGTCTCTTATATTCTATGCAGGCTACCTGCCCTTAGTGGGGCACCCTTAATCCTAGCATTGCACCAGGAATCAGTCTCAGCAGCACATCCTCAATCCCAGCATCACACACTCTAGATGCAGCCACTCTGAAAAGCCCCACTTATGACCACATGCAGATTTGAGGGGACATGTAGACACAAGCCATAACAAAGATAGACTTTGCCTTTGTAATTCTCTGTACTTAACCACTTAAAACTCAGAAAAAAAAATCAGGAGAACTTCTACCTTTGGTACTTCATTTTTTGGGTAATCCTGAGAAGACCAAGGATAAAATATAACTCTATGGTTCTAAATACAGGGCCACAGATCAGCTGCTTCAGAATCACTGAAGGGTCCTTATTAACAAAGATTTCAAATTCCAGTTCAGATGCATGAAGTGAGAATCTCCAGAGTGGAGCCTAAGTATTTGGACAGTCTTCTCTGTATAAAAATACTATCTAAAAACATTTATATCAATTCCCTTAAACATCAAAGAAGTCTGAGAGGCAGACTGATAGAATGTATGAAAATGAAGCATGGTGTGGAGTTTGCTGTGTGCAGTTGTAAGGACTGGAGCATGATTAATAATTATTTTGAATCCACCGATTAATAGAAAGCTTGGTATCACGGGAAAGAAATGCATTCCAGAGCCAGAATGTCTGTGTAACTTGACAATCCCTCTCTGCCTTAAAGTCCGTAACTGTAAAATGGAGAAGATATCAAAGTTATTGTGAAAATTAAATGAGATACTGAGTGAAAGGTACTTAGAACACTATTTTACAAGTAATAAATCCTAAATGCAAATGTATTATTAGAGCTATTTTAATCATTAATAGTGTACTTCCTTAATGTGCTCAAGACCTTGGGTTTGATCCCCAATACTGCAAGCAAAATAAAGCAAAACAACATGTTATTATTAATGCTGTACCTCTAAAATACAGAAGGGAACATTGTGGTCTCTACTGTGATGTTTGTCATATAATGAAGTTGTCAGGCCTGCTTACGAGGAAATGGAAAAGACTATCTTGTATAAAAGTATGTGATGGGAAAAAAATACTCTCTTTTACTTTTTTGGAATTGGATTTTAAAGTGACACATTCCCAGTTTGCTCTGTTTTTCATTTGTGCAGCCCTCTGGGATAAAACCGGTAAAAGTGATGTGATAAGAACAGACACAGTAGATGGCGCTTTAGACTTAGTTTTAAAAGTAAAGAACTAGAGGGAAAAAGAAAACTAAAGCACATTTTAATGACTGGTTTTTTTAAATCACCAAGACAATTTCATCTTATTGTACATAACTCTGAGAAGTACATTATATTTTAATTTATTTTTAAAATAGAGCTGGAGAATAACTTCAGCAAAAATAATCTCCTAGTTGCTATTTGTGCCAGGTTTGTTACTTGGAAAGTATTAGTTGTTTATTAAGCCACAAATATATAGAGAAATTATTTTCTTTCCAAACATTGCCTTATTTATGAGTTTTCCCCCTACCCTATTTTTCTGTATTTTAATATTTCAATGCCTTTCTAGCCTTTTCTGACCCTTTTCTTGGATTTTATGAAAATGTGATCATGAAGTCAGGTTGAGTCATATTAATTTATAATGTAGTCATGTTTTTAAATTCAGCTATTAAGATTATTCATGCAAACAGGCCTTAAAATATAGGTCTACATTGAAGGATAATACAGTATTTTTAAAACTTCTATACTGTGCTTTATGTACTCAACATTGTTTAATCTTAATTAAAAATTCCCTTTTCTAGATAATTAAACTGTCTCAGAGACATTTAGTAAACTGTCAACCTCAGTACCTACTGGTTGAACTAATAGATCCTACAAGAGTTTTTGTCAGCACTAAAATTGTATTTTGAGCACCGACTGTGTGCCCGGCATTCGAAGCACGGGCATTCTACTGTGATCAAAGCTGACTTAGGCCTTAGCCTCCTGGACTATACAATTATTGGATACTACATAGTTTGTTTGAAATCCAGTGGATTGAGGGGGGTCAAGAAGATGCAAAAATTAACTTCTTTGGTGATTGTTGGATAGGTCTGTGAACCTTTCAGCAAAGAGAAAAATGGGATTATACATAGATTGAATCTATTACTATATTAAATATTTACTTAGGTGTATTCATCACAGCTCAGGAAAAAGTAAGTTCTCCCTCTCCTTCTAATATGGATAGTTAACACTTATACATAGCAATTAAAACAAAAGTGCAAACTGTCTTCTAGTTGAGAATCAGGAAGAATAAGGAAAATTTGGCAACACTAGAATGTCAGAAAATTTCCACTGATTAAATGGTATTAAAATATCTAAACAAGTTGTCAATAGTAGAAGCCTGAGAGAGTAGTGTAGTTTCTGCACAGCTTAGGACTACTGAAAGTTTGTCTAGTGCCATTTGGTGGGATCTTTTGGTGTAGTCACTATAGTGGTAACCCAAATTTTATCTTGGGACATTTAACATGTGTTTATCTCTTAGTTGATTTTTCTTCAAAAAATTCACTTTATTATTTTTACATATGATACCAAACTCCTGTGACATTGATTGATAGACAAAGAATTTTAAATGAAGACCGCAACCAAGTTTCTGTAAGTCTATGAAACTCCTGAAATTACACAAAATTTTATGTGGACATACTTAGGAACATTATTCTGAGAAGAAATTCCATAAGCTTTATAAGATTTTTAATGAGTTTCATGATTCTTGCAAGATTAAGACTTATAATTAGAACTTCATCCAAGGAAGGAAGTATTTAAGATTCACTCTAGATTAGAATAATTTTTTTTAATATAAAATCTCACTATGTAATTCAGGCTGGTCTTGAACTCACTATGTAGCCCAGGCTAGCTGTGAACTCGTGGCAATCCTCTTGCCTCAGCCTCTTAAGTGATGGATTTTAGGTGTGCACCACTGTGCCCAGCTAGATCAGAATAATGAAGGAGAATCCTCTTCCTTCTTGGAAAAGGAAGGACCATTTTGGTTACTTTCAAAGTCTACAGTTTTGTAATTTGAATGACTTTGGAATTTGAAAGTATATGTTTAGCAGTAGAGCTTTTGAATTCTCAAGTTTCAGGAGCATATCTTGCTTTGTAGAATATCTTTTGGAGAATTTCACAATACTTTTAAATTTAAACTTTTAGTCAAGCTTCTTTTTAGGAAATAAAATAGAAAGGAGTAGGAAAGAAGAAAATGTGGTGTATCTTCTCAGTGGAATAAACAGTGGAATAAATTAATTTCTAAATCTTAAATTTCATCACTGTTGAAAGAATTCCTGTAGACAAGTCTTTTTATAAGTAATTTTATAAGACAAATTGCTATTGTGCTTTTTTATAAGTAATTTTATAAGACAAATTGCTATTGTGCTTTTTTGATACAAATTTAAGGGAGGAGGGGATGGTATATTTGTCTTTTCTACCATGTGCCATTTTCTAATCTTTCCATATACTCTGCTGAAGAACAGGATAGGTATAACTTAAATTTATGGTTACATATTTCTGATGTAGCTGTTAACTATGGTTCTAGAAAGAAGAATCAACAAGTAAAATTAAACTTGATATGTTTAGGTCCCTTATTTTGATGCTTTTTTTTTCTTTTGGACTGAGGATAGAACTCAGGACCTTGTGCTTTCAAGGAGGTGCTGTGCCACTGAGCTAAATCCCTGGCCCTTTGATGTATGTTTTAATCAAACAGTGATCTTTTAATACTAGCTGTATTACACAGGGTACCTAATAAAGAGGATTGTGGTGAGGTTTAGTCTAGTAAATGTGAAGTGTTAAGTGCAGGGTCAGGAACTTAACAAGTGCTTACTAAGTATTAACTGTTGGTGCTATTATCATTGTCATCACCACCACCACCATCGTCGTCATCATCATCATCATCATCACCACCACCTGTATTGTGTATCTCTATGACTGAGTGTACAGTGTCAACCATGTATAGTAAGATCATGTAGACATAGAAAAATGGAAAGATCAAGTTGATAAGCCTCTTGTTTAGAGAAGCAGATTAGTGCAGGGTCTCAAAAACAATTTACTTACAAGATTATTTAGCTTTTATTTGGATTGATGACAATATAAATACATCTTTTGTTGTGAAAAAAATGTGGTAATGGGATCAAGTCAGTTTGAAGCTTCATAAAGGCAGAAATTGTATCTGTTTTGTTTACTTGTGTCCCTAGCTCATATTTTAGTTTCTAGTCCTGGAAGGTATGTTGTTAAATATTGGTCTTGTCTATGTTTTTTCTTCATCTACACTTACTTTTGGCTGTACTGTATAACTTTCTTGGAAGGAGGTTTTGTTTGAAGAAAATGATTTGAAAGACAAGATTTAATTCAACCTAAGAATATTTGTGCTTAGGATGTTTGTCTTAGTATGTGTTCTCTTGCTGTAACAGAGTGCCCGAAGCTGGGTAATTTATAAAGGAAAAGTCTATTTTGTCTTATGATTCCGGAGACTGGCAAGTCCAAGAGCATTATAGTAGCATCTTCTTGGCTTCTGATGAGAGTCTCCTACTGCTTTAGAAAGCAGAAAGGCAAGTGGAAGCGTGGAAAATAAAAGTGGGGGTGCAAACTGATGCAGTAGCTAATCTATTACCATGTGAACAGTGTTCACCTTTTTATGAGAGCATCACTCCTATGGCCGAAACCACTCCTATTTATGTCTCACCTCCCACTGGCGCCACACTGGGGACCAAGCCTCAACATGAATTTTGGTGTGGACAAAACATACTGAACCATGATTTTTGGAGAAAGTCACATATTTGGTCTGAAAAAAGCAACATAAAACCCCTTTATTTAAACTCTTATATATACTAAGTAATCCCTAATGTGTAACACTTGAGTTACTTGTGTACAGATATATATCTGTTCATTCATTAGTACTGAAGACATTCTTCACTTACTCTTCCACAGAGATTTTATTACTGCTTGAAATCTCATGCTGGTATATGCCTTGTTATTGACAAATGGTAATTCTAAATATATCATTACATCTCAAATGTTTGGATAATTGATTTTAACTTGAAGTTACTGTTTCAAGTATAAAAGAAGCCAGGGAGAATTTTCTACATATAGTTTGTGCAACATTCAGTTGCCTGAAAATATGATTCTATAATCTTTTGTCATATGTAATACTACTATAATGCTAACAACAAAATTTAGGAAGTTCTGGAATTGTGGTGGAATGAATGACTATCTTTCCTTGGAAGGAGTGACTAGAATTTATTCTGGTCTTCATTTATCCCAATGAAAGACTTTTTCAATACCTAAAGGATACAATTAGTTTAACCATTCAACTAGCGTTTGGAAATATCTATGGCTTTCTTTAACATTTGTAAGTCACATGGGGCTATTTGCTTAAAAGAACATGAGGTGCAGTAATGTTTCCATATGGTAGAAAACGATTCCATCCATTTAATAGGACAAGAGAAAAATGATTTATTTTGCAAATACACACTAAGCTACAGAAGGTGCCCTTACACAAGAACGAAGAACCTTTGGGGTTAACTATAGAGAGCTTTGAAGCCATATGAGATCACCTCACAAAACTATAGAATAGCATAAAGCCAGTTACTATTTACACAAATTACCAAAGCATGTTAGTATGATTAAAATATAATGTTCTAAATTCAGCTGAACTTTTGTGATTCTTGGGATTACAGGACCAAGAGGAGACAGGTTCCAACTTTTCCAATTTCAAAACTTTAATCATGTTGTTACTCCTTTCTATCTAAACCTTTAAACTAAGAGGACAGCGAGGTTTAGGAAATGTTAAAGGCTTAACACTGATGCTTTATTTTAGTTAACAAACATTTACTATTCAATTTATTCTATAAATATTCATAAAAATTCCCTTTACAATAGCAGACTACCACATAAGAAAAAGTCTTAAAATCTCTGACAACCAGATGATATTGTTATTATCATCCAACTAATATTGTTATTACCATACCAACTGATGTTGTCATCCAACTCCAGACCAAATGGGTGATAGTACATTTATCAAACCTCAGGCTACCAATTATATACACTATAAACAAATTGGCTCCCAAAACAAAAATACTAAAATGCTGCTGCTGAATAGCATGTTTCTCCAGAGACTGATTTCATTAACAAGGGATTAGTACCATCTTACTGTGGCTCAGAAGACATCCAGAGTTCGCTGCATATTTGAAAGAAAGAGGGAGAGAGCGTTTTTGTGATCAGCGAAGTTCAAAATGCCCCTAATCTAAACTCAGTCTTTGGTGATTCTAGAACCACCAAAACTTTTAAGGGTTCCTTTTTAAAAAATAAAGATGATATCTTCACACATACCTTTAGACTGTAATGCATTGCTGTGAGCTTACGCACATCTGGATTCTAGTATGTAATAGAAATACTAATCTAACATCTTCAATATGTTGGTATATATCTGATGCTGACCTACATATCCAATTTAATACTTAGTCTGAATACCACACCACAAGACAGACTTCATCTTCTTAATGTATGGAAGAGCTATTTACCAAACTTTGTCATAGTGGCAATTTTTCTTTATGATTAGTATTCATTTCTGGAAAATGGTATATTTTCTGGAGTGTAAGTATTTTGCTGAGTTAAAAAGTTGTAGAAGTAAATGGGCTATGTAGTTTTACTCTAATATAGGAGAGTGAAGCGTGTGTGTGTGTGTGTGTGTGTGTGTGCGTGCATGTGTGTATGTGTGTATGTGTGTCTGTCTGTTGTTTGAAAGAGAGTATTGCTGTGTTGCCCAGGACAGCCTCAACTCCTGGGGTCTAGGGATATTCCTGCCTCAGCCTTGAGACTATAGGCATGTGTCACTGCACCAGCTTAATAAAATATTTAAGAAACAATCTTATCCAAGTGCAGGCCCTAACTACTGAGGAGGCTAAAGCAAGAGGATCACTTGGGGAGAATAATGTTAAACTTCCTTATACATTCTGACAATGTACATGAGCAGAGCCAGAGAGAGCACTTGCAATTTAGTAACAGATTACTGCAATTAGATGTGTATCCTGTGGTCTAATCTTTTTTTGTTTATTTGTTTTTGTTTTGTTTTGTTTTAAGACAGGGTTTCACTATGTAGTTGAGACTGACCTGGAACTCACTATGTAGCCCAGGCTGGTGTCGAACTCACAGTGATCCTCCTGCCTCAGCCTCCTGAGTGCTGGGATTATAGGCATGTGCCACCACACCTGGCCATCTAATCTTATTCCTAAATGACATTTGAAGTTTGTCCCTGTCCAAAAACATGTTTTGAAGGAGGACGTGTAGTATAGCTACTGTCTTTGAGGAAACAAACAAAAAATGGCATCACAACCTTGTATTAAGCTCAATGAGGTAAACTAAGGATGTCTTCTGAAAAATTGACAAGAGAGAGGAATAAGAGAGAGTGAGGGATGGGTTGGGGATTTAGCTCAGTAGTTCCGTTGCCTGCCTCACAAGCACAAGGACCCAAGTGTAATCCCTTGGACCACCCCCCCAAAAAAAAAAAACAAAAGAAAAAAAAGAGAGAGAGAGAAAGGGGGAGGGGGGGAGGAAA
>NW_022900933.1:11188896-11223795 GCF_012274545.1 Fukomys damarensis
AGAGAGAGAGAGAAAGGTGGAGGGGGGGAGGAAAAGGGAAAGAAACTACCAAATCGAAATAGTTGAAAACATTAGTATATCTAATTTTGTCGGGAAAACTGTACATAAGAGATTATTGGCAGATTGCCATTCTGAGGAATCTAAAGAAAAAAAGAAAAGTGTTTTTCAACACTTACTACTTCTGAATCAGATGTTCTCTGGTGTTTTGAGTGTCTCTTAACTACATCAGCTGTTTTGGGAGGCTTCGTTAATTCAAAACATATTCTAATCCTGTCTAGTGAGGAACATTACACTAAGAATTGCAAAAAAGAATAAAATGAATAAGATTCCTTCTGTCTTGAGAGGACTTATAACCTAGCAAGGGAGGTGTATTATTCATGAGCTTTCTTGTCACTGAGACAGAACCCTGACACAATGTAAAGGAGAAGTTTAATTTGGCTTATTGTTTCTGGGGAATCAGTCTGGTTCGTCATGGCAGAAGGGTGTGGCCGAGCAAAGCTGCCTACTTCCTAGTGGTCAGAAAGCAGAGCAGGGGGAGAGTGCTAGATAGGAAGGGTCAGGGATCCGACCCCTCAAGGTCACCTCTTCATGACCTACCCAGACACATCATGAGTGTGCTTCATCCATCCCCTGGATGGATCCCAAAGCCAGCTAGTGTAACAGTCCAACCTGACTACTACAGGAGAAGACGTAATACTGGAATATCTATAGAACAAAGGTGAACAAACCATTCAAGAGGACTGTGTAGATGAGACACATCCAACCCTGTGCAGACATGAATGTTCCATGAGGGAGGGGTACGTGAAATGGACAGGATAGTATGTGCTGAATTGGGATAGATGATGAGGGGAATGAGGCAAAAGTAGACTTTAGCACAGAAAATAGCTTGAGCAAAGATGAAGCAAGGGAGAGCCTTCTTTATTGGTTGATGCTTTAGAGGATGTTCAGTACGGATAACATAATTCCTTGCTTCTTTTGTTTTGCTTTAATTTCAGTTGGCTTTTTGTTTGTTTTTACTTATTTTAAACTAAGAGGAAAATAGACAAGATTTTAAAAATCTGAGCAGTTAGTACCTCTATTCAGTTTAATTGATTCCAAAATTTTTTTTTTCTGGCACCGGGGATCAAACTTGGGTCCTTGCACTTGCAAAGCAGGCAACAGAACCACTGAGCTAAATCCCCAGCCCCTATTCAGTTTAAATGAATATTAAATGCCTTAAAATATTTTAATTACCTACTATATGTAAGATGATGTTGAATAAGATAAAATTTCTGTCCTCAAAAATGCATAATAATTTAAGAGAAATTTTACTTAGGAAATTTGAATTATTGCCACAAACTGTATTCTGAAGTTCAATATGTTAAATATGAACAAACTAAGTCACATATAACATTTCATATTCCCAGTGTGCCTCAAGAGCTACACTGTTCAATATGTTAACCCTATACACAATTGGCTGTTAAAATAAAAATTTTGGTGTATTAGCTACATTTCAAGTGCTTGGTAGCCAAGTTTGACTGGTGGCTATTGTATTGGCTAACGTAGTTATTGGATATTTTCACTGTTGTAGAAATCAGTGTTGGACAGTGCTGCTTTACTGGTACAGAGCATATTTTGTTTTGGTCAGGTGATTAGCTTGTCATTCACCTCTTCAGCTAACCTTCCTTAAATGCTTACCTTGTGCCAGGTGTTGTGTTAGTGCAAGGCAATGGAGTCCTAGTTCCTTTCAGTCTTGTGGAGGAAATCAAGCTGAGTAAAATAGGATATGGTAAGTATTGTACCACTATACAAGGAGGAGTCCAGGTGGGTGTGAAAGCAAAGAAGCAAAATTCAAAGTTTGCCTTTGGGAAAGGAGACTAGTTGTTTGCTTGGTTAGTTGGAAGGAATGAGTGGAAAAAGCATGATCCGAGTGATGTAAAACATCTGGATGTGAAAGAACCTGGCACATTCGAGGAACCGCAACAGTAAGGTCCCTTAATTCAGTATTTCTTAATTATGAAATATTTAATCTATTTCATAGTACAGACGCCTTCCTTTTCCAAAACTGGATGAAAGGCTGAGTGCAGTGGTGACCACCTGTAGTCCCAGCAGCTGGGGTGACTGAGGTGGAAGGGTCACTTGAGAATAAGAGTTTGGGCCCAACCTGGACAAGATAGAGAAATTTGTCTTTTACAAAAAACAAGACATAACAAAAATCTGGAGGGAAAAAGTTCCCTGCTCTTCCCGTTGTTTGGGGAACTTCTTATATTTATATCTGTGAATGCCACAGGAGCACAAGAAAAGGTGAAAAAGAAAAACGTGAGAAGAGAAGAACCAAAGGGATGAAGATAATCAGAGGAAGTTTCAGAGAAATATAATAGGTAATATTTGATAAGGAATGACTACTGTTTATACCTCTCATTCCCTGTCTCTAATCAAATGTTCACCTCACCCATTTAAAAAGTTAACATCACCATGGCATATGTCGTGAAATATGTCACGTGAGAATATTTTTTGAGAAGGAATTTAAAATTTAAATTTCTGTCCTGGCTCACTTCATCAGAAATTTTAATATAATTTTTGTACTGTGCTTTTATCAGTCTGTACCCTTATAATGTATGCAATCTGAAGGAAACTTAAATACTATTCCTTCATTTTTATAGGACAAAAATATCACTGTCAGGTTAAAACCTAAGCTTATAGGAAGAGTTAGAGTAGGATCAGGAAATAAAAGCATTATATCTTCAGTCATCTATCATCAATTCCAGGGACTATTCTATATATTATACAAAATACGTTACACATAATAAATCTCTTCTCTCACTTTTTGTAAATATTTAGCTGTTGTTGATTTATTTCTGTCCTACTGGCAGACATCATGTCTCTGTTCTACATTGTGAATGTCTGTTTATTTGTCTCTGTCAACATTATCCACTGTAGCATGGAGGCTTCTGGAAGGTAGGGATCATGTCTATTTATTTTGCATAATGGCTGCATACAGATCGGTTCATAAGAAGCTATATTTTTGTTTGAGAAGATGATGAGTTTCTTTCTTTCCCCATCTTCACTTTGACTAAATCTGCTGATCATCATTAATCCAATGGAACACAGAGGTGGAATTAGCAGTTCAGTGCCCACCCAGGCTGGCAGGAGGCTTTCTCACACAGTGATGTGAATATTACGTTTTATAAGAGCCACCTTCTTGAAAAAAGATGAAAAATACAGAAATGCCACACACATTGGTTTTCATGAGGAAAAGTTTGGTATCTAGGCTTACCACCAAAAGCTTGTCAAATAAACTTAATATGAAATCAAGACTGAATACAGTAAACAGGAAACTCAGATAAAGGCTACAGTGAAAAAATATTCCTCTTTATTTTCATCTCAATTCTTCTTTGGAACAAGCTTCTGGAATAGTGTTGTAGGGTTGACTGTAAACTCGATGAGATGGAGTTGTAGCCAAGTGAATAAAATTGCAGTACTTTTTGAAGATACCCTGGCTAAACAAATTTTACTAGTGTATTTTCCCTTAAAAGTGTCCATCTTTTTTTTTTTTTTTTTTTTTTTTTGATTTTTTTTTTGTACGGGGGATCGAACTCCGGACCTTGTGCTTGTGAGGCAGGGAGCAGAACCACTGAGCTAAATCTCTGGCCCCAAAGTGTCTGTCTTTTAAATCATGTATCACTAGATTACAGATCTGGGTATCCAAAGCCATTCATGTAGCCATAACTATCAAGCTTAGTTTTCTTTGTTAAAAAGAGACTTCCTAAATTGATAATGTAGCTTTTAATATTTCCTTGAAATTTTTTTTTTCTTTTTCACCTTGCCTATTTTGCCCTTTCTCTACATCCATCATTAATTTTTCTGTTATATTTCAAGGGGATAGTAGCCATTTGTTTTATTTTTTATTTTTAAAAATTTATTTATTTATTTATTTATTTATTTTTGAGACAGGGTCTCACTATGTAATTGAGACTGACCTGGAACTCACTATGTAGCCCAGGCTAGTCTTGAACTCACGGCGATCCTCCTGCCTCAGCCTCCTGAATGCTGGGATTATAGGTATGCACCACCACGCCCGGAGCCATTTGTTTTACTGTATCCATTTTCATGTTTGTTTTTAAAAATTAACCTATTTAAGTGTTTTTTTTGTATTATTTGATACTTAGTTTCTTCATTTTTATGTTTTATTCTGTAACCTATTCAGATTTATACATGCAAAATTATAATAAACTGTCAATGTTGTGTGAAATCTGAAATTTAGTTTATGACTTGTGGATTTTCAGGATATTTCTGTTTGATTCTCTTTGGCTCCTTTGGTTAATACCTTCTTTTGAAACTTATGTTAACACTGAAAAATAAAGATAGGAGCTGGGGATTTAGCTCAGCGATTCCCCCACCTGCCTTGCAAGCGCAAGGACCTGAGTTCAACCTGTGGCACCAAAAATATAAAGAAAGAAAGAAAAATAAAGATAGCTCAGGGATAAAGATGCTGATGTATCTCTAAATGTTATTAGATGACAAATGATTATAGTAAAACAGTGAAAAGTTACTCTGTTGTATCTAGCATATCTAGGCAACCAAAATTTTCATTTATTAATTGTATGTTTACCTATTTCTGTCAAGAATAAGACATTCCTCATAAAAGCACATAATGCCTAAACTTTAATAACTTTATAGAAACAAAGTGTAAATTTAATATTCTCTGTTCAGTATGGATATACTAAATTATAGAAATAAATACTATTCCTATGTGCGCAAGAAGAATCATATTAAGAGAAGTTAAATTGTTTATTCGAAATAACACAACTTAGCAGAAATTAAGACAACTTCAGAAATGGCTTTGGACCACTTGATCTTTTCTATGTTATAATTTCATTTCTTTCTTTAAAAAAATCCTTTATAACTTTTGTTTAAGTTGCCTTTGATTTCTTACCCACCAGTGAAGGCTCTTGTGGCTTTTGGGTTTTTTTCAGGTCAACATTTCAGGAGAGCCTGTAGTTTTTAATCTTTAACTTTAGAATGAAAAGTTTTTGTTCCAAAATCCTATCCCAAGATTTTAGGAATTGGTTAACATCAGAGTGAGTGTTGTTACAGCATATCAAAATACTCACAATACATCTAAGAGAAAATAAATTGTGAAATCATTTTCAAGAACACTATACAACACTTAAGCATACTAGTAAACATTTTGCCAGACTCTGAGGGGAATTTCCTTCTTGTTTTTTATTTATTTTTTGTTTTATTTTGTTTTTGCGGTGTTAAAGAATGAACCCAAGGCCTTCTGCCTTTGCATGCTAGGCAAGCACTCTACCACTCAGCTACATTTCCAGCCCTGGGATTTCCTTCTCTAGCTACAGTTCTGATGAAGAAAATTTGAGACCCTTGCTTGCTTAACCTCTGAAATGGAAGAAGAAAATCAGCCGTGATGAAAATAGGAGAAGTTTTCATTCATATCCACTGTGCATCTACGTCTCAGACACAGATTGTATGTTATGATCAGAGGGATGGCACAGTTTAGTTTCCTATTTTTCAAAGATTGCAACATGCACATAATTTAAGAACATAATTCTTGGAAAGTTATACATTTTGGTTGACTGACATAAAGATGTTTAGTTCTTGGCTGGATAATTCAGTTCTCTTAAAGCTTATAGCTACTGTATTCCATCGAAGGAAACATCTTGGAAACAGTACAGTACAGTTGAAGGAAACAGTCCTACCAACTGACTTTCTTAGACAAATTATTTTACTTCTCCTGTTGTCAGTATTTTTTTCTAGAAATATATACACAGTATTCCTATGTGTTTGTGTAAATATTAACATCAGTGTACAAGTTCACTATGAAAAAAATAGGAAATTCAGAGTCCAAAAGAAAAAGAATACTGAACCATAGAAGAAAAAAAAATCATTAGTTTTTTTTTGGTTTTCATAGTTCATGTGTTGGCACACATATACATAGTCTCACACAGATACATAGTCTCACACAGATAAATAATAAATAAAAATTTAAAATGTTGAAAAATGTGACTATAGAGCTCAGAAAACAACTGGAGGACTAGCACCCTGCTGTTTGTTGTGCTAGTCCATAAGTCATGAGGACCCACTAAGGAATAGGGTAGAGTTGGCTGAATAATGGTTTGATGCAAAATTTTGAAATGGTCACAGTAAGCCCTGTGTTGAAAGATAAAGATTAAAGCAGTTTGACAATAACAGATATGGTACAAAGACTAATCAACAAAGGGATTTTTGTTTTTGAGTAAGGTTCTGACTATGTAGTTCAGGTTGGTCTTGGACTCACTGTGTAACCCAGGCCCACCTCCAACTTGCTATAATCCTCTTGCTTCAGCCTCCCGAGTGCTGGGATTACAGGTGTGTGCACCGCGTGCTCCATGCCTGACTCACTAAGGGATTATTGATGGTTGTGAGAAAGAAGATACAAAAATGAATGGAAAAAGTATTTAGAGAAGTGATGCATCAAAACTTCACTAAAATGCAGAGCCAAATCTGCAGATCAAAAAGATACATTGAATACTGACAGTTGGTAGAGAAGGATCCACGCTGAGTCAAATCCTGGTTGTTACTAACAAAAACTTCTTTACTCACTCAAGCAAAAGCAAAAGTTTTCTTCAAGGAAGACGGAGTTTTTTTGTTTGTTTGTTTTCCACAACAGTGTGGAAAACTAGAGAAGCAATGCCAACACAATTCTAATAAAGTACAGTCCATGACCGTACCCCGAGTCAGGCTATGCTTGAGTTGTAAAGGCAGCAGGCACATATTCTCAAATATGTCAGAAGCAAGAGAGTACGAAGAGACCTTTCTGGAAAAACAAACAAAAGAATTTCCTTGCTAAAATTTAGCCACCCAAGAGAAGAATCAAAGTAAAGACTAATTGTGATATTACATATAAATATACTTACATAAAAATGTAAGATTTAAAAACTATAGAAACTGTTGAAGGGACTAGAAAGGAATGTAAGCATTGTATATCATGGCAAATTGAAATTTAACATCTACAACAAAGAGTGGGAGGGAGATAGAAGGGGATTAGGGGTAAGAGATTATTAATCTTGTCTTTCATAGCAGGGATTCAATCAGT
Organism: Fukomys damarensis; assembly: GCF_012274545.1. Lineage (NCBI taxonomy): Eukaryota > Metazoa > Chordata > Mammalia > Rodentia > Bathyergidae > Fukomys > Fukomys damarensis. The sequence continues at coordinate 11,195,972 of NW_022900933.1, forward strand.
ACTATAAAATTTAAAGTAGTTTGACAGTAACAATCTCCTTTTTTATGGCTTTTATCATTTTTCATTAACTTAGAGGGATCTTTTGCACTGTTTCTTGAGTAAAGAAGCATTTAAGATTTAAATTTTTTTCATTTTAGTTAATTTCAGGAAAAATTAGAATTGATATTGCTTATTTTTTAAAGTGACTGCACTCTTAGAAGTAATAAATTGTTTCCATGCATCCATCCATTCATTTTTGTCTGTGAATAATTATCTGGAATGATGTTCACTAAATGTTACTACTGAACATTTCTCAGTGGTGTGATTTGGGATGATTTCTTGCATTTCCTGTATTCTTTGAAATTTTATAATGAGAATGCTTTAATAAAAGAGATAAAATGAATTTATTACTCTGAAAAATGAATTTATACTTGTACAGTTTTATTTCTTCATTCTTTTAAAATGTATCATGACCCTTTTTCTCTTGCCATCATTTTAAATACGTGCAGTTTTTTATGGGTATGCTATATTTCATATTCCAGGCCTGACCTCAGCTTTATCTGTAACGACTGAGCTGGACTAGATTAGTAAGGTTGCAATCTTTTTCTCTAAGCAGAGAAGTTCTTCCATAAATAAAACAATTTATAGCTCTTGGCTTTGGCATCTCACATAGGATATCATTTCAAAGCTGTACATATTATAAAATTTCTAACTATCTTTTTTGCTTAGAATTTTTTGAGACTATTTTTCATGCATTACAAAACCCTAAAAACCAAACAACAACAACAAAAAGCTAGTAGTCACAATCTTGAGAATAAGAAAAATTTAAAAGTGCTCTTTGAAAAACAGTCTATTTCCCTAACTTTAAGTTGCTTAATCATCATACAGCCAGCTGAAATGAATGAAACTTGAGCCCAGATGTCCTAACTTCCTATGCTCTTTCTTCCTTCATAGTACACATATTTTTTAAAATGATGGACAGAGAAGATGAGAATTTCATCTTATCCCATTTCACACGATGCTAACATGTGAATGTCAGGAAGTATACTTAATTTATTGGTGTTTATTTTCTTCATCGTGAAAAGAGATCAGCAGCTCAGTCATTATTTTAAGCTCCAGGAGTTAGAAAGGAAAGTGAGTAGAATTCTGGCGAGGAAGAAAGCATTTACTTGTCAAAAATTTGGAATTTACTGTGGTTACTGAGATTAAAATAAAACTAAAACTTAACTTGGCAGAGGATTAAAAACAAAGCAGCTCCAAAGTGTGTGTACATCATGGAGAAGATGCCATTATTTCTTCAGGCATCCAAGGGGGAAGGGAATATTGTTTCTTTGTGTTGCCAGAGCTGATTTATTTAGTTATGATTTCAACATGCCTACAAGGCAAACTCCAGAAAACGTTGCACAACAACATTAACCAGAACAAATGGTGCCTTTTTTCTATACCTCCCCCAAGGTTTTTAAAATAAAACAGCAGTGGGGTTCCCCCCCTTTTTCTTTTCTCAAATTGTTTAAATGGCTCTGATTATGTGTGACTGTTGGGTGTGGCAGGTTTTACAATCCCGAGTGGTAATACAGGTTCCTGAACAAGACAGAGAATTAGAGGTGATATGACTTGATCACTGGAATGTGTAGAATGAAAAATCATGAGAGGTACCATGGTCTGCCGCAGGCTGCTCTTAATAATAGACCTTCTTGGGAAAAGCTCTATTATTATTGGACATTTATTTTGGAAACTGCTAAAGAAAAAACTTGACAGAAAAGTAAATCAAACCATTTGTCTCACATTTCCTTCCACACAAGCACTTTGAAGAGATATCTTAAATTTTGTCAAATCTCAATTATCCTGGCATTAGGTCAGCATTATCACAGTTCTTACAAACTTGAATTAAACGCACATGGTGTTGCACTGGATACAGCACAGAGAAAATTAGCAAACAAGTTTCTTATCCTTTTGAAGCTTAGTAAGTATTGTTATCACAGCAAATAGTTCAACAGATCCCAAATTTATTTTTCCAGGCATACTTCAAAACCCTCCCCCACCTCCTGTAGTCTTTATCTTCATTAATAGCGTCTTTATTCTCTCAGCTGGAAACCTTCATTCATCTTGAGTCCTTATGTTCCCACTCTCCACAACCAATCTATCAACAAGTCTTGTCTCTACTGTTTGAAAATTGCTTTTGAATATGTTCATTCCCTTTTCTCCCTCTCATGACCATTGCCTTGTTTAGGTCTTTTTCATCTTTCAGTTCTTTGGAGGACCTCTTATCTCCCTTAAGTTTTTCCATTTTTCTAATCCATCCTCCATATTGCTGTCAAATCTCCTTCTTTAAAGATCGATCTAATCACATCATTCTCTGGCTTAGAAACTTTTGGTGAGTCCCCATTAATGTGCAAGGGATAAAGTCCAAACTTAGCTTGTCAGGCCACACTTTCATAGTCTGGCTTCAATCTGTTTATTCTTGCCTCATTTTCTGCCATAATCCTCCCTATCTTGAGCCCATTTACTGTTGCCAAACACATACACATTTACCCTAGTCCTTCTGCTTCTTCCAGTTCTCTGAGCTTGCTATTTACTTGTGCTTTTTGTCATGTTGTTCCTTGCCCCATACACACAGAATACTCTCCCTTGGAAGATACATTCCTGCTAGTATTGGAGGAACTGACAAGTCAAGATTTTACAAAGAATACTCTTGATAAATAAGACAAAAGAAATAATCCAGATGCATAGAACCAAGTGACAAGGACAACTGTTAGAGCAGAGTTCAGGTTAGCTGCAAATTACTTTCTCCTAAGCAAAACAGTAGAAAGGTCTTGATTCCAGTAGTTACTGGAGCCAGCAGTGATGAAAGTGATTTGTAACGATATTAAATGAATGCTTTCTTCCTATTACCACAGATAGTCAAGAGCTTGGTGGTTAAGGTAAAGAATTAAGAAAAAACTCATTCACCTTTGTCTACTTCATTTCACATCCTACCTTATCTCACTTTGCATTGTAGTAAATAATAGGTAGAAACCCACAGGAATAAAAGCCTTCACACTCACGATTTTAAAAATCAACAGACGCAAATTTAAATATTGCATAACCTTTTTAAATATGAGAAACCTAAAGTAGGAATAATTTTTAAAAAACAAAAGACAATGGCAAACAGGAAGATAGATCATTTGCAAATGGGGAGGGGATCTAGAGATGGAGGGTGGAGGGAGGAGAGGGGATGGGGAATAAAATGGATTAAGATTTGTTAAATACATGCACCTACTTCCTAAGATGAATTTAAACATTATGTACAGTGAACATACACTAATAAAAAATTAAAAATAAAAAGTCAGTAGATTGGGAATGGGTGTCCTAACTCAGTGGATAGTGCATGTGTCTAGCATGTGTGTAGTGTATGTGGCTTGTGTTCAATCCCCAGCACCTAAAAAAGAAAAAAAAAAAAAAATCAAGCAGAAGCCTTCCTCATGCTTGCACCTAGTAGTGCTTTTTTCTAACTTTTGAATACTTGTGTTCAACTTTTGTCCTTTTCATCTTTTCTGCTTCTTAAAAATGTGTTTTTATTATATAAGTAATGTGTGAATATATTATTGTCAAAGTAACATATCTGAATATAATATACTCTATACTAATATATCAGAATATCTGTAAAGACTACTTTGACATGTCCCTTCCCCACCATCACTTCCTTACCAACAGTAGAAAAGGATGACTGTTTTCAGTTTGCACTCCTGTCCTTCCCAGCCTTTTAGCAGGCTTATGAAAGGCACTTAGCATTGCTTTGTGTGTGTGCTTTCTTTACAGAAACTTAGTCTGCTTGTCACGCTGCAAAACTGCTTTTTTGACTCACAATTTATCTTAGAGATCTTTCCCTATTACTACATAGAGATAATTTTTACATATTTTTCAACTTCTGACAGAATAATCTCTAGGGCTAGTTAACCCTTTCTCTTGTCATAGTAGTCTTATGTGGACAATTAGGAGTTAAAAACGAGAAATTTTTAGTAAGCAAGTATTAGTTCTGATACCAATTAAATATGAAAAAGATTGCAGTTGTTGGCTTGGAATGAAATTTTTTCCTTGAAAATTAGACTCTTAGAAACATTGTTGGATCTAAGAGTATCATTGGCATTAACACTCTCTGCCTTCCTTTTTCCCCAACCCCTCTCTCACTTACTGGTATTGCTGGAAATTCAATGTAACCAGGGTGTTTTGGGGTATGTGTACATTTTCCCTTTTCCATATGCCTGGGTCCTCTTTCCTCAATTGCTTCTGTTTAGCACTTAAGTCCCAAATTAAGTCAAGAAGCAAATTTGAAATCTGTAAAATGAGGGGAGTGGGTAATCTTTTAGGGCTTTTATAGCTTTAGGATTCTATTAAGTTATTGAAATAATTTATTTTCAGAGACTACATTCTGATGAACTGAAACTTTTCTGTATTTAATTTGGTTGTAGTTGTGAGTATAAATAACTTATAATATTGAAATAGATGAAACTTGTACTATTTGTCACTCTTCCTTAAAGACTATTTGTATTTATCATTTAATGTTCAAAGCAAACCTGACAAAGTACTTCATATTTATCAAATATTATTATTACCACCAAACTGTAGGTTTGCTTAGATTAGCTCACTCCTGTCTTAATTTTTTAATTGTATAAAGCTAAGAAATATAGGACAGAGTCAACATGAATAGGACTGAGAAAGTACTTATAAGATGTTTTCACTTACAAGCTTTTGAGTGTGCAAAGATCTAGGAAGTATCACCAGATACGAGGAGCAAAAGGTTGGGAGTCAAAACTGGGAAATTGATTTCAGTCTATCACTGTCTCATTTGGTGACTGCTGGTCACTCTTTGTTCTTAAAATTTCCCACCCGGACGTAATGTGTAGTAGGTTATTTCTGACTCTTACCCAGGGATGTTTTGTGAAATAGTAATGCTAAGCACTGTCAATTATTTTGTTCTTCTCAGTAAAGAGTCTTTTGTACAAGTGAATAGTAGTGGTGAGGTTGTTATAGAATTATTCAAGATAGTTCTTGAGCGTGAGAAAAGTACCCAGAGCTGGTTAAAGCTTTTGTTCATTTCTCTTAGTCCAGCAAAGAATGTTTTATGTTAGTTAGAACAATGCTGAAAACTTATATAAAAATAAAGGTTTGTGACATTGTAAGGGCTAATCCCTGGTGTATATAGTTCTTTCCAACTCTAAAGTTCTGAGTCATTAGCTGCCTTTTATAAGAGTTAATGTCTCCTACCCTATTTTTAAAAGGTATATTTGGGTGCTTTATGTCTGTTCAAATATTTTCCTTGAGTACTGTCATTTAGATAACTTTGGGGTAGAAAGTCATGTAAAATTTTCCCTTTACTTGATTCAAACACTTCCTATACAGTTATCTTTTTAGGTTCTCTTTCTAAATCCCACTTTTCACCTTCATGATTGCTTGTTGTTATTAAAACTTTTAAGAGACTCTTAGCCTCCTTGAAAAACACCTATTATACTTTTGTGCAAAACACCAGTAAAACTTTCTCTATAAATGAAAAATAATTATAGACAAAAGGAGGTATTTACTTGAAGGAATTGTTTAAAGAAACTAATTCCTCTCGTTTTCCTTTCCAAACTGATAGCACTTTAGGTAATACGAGAATTCTTTTAGTGTTTGGTATCCAGCTGGTGAACAAAACTAACGTTTGAGTGTATGAACTCCGGTGATGTTTGCATGTATTTTCTACATCTGGGACCATTCTGTTGTGATATAAAAAGTATTAAAGATTGAAAAATTTAAACTATAGATTTCACAATCAAACTATTTATAAACACATATGAACCTTGTTCTAAGCATAATCTATACTGAAATGAAATGGTCATGTTTATAACTCAGTAGGTAAACTACTCTGGAACATTTCAGACCAGGCTCAGTGGAGGCAAGGCATCTGAATTGATGTTGGAAAAAAGGGTTTGTTTTCTTATTCAGCAGTTTCATATGAATTTAAAAAGATGACTTGTGTTTGGTTAGTCCAAGTTTCAATTTGTTACACTTCTTATGCCCGTAGAACATGCTTTCTTTCTATCTGCAGATTTAATAAATTTGGTCTTAGAATATGACTGAAGGTTGGGGAGAAAAAAGTTTACTTTTTAAAAAATTTCTTTTGACTTTCAGAAAGCAAATCAGTCAAGTAGCCAAGAAGGGCAATTAGAGAAGATACATTGACTTGCTTTGCATCTTTAGTTTTTTTGTTTGTTTGTTTGTTTGTTTGCTGGCAGGTATAAACTGATTTGCTGCTCTGTACTTAAAACTAAATTGCTGTTTAAGACAATTTAATAGCATTGTAGAAAATTTGGAAAAAGGAGAGAGTGGAAAAGACTGTGATAGGATTTTCTGAGTCTTGAAGACCACATAGTTCTTGATATATTCCAGACTGCACCTGGGACACTCTTTGTTGTATTGTTATAAATTATATTACCACTTAGGTTATTCTGCCTTGGTGGAAAGAGGTGGCTATTATCTATGATGAAATATTAACACACTGTTCTGAGTGTGTTAATTTCTCTGTCTATAAAATGGAGAAGTGAATTTAAGATTTGTTTAATTCCTTGGAACCAAAGCCTTTAAAATTGTGTAGAATTGGCTTTCAATGTGAATGAATTTAAGATGTAATATAGTATTGACACAATAGTGCATTCTTTTAAGAAGGGTTTTATCTGGAATAAAAACAATGATTAGGCATCTGAGAGAGTTTGAACCCCTTTTGCAAGTTCCAGCTGGTTATAATTCTAACCATCTTGAACTCAGCATCTGGTTTATTCAGGAGACCCCTATTATTAACTGGTAGCACTTCTTGGTCATTTTTCTTAGGAAGATATATAGGATATCTGAGGTAGTATTAGTAGACCAAAGACTGAATAATTATTTTTTCTTAATTAGAAAAATAGTATCTTCCTGATACCTATATTGTTTGAATATGGTTTAAAAAATCACTTTCCCTCTTCATTTGACGTGATTGGCAGGTATACTATCTGGAAGATTTAAGAAGCTTAGTAAGTGTGGCTTCAGAGTTTTAGGGCCCTGGGAAGAAACTAGACTTCAGAAATGATAGCCTATGGTTTGTTAGGGTTGTGCAAGGAAGAATTATTAGGCTATGAGAGCCATTCACATCTGTATTTGTCAGAGTAAGAAATTGTAGAGGCAAGAGTTTGTCTTAGTAATAAGTGTTTGTATTTTATCTTCTCAGGGCAAATGATTTTTAAAATACATACAGGAATTCAAATACTTTTAGGTAATCACTATCAAAAGATGGTCTGTTTTCTGGTTGGTTATAAAATTGATACACAGTCTTATTTCAATGTCCTGATTAAGCTGTATCACAAAAATCTTGTTAAATAAGATTTTCTGAAATAAAGCCTGTTAAATACATTAGACTCTTTGGTTTGGAACTACATATTATGACACAGATTGAGTGCTACTCAATATAATTTAGGGATTGGTTTCAGGACATCTTATATAAACATTCTTTTATGAACAGGTCTGTACAGGCTAGATTTTAGAGATCTAAATTGTTAACACAGCGATGACACAGTAATTAGCCATATATATTAACAAAGTATAATCAGCCATATCTGAGGCTGCTGAAAGGTTGGTTCACTGCCATAAAAATTCAGGCCCCCTTCTTGACGCTCAGTAATACTGAGTCTAAGAATTTTGGGCTAAATCTTTTGTGTGGGTATGAATCTAATCTAGAATCTGACTTGCACTTCTGGATAAATAGTATTCTAAGATAGGAGACTAGATAAAAATGAAACCCACTTAACAATAGGATAGACTGTGAAAGATGAGAAATTAACAGTAAGAAGTTTCAGTGAATAGGACCCTCAAAAGAAAGTTAAGTGCTTGCTACCATCAGATTAAAAGAAAAAAAAAAAAACCTTTGTCTAAACTGTTAAAGTGGATTTTATGTAAATTGTTCATGCTAAACATTTGCATTATATATTTCTATTTCTTTGTAGTTCTTATTTGATGAAGTTTTCAAACTGTGGTTTGCTGGAAGGGTAAAAACCCAAACCCAAACCACATAGGACAAATTGAATTACAAACCTGGTGTGGTCCTTTAACTCAATTACATCTAATTTGTGTTATTTTAGTCATCCTGGGTGGCAGCTGGTCTGTGTAAAAGCCCACAAACATTTCAGTGTAAGAATTTGTCCTGATTGCAACTCCTTCAGATTAGTAGTAGCCTATTTATTTTTAAGTGGCAACGTTATAGTTTAATTTAGTGTATCAGGACCATTTTAAAAGTTAAAAATTTAATCGTTCTTTGAATAGACTTTTTAAAAATTGAGCATGTAGTGTTGATTTGAAATGTTAATAACTATATTTTCTAATGAAGTCTTTTCTAAAAATAACCTCTTAATTACTTTACTCAGGCAATTATCAATGTGAAGGCAAAGAAAAAGAAGATATTTAGATTTTTGAACTATTTCAAATCAAGTATTTGGACATTCTAAACCAAAATTTAGGATGGCCTGGAAAGAAAAACATGAAAGAATAGGAATTCTGGTTTGTTCAGGTTAATGCAATAAACATGAAGTTTTGAGCTAGGATTCAGTTAGGATTGAGTATAAAATACAATATATTTTATTGAAATGAAGTCCTTGAAACATTTCCCAGTGAGTCATGCAAAAGTTGTCACAGGAATCACTTATATGAATGGTATGTGACAATTGATATTGATTTGTCATTCATTGTCTTTAATTCTTTTTTTTTTTTTTTGGAGATTCATCTTTTGAGCGAAACATTTAAGGTTTATTGAACTCAGTGAGTATTATTATGACTTGGATATGGAAAAGTACACTTAAATGTCTTTTAATATGAGTGGTAGAATCTGCAGACTATAAAGGCAGAAGAGAACATATATAGAAGAAGAACCTTGAATTATTTTTTAAACTGGACAAATAGGACGATCGTAAATTTTAGGGAATACAGTATAGTGAGGAGGCACATCCAACAGTAAAAGAAATGGAAGAAAAATGATCTTAACGTAAATATGTTTACTTTTCAATTAGCAGCAGAACATCAGCTAGGGACTGACTAGTCATTGTTCTAAGAAAGTGGGATTTATTTGTTATTGTTTTCTCTTTGTTTTTTGGGATAGGGTCTTCCTATGTAGTTTGGGTTGGCCTTGAACTCACTATGCAGCCCAGACTGGCTGTGAACTCATGGGAATACTCTTGCCTCAGCTTCCCTAGTGCTAAGATTACAGGTACTATGCGCTACTACACCTGGCTTCTTTTTTTAATACTGTTGATTGAACCCTCGCCTTTCCATAGAGCTACACCCCCAGCCCTTTTTCACTTTAAGACAAAGTTGCTAAGTTGCTAAACTGCTCAGGCTGGCCTCGAACTTGTAGTCTTCCTGCTTCATGCTTCCCGAATGCTGGGATGACAGGAGTGTGCCACTATGCCTGGCCTAGGTATTGTTCCAGGTATTAGGACTTTCAAGGTACAGTTCCCCACTTTAGAGGATTTATAATGTAGTAGGGATAGAAAATATACAAATAATTATAGCACCATGTAATAGGTAGATGATGTAACAGAAGTTTGAATAAATTCAAATCTCATTTTGTTGTGGGAAAAGGGTAGGACTAAACTTAGGTATCAAATCAAAACAGAAATGAAGTTTTTAGAAAAAAACTCACTACTGTATGTGTGACTTAGATCTTTCGTTATGCATTTACCAGTTACTAGTTGACCCATAGACTGAGGAATAAAAATTGTTTAAATTTATGGTGTTTATTAAGATGGCTGCTCATTTTTCCTACTCTTTTCAAGGAGTAACAACAGTTTGATCACCAATTATTGTAATAATTTTCTTATACATTATCTAATTTTAATTATTTGTAAACTATAGCGAGTTCAATAGCTTTTTATAATTGGTTTTCTTGGTACTGGGGGTTGAACTCAGGGCCTTACACTGAGCTATATCTCTAACCCTGTAAAATTATTTTTTCTTTGGGACAGGGTCTTATTTCATTGCCCAAGCTGGCCCCAGACTTGTGATCTTCCTGCCTCAGCCTCCAAGAGGGCTGGGATTTTAGGTATGCAACACTGTGCCAGGCCCAGTAACATTTTAAACAACTTTTATTATACTATGTTCTTTTTTGATAACTGGCACCACTCACCTATCTATTTGAAACGTTTTTTTGGTCCTCACTGAGAGTGTACTTCTTTGGTTCCTCTCCTGCCTTTCTTTAGTGTCCCCTTTTCTGGCTTCAAGTCTGTATGAGTAATCTATTGCTGTTACACATTACCCTAAAACTTAGCCGCTTAAAACAACGAACATTTGTTATCTCAGCTTCTGTGGTCAGTCATACCCTATCTGTGCTGATCACATGTGCATGTTAAACATTGAACATTTAATAAATACTGTTGAATGCTGCATAAATGGATGCTATTAAATTGAGGCCTTTATCACTTTACATCTACATGGTTCCAGCAAGTTTGCTGGCTTCCAATCTTTACCCCTCTGCTATTTTTAATACCATTCTTTCTAAAGAAATTCATGCTACTGCTTCTCTTCTCGGTAACCAGTCGTGACTCTCTCATTGGCTTAATCTTCAAGTTTATTTTGGTCTCCCTGGCATTCAAAGCCTCCAGTAAAGCAGCCTTACCCCATTTATTCAATAATTTATTGATATATCTTAGAAAACCACCTACTTTACTTAAAATGGGTTGATATACATTAGACCAAATTACACTCCGTCCCTAATGCCACATTCAGTTTTACTTTCTTATAAACATTTGGTTTGGAATTACTATGTTTCTGCTACCTCTTTCATAAAGACACTTTGGACTTTTCTGGCCCATCTAATTTTTAATCTTTAAATCTTTAGTTTTAAACCATTGTTCTAACTTTCAATATCATTTATTGTTTTATTTTTAATTAGTTTAATTGGGCCACTCTCCTTTCCCAACTAGAATTAGTTTTCTGAAAGACCCTTTTACTTCACATGTGCCAATTGTTGTATGCTCTCAGTGCATGTTCATCGATGATTGAAAACTCAGAAATCTTGACTCAGCTGCAAAAAAGAATTCTCTTTGTGATGCTGCTGAATGACTAGCTCCCAGAGTCATTCAGGAGATGAGCTGACTTCAGGACAGTCTGAAACTACGTTTCCTCATTTGCCTAAGGAAACATAACTGTAGGAAGATATCAATCCTTTTTTTAAAAAAGTTCCACCTGGCCAACTAACAACATTGGTTTTTAACCTTATCAAAGCAAGAGATTCAGAGTTGCCTGAGCAGAACCAGATACTAGGTACTAAGTGGTCTCTGATCTCTAGCTTGCTTCAGCCATGGCCCTGGCTAAGCCCAGTAGAATTTACTTTCATCTTTTCTTTCTTGAAAGTGTCCTGGATTTGTTTCATAAAAACAAGGGTAAATAATTGAAATTTTGTGTCAGATCTTCTCATTCACTAAGAAAAGTTAAAATCAAGTAATAATATTAATCAAAATATACTCATATGTACAGTCTGGAAATAATGTGGCCAGTTGTGTTCCATGACATTCTTAGTATATTTAGTGACAGCCCCAGAGAATGAGTCCTTGAGAGCAGTGGGAATTAAGGCTCCAGTTCTTTTGGTACCTTTTTACTTCAGTTCTTCTGATAAGATATAATTCTAGTTACATTTATTAGTTTCTGCCAGTATTTCCTAGTTTCTTATCTTCTCTTTTTCCTTTTCTGTTCCTCTCCTTATTTCTCCCTTGAGCTATGAGTAGAATGTATAGTCAAAGTGAGAACAGAGGAACATTTGACTTTTTATTATAACTATCTCAAATTCTAGGTAGATTTGGTTTTAAGATTGTTTATGACCTCAGTCTTGGTTTAGGTTACTTGTGTATTTTTTGGTTCACCTGTGGCTAAATTACTGTACATGTGTTTATAAGCCACCAGCCTGTTATTTGTGCATGTTAGTTGTGGTAATTAATTACTGGTAGAAAAAAACTTTTGTCCTCATTGAGTTTATTGGTACATTTTAGGTATACAGTACAATTACATTCATTATTGAGATCTTGTACCTTTACATGACAGGTCTTGGTTCTCATTTTTTCCCCTTGTCCCTGCCCTCTCTTCATCCCCTAGGTAGAAAAAATTAAAATACTTAGCAACAGAACACCTTTGCTGGAGCCATCATGCACAGCACTTATGAGCAGTCATAGTAACCTGATCAAAAACTATACAAGACAAATCTTTGATATAAGACCGATTCATTCTTCCAGATGAGCACTGATTCATCTTCTCTAAACTTTATGTGTATAGACCTCCTTATCTAAAACTAAAAGCTCTTCTGTGAGGTCCAAGGAAATGGTCTTGTTAAATTGGAACTTGAAACACATAACTTTAATGTCTGTTCTGGAAAATCAACAAGGAATAAGATGATCTGGAAATAGACATTCTTGGGATAATTACATTTGCTGCCTAAGACCCTTTTTCCATGTCTTCAAACCCTTATAAAAACCCCAATCTCTCAACCTGACAGTATAATTCTTCATTGGAACTTGCTTTCTGTCCCTCTTGACAGTGTGCCCTGACTGAAATAAACTCTCATCTTCATTCTTATCCTTGCCTTGGTAAACTTGTATCACCATGTCACCAGCCCTCTGTATGCCAACTCCCATGGTATTGGTGTTTCAACCAAGATTTCTGCCGTTAGTGATGGAATACTTGAAGTGGAGAAAATAAGGAAGTTGGAAAGGTTAAAGGTTTCAATTCTTTTTTCCTCATTGAGTTTATTGGTACATTTTAGGTATACAGTACAGTTACATTCACCATTGGGATCTTGTACCTTTACATGACAGGTCTTGGTTCTCATTTTTTCCCCTTGTCCCTGCCCTCCCTTCACCCCCTCCTCTCCTCATTTACAAACACTTTATTTCCATTTTTTTCATTTTCTCATATTTTTTCTTTTCCCTTATTACCTTTCCCCTACCCTTCCCACTTTCCCTATGCCTTTAGCCCTTTTCTTCCTACTTCACATTGTCAATTATATCATTAGGATTTTACCTACTATTATAGTTTTTCACACCAGAGAAAGTATTCCGTATTTAGACATGTGTGACTTGTTTTTTTCACTTAGGAGTATGTCCTCAACATGTATCCGTTTTCCTAAGAATGAATCTAATTTCTCATTCTTGATGGCTGAGCAGTATTCCATTTTATAGAAAAACCACATCTTCTTTGTCCAGTCTCCAACTGATGGGCAAATGGGCTGTTTCCAAGTTTTAGCTATTACAAACTCTGCTGCTATAAACATAGGCGAGCATATATCACTATGACATGATTCTTTTAGTTCTTTTGGAAAGATCCCCAGCAGAGGGATAGCTGGGTCAAATGGAACCTCTAGTCCTGTTCTTTGGGTATCTCTATATTGCTTTCCACAGTGGTTGCACCAGTCTGCACTCCCACCAACAATGGAGAAGGGTTCCTTCCTCCCTTCAACCCCACCAACATTTGTTATTGGTTGATTTCCTGATAGCAGCCATTCTTTGTGGGGTGAGGTGGAATCTCAGTGTTTTCATCTGCATCTCTTGAATGACCAGTGATGTGGAACATCTTTGATCCTCGTAGCTACTGATTTTGGGATACATTTTCTGGAAGCAGAAAACAATGCATGTCAGCTGTGCACTTACCAGATCACCTCAATTAGCCACCCGTCTGCACCCTGGCCTCAAGATCCCCTGTACTTGTGAAGGGCTCCTCATAAAGCCACCCTGGTGATACTAACTCTGAATACAACATCTCTTATTTTCTTCTGACTTATCCTATACTCTCCGTGTGTGTCCTGCTTCTCTGCCCCATAGACAATCCCTTGATATGTATTAAGGGAAAAGAGGTAAGGAAGTAGGAGAGGGAAGGGGAAGGAAGGGCAGAGACAGACTCGGAAGCTTTAAGAAGTGTATTTACAGCCCTCAGAGGACTCGACTCTCTCTTCTACCATATTGCTGTTACTACCACTTCAATATTTTCACAAAGAATTTAAAATAAACTTTAAATAAATTCGTTTGCATTTCAGTCAACTCTCAATTCTCTGAAAATTTTAAATGATGGCCTTAAGAAGAAATCTCATGTTTTTTTGCTTGGTTTCTGTCTTCCTTGATCATTCTTCTATGCTTTATACAAATTTGGACATTCCATTCTTAAAAAAAAAGAAAGGAAAGGTTTGTTGAATGTAGCTTTTGCCACATGAATCTTTGTCTAATCAGCTTCACTTTAAAGTGTACATTTCGTTGGATGGCATTTGCAAATTGTTCTCCCCACCAACAGGACTGACAACATGAAAATGCTTCCATATGCTAGAAACTCATCCAGTCATCTTACTAAAGCGGGTGGGGTGGAGGGAGGGAGTACTTACTGGCTAGCAGTCATATAAACATCGAACTATAGTGTGGGTAGATTTGGCAATGGAAGCCCCTCAGAGTTCACTGTAAACAACTCTGAAGCCCTAAGGCTTCACTGCGATTCAAGATAAGTGTGGAGAGTTGTTTTAATCCCACAAGAGTAATTTTTTTACAGTGCAACTATGATTTGTATACAGTTTTAAAATATTTAATTGAATACAGTTAAAATAGAGTATTAAACTCTAATTTTGAACGAGTTTGAATACTTTAAATAAATAAATACTTTGCTTTCAGGATATTTTTGTATCTCAAGGCATTTCAATAGCCACCACTCTCTCTGTGCCCCCAACTCCTTATGCCTGGAGTATAGAACAGCTTCTTTCTGATCTCTCCAGCTTTTGTTGTTCTCCCTTTTAACCGATGCTGGATGGTGCTATTAGGATAATGTTTTATGTGACCGTAATCTCGCCAATATTTTTCTTAAAATCTGATTTATTATTTCTTTTATGGAATCTTCATAATAATCCTATCTGTATCTGTATTCCACAGTACTTTTGAAACTAGCTCCTTCTCTATTTTTATGTTGATTTATTAATTAAAATTAGTTTATATCTATTCTTTTCTTCCCAAGTAGAGATCAGTGTGTCTGAAACACTATCTTCTATTTTCTTTGACTTGAGTCTAGCACACTTCAAGTCATATAATAGATGTTAAATATATACTGTATTACTGCATGTTATCAAGTTTACCCTTGTGGCAGTTTGTTTAAATTACATAAGTTACCAAACGGAAGAGGTGAAGGAGGGTGCATGCGTAATGCTTAACATACAATAGAGACCGTGAAGTAAGTCCTGCTGAAGTCAGTATTCTTTAAAATTAACTTTATTGGTGCATTTTAGGTATACGTTATGATCGTATCCATCACTGGGAAATTATACCTGTACATGATATAATCTTGGTTCTTGTTTTTTCCCATTCCCCTTCCCTCCCTCTTCACTCCCTCCACGCCTCCCTATTTAAAAAAAGCTTTGTTTCCATTTTTCCCTTCTTTTCTCATGTTTTTCTTCTTTCCCTTTTTTTTTTTCAGCTTTAATTGAGTTTATTGGTACATTTTAGGGATACAGTACAGTTACATTCATTGTTGGGATCTTGTACCTCTACATGACAAGTCTTGGTTCTCATTTTTTCCCCTTGTCCCTGCCCTCCCTTCACCCCCTCCTCCCCTTCCCATCTACAAACACTTTATTTCCATCTTTTAATTATCTCACATTTTTTTCTTTTCCCTTATTACCCTTCCCCTACCCATCCCACCTTCCCTACACCTTTAGCTCCTAAATCTTTCTTTCCCTTCTTGAAGTCAGTATTTTGTCTTCTTCACAGATTTGTTAGTTTTAGAATTGATGGTTTTATCTCTTGAATAGAGAAGTATGTTTGAGCTTTATGTGATTATGAGTAGAAATTCCTTTATGTAATAATTTTTAATTCTAGCATCTTAGATAAAAAAATTTTGTAAGGAATAACTTAAAGAAGATATAATTAGAGGACTAACATTCCCAGATTTCAATGCTTATAAAGCTATAGCAATCAAGACAGAATAATATTGATGTAAGATAGATAAATAGTTCAGTGGAACAAGCAGTGAATCCATTAAATAATCCCATACATACATGATGACAACTTAGTTTTGATGAAAATAAAGTCAATTCTTTGGAGTAAAGCTAATCTTTTTAATTTTAACAAGTTACATGAAACAATTGGAAATACATTTGAAAATAACTCATATTACATTTTATACCATATAAAATTAACTCAAAAAAGGTCGTAGACTAAAATGTACAACCTAAAATTATAAAACTTGTAAAAGAATAAATAGGAAGGAAATATTTGTTACTTTGAGAAGGGGAAGTATATATGCTTTCAAAAGCACAATCCATAAAAGAACAAATTAACAAATTAAACTTTATCCAAATAGAAAACTTTAGCTCTTCAAAAGAGAATGAAATGACACACCACAGATTGGGAGGCAATATTTGAAAAGCATACAAAAATGTGACTAGACAGAGGACTTAGAGACAGAATATGTAAAGAATTTTTAAAACTCTCTGTAAAAAGTGAACAGCAGCAAAAGAAGACAAAAGATTTGAACAGACATATCACCAAAGAAGATATGTGGATAACAAACGCATAAAAAGAAGCTCATCATTGTTAATAATTTGGGAAATGTAAATTAAAACCACAATAAGGTACCACACCTATTAGTAAAGCTAAAATTAAAAAGACTGGCCATACAAAGTGTAGATGAGCATGTAGAGGAACTACGACCTTTCTATCTTACTAGTGGAAATGTAAATCAGAACAATGACTTTAAAAAGTAGTTTAGCAAACCCATCCCTTCCCTTCCCTTCCCTTCCCTTCCCCCTAAGTACTTTACCATGTAACCCTTTACCCTAAGTACTTTACCGTGTGTCTCTTAAGAACTAAGACATGCTCTTACATAATCATGGTATATTGATCAAATTCAATGTTTTATTATTTAATATACAATCTATATCCAAATTTTGCCTACTATCCAATATGATCTTTACAGCAATTATTCTCTAACCTAAGGATTGGGAAGTAGAAATTTCATTATTATTTCCCTTTGTTTTTCTTTAATAGAGCACTTTCTTAGCTTTTCTTTGTCTTTCTTGATACTGACCTTATGATAATAAGCCAGTGATGGCAAACCTTTTAGTGCTTTCAGTGATACAAACAGCCTGCTGTGGCACGTGTGCCATAGGTTCACCACTGTTATTATAGGCCCTTAATTTTGTATAATGCTTCATTTGGGTTTTTAGAACTCTATCCATTGTACCTCGATTTTTCCTTTAACAGTTTTCTGTATGTATACCTGTGTACACAGATGTGCATCTAAATTCTATGATATACTTATGTTGAATCTTTAGACTATAAATTCTTTGTAGGTACAGATGACTCATTGTTAATTTTTATTCTCTACACTTCCAAGCACTCAAGTACTTAACCCATAATAAAAATTAAATATATTTATAAATCAAAAGTTCTTAAATATTCTGTAGATTAAGGGGATGATTTAAGACACAGAGAAGGACCTATCAGATTAATCAACTCTCAGTAATTACAGATATCAAAGATTGCCAAGGTATCAATAAAGGTGCTATGTTTTAGTTTATTAAATATTAAAGGTAGTGGGATAATCCAAAGTTTAATATAATATGGAGAATGCACAAAACACCAAGAATTCTGTGCTAATTGCTATGTGTTATTCCTTTTCATCATTCCTTTCAGAAACCCCTTTGCAATAGGGTTTGACCTCCTTTTCTTATATCAACTCCAAAATAACATTTCCATCTGACCTAGTATTTTATTGGGCTGTGAAATTGGCATGAGAGATCTTTGATTTTTTAAAATGCATTTCTCAAGACTGGAAATAGCTAGGCTGCCAAGAAAAGATCTTTTATTTTATGATCCATTAAGCATAGTTATAAGAAAATGCATTATCCAAAGTTTTAAAGATGAATGCAAGTAGGAAGTTTTTCATATTGAAGCCAGCATCTGTAGCCTGTTTCAGTCTCTGATTTCCCTGAAGCCCATCACTTATTTGTAGAAGTCCATAGTAAGCTTGAATTTATTCAGGATTATTTGAGATTTTAAATTCATAAGCTTTCAGGAACTCTTCAATTATTTTCTCCTGTTTCAATGAAGAACATTTAATATACAGGTTTTCTTAGTATTGCCTTTCATAAGTACCATCTGGGCAGTTATTATCTCGGTTAATCATTTATCTCTGAAGGCATATTCTAACTACATTTATCTTTTTTTTTTAAACTGCATTTATCTATACTTACGGAATAGCTCTTCATTATTCAGCACATGCTTTAGTGAAGAGATTCTGAGGAGTAACGGCTGATATTCTCCATATTGTGGTTTGTCTGTGTGTATGTGCCTATGGATAACTTGGCAATCTCTTCCTCAGCAAAGTTTCAGCCAGTGTGGTTCAGCCAAAGTTTAGAGGAATAAAATAACTGAAGTGGGTGGGTTTTTTTTTCTGTAGTGCTGAGTGACACTATCTGTTGTTTTTTGTTTGTTTGTTTTTCCATTGCTCAGGTTGTAGGTTGTGTTTCATTGCTGTGGTAGGTACTGAAAACAAAGAAAACAACCACCAACAAATGGGAAATGTCAGATAGTTCAGATGATCTACTTTCTTGCCACAATAGGAAGCTAAGAACTCTTCCTGTAATTAAAAAATGTATGCTTAGATCAGAATCTGATTTAGAGAATAAAAAAATTCTTTTTTCCAGTATCAAGTTTAATAAAAAAATGACAGTGCACTAATTTTTTCACAGATATAGCTTGAGAATATTTTATATGCTTGTCAATTTTTTAAATGTAGGGTTCTTTGTGCTTATTTCTATTGCAGTAGAAGGAAGCACTGTGATTCACCAAATTGTGTGAATTAAAGGCATGATCAAGGAACAGGCCATTAAAAGTCATGGCCCTGCAGTATTGCAAGTGCTTTGATCTTTTGTTTTGACATGTTGAGTTTATCTTTAATTATATGTGATGGCATTTGATTGCTATACACGTAGGCTATTATAATGTGGTTTGTAACATGTAGTTTATAGTTTGTAATAACTTCAGCACCCATATTTCTCTACTTAAGAGTTTGCAGAGTAATGTTTTAGCTTTGTTTAAGTGAGAACTATTAGAGTTCTGAGTTAGCAGACATTTAAAATGTAAAATATTTAGTAGCAATATGATTTTTATGTAGTAAGGGTTATGAATGTGTCCTGTGTCACCTGGTATTTTATGTTATGGAGGTAAAGAGAATTAATCTAATGGGCTACTTTACCTCAGGGAGATTACTTTAAGTTTCCTTAACCTTTGAAAATGGAAGCCTTAGACTAGATGATATCCAAGTTTGCATTTATGAAATTATATGATTCCCCTGTGACATTCTCATATAGACATAGTTCATCACATATAATAGAAATTCTAGACTTTTCTAAAAGAAAGATGTTTTTAAAATATTGCTTTTGTTAATGATTTCTTTTTTACCTTGTGTTTTGATATGGGCATGGGCATGAGATACTGAAAAGAAAAGCACAACTTTGAGGGAGGGCAACCCCACCATAGGCCACAGCTGTAGAACTTGCATTTGGAATTTTCTGTACAGAACCTTGGCCTTAAGGATATGACTTAAAAAAAAAAAAAAAAATAAAAATATATATATATATATATATATAGTCTGCTTTGCTTGCATTTGCATGCCTAGCCCTGGACTTATCCCAGTTTAGGCAGTTATATGCCCTCACCTATGATGGATCTTTAAGATTTTAGTATATGTGCTACCAAAGTGAGCACTGATGGGTCATTAAGAGCTTGAATCTGATCGTAATTCTGTAGGGGAAATTACAAAAAATTCTTCTTTATTTTCAAATAGTAGCCACATGCAATAATTTGGCCTTTAATACCACTTTTAATCAATTTTGCCAGTGTTTCTAATGGGAGAGATAGGCAAAAAACAAAAGTAAAAACAAGCAAACTAATAAAATCCTACAAGTTTAGGGGCATAATATTCCATGTGCTTTTTCCCTGAAATTTGACTATTTTTGCTACTATATAACTAGTTCTTTCTTTCTTTCTTGAGTAGGAAAAATTTATCGAGGGAAAGAAAGTTTCTGTCTAAGTGAGACAGAAGGGATCAGGAATGTGGGATGCTCACTCACCCCACTTCTCCAAGATGTTTTATACAGCAAAGCCATGTGGTGAGGTGGGTACAAAGTCTTGTATAAGAACTGCTTGTGTTCCAGTAGAAACCAGTTATTCCCCTGGCTACCTGTCTTTTGAGCTTCCAAAATTAATATAATATTTGTCTCTAAATGTAATACTACTTGTCTCTCATTAAAAATCAATATTTGATTTAAGAGCAACATTACATCTTTCTAATCTACTCCATAGGTCTGAGTAAGTGCTCTAAAGACCTCAGCATATATATCAGGGTTGTCAAAAAACTTTATTAGGTCTCATTTAATCTGTCTTAGATCACTGAGAAAAAGACACAGGAACACAGATAGTCCCATATTTGCTATTTACTGCAAGGGGTATTGTCTTTCAAGGACCTGAACAACTTAGCTAAGGATGGAAATAGCCTGATAGACATTAATTATGGCTGGCTGAGATACTCCATCCTCAGCACCTGGTGGTCAAGGTTTAAAGTTGTCTAAGAAACTTTGCTCTGAGGGTCTACAGGGTGAGGAGTAGCCTCAGGCTTAGAGGTACTGAATATCTTAAGGGTGAGGTGTCTCTCATTACATTTACACTTGAACACAAGCAAGAGTTACTTCTTAATGTAAAGAAAATCTGAAATAGCATCATAGTACTTTCCTCTGTGTACTTGGCGTTAGGAAGTAGGCACACCATGCATGGGTGTAGAGAAATACTGAATTGCTCCTTAATACATTCAAAAGGAATGTGAGGTATGAAGTTTCTAATCTGAAACAAGAGAAACAAATGGGCATCCCATAAGTCCCTGCTTGATTCCTGTGCCTCCTAGGGCATCCCCCAAGGTTTATTCCACTCCAGGATAGGTAGCTACCATCTGGAGAGAGACCCAGAAAATAAAACCAGACTGGACTATCTATCTACCTTTTACCAGTGCACGATCTTAACTTCCTCAGTAACTCATGTTCTTACTCCAGTAAGTACTCCAAAGCACAAGTCACAATTGACTTCAGCTATAACAATTATGTTTGGAGAAGGAAGTATTGTTAGCAAACCAAGAGATTCAAACCACTGCTTTCTAGTTCTTTGAAAGAGAGAGGAAAATAGGGTACTTTTCCTGCAAAAGAGATTACCTCCAGATATGCTAAATCAGAGATTCTGCCCTGGGCCCTAGGGTAGAGAAAGCTCTGAGAAATTTTTATTGTCTAAACAGTCTTTTAGGTAACTTTTATCAGGAGCAAGACAAGCCTACTCCTTTAAGGTTTATTTTAAATTCACTAAGTATTTGAAACTCATAGGTCTTCCTAGCAGCCACAATCTACTTAGTAAATGCACCTTTATCTACTTCTTATGCACACACATGAAGGAAGAGAAAGGCTGACCAAAATAGTTCCATAGTCTAGTTAGCATGTAAAAACACAAATGCAAGTTACTGAATGCTATATTCCCTAGTGTAAGACAAAACAGTTGTGAGTTCTCTTAGTCTGACTTTCTGGAAAGAGGAGCAGTCTGACTATAAGGGATTCTCCAATGAACTCCCAACAAGTGGGAGAAAAGTTTAAGGGGAGTTTTTAACTCCCAGAGAAAAAGTCCAAATAAAGCTCAAGCTGGTTAAACATCCAAAGAAATCACCATATAGCATTTTATAAGACCACTGTCAATGTTCCAAAGTCCATAACCTATCAGAAAAGGCGTTGTTTCTCCCCTACACACATAAATGATGAAAATCATGCCTAGGGGTGGGGAGGGGGAGGTTTGGTAGTTTTTAATCTATGAAACATTTGTTTTTTATATTTGTCTAGAAGTCTGTCTTACTAGTAGTAGAGAATGCAGTCCAAATTTGTAGCTCAACTCTTGACGGAGGCTTAAGAAAGGGCTCTGATGACATCCTTTCAGATCACTCTGAGACAGAGGATATCTGATGATCACTGACAGAGTTCCCCTTCACCTCACAGAGGAGTTCAGATAGGACAAGATGTGGAGATTTTCTGCTGATTACCTGGATGGGCTGTCAGGGGCTAGTTTCTTCTGAGGGACCTTTGGGTATCTGCCAGAGAGTAGCCCTGGCCCTCAGTTGTCACCTTAGTTTCTGCTAGTTCCATGCAATCAGAGATGTGCCTCCAAAAGGAAACCAATTTCCTACCTGGCCAATGTTCCACCCACCATTGGTATCAATGGTAATGAGGATTCACCAGAGGGCAACTGGAGAAACCTGTCCTCTGCTTTGAGAGTGGCAGCTGCCCTAAAGGCAATTACTAGCTGGCAGAGTAACTGCCATTTTTAAAAATGATTCTATAAGGGACAGATAAAAGCCTGTACTGTCTTTATCTGAGATGATTTTATAAGAGACCCATTTTACAGCATTTTGAAGCAACTAAGTGCAAATGTAACACATACCAAAAAAAAAAAAGAAAAGAATAAAATAGTTTTAACAGAACACAATGCATAAGAAAAACAAGAAATCTGCAAACATTTAAAACACACAACTTAAAATTAAGACACTTTTAAAACAAAAGCTGAAGCAAAGGCCAGAATTTATGAAACTAAAACCAGAATCTATGAAACAAATGAGAGCCTATGAAACAAGTTATAATCTATGAAGCAAAAAGATCAAAGTTAGAACCCATGAAGGAAGACTCTTACCTCCAGCCAGTAATCATGGTGGAAGACCTCCAAAATGATATAGGGGGAAGGGATGTAACTCCCAAACCTGCTAGGTATCCAAAACACGAGTTCATGTTCTCTAAAATTGAAGAATGAATTCTAGGAACAACAGAGGTGAAGAGTAGGAAAAATTTATTGAGGAAAGAAAGCTTCTGTCTAAGAGAGACAGAAGGGGGACCAGAAAGTGGGTTGTCCCTTTGTGTACCTCTTTTTAATTAACATTACTTTGAAATGGAATTCTGAGGTAGAACTTGGTTTTTCAGGGTTGTCTTCACTTTGTATAAGAGTTTTCTATGTATTTTTTTTCCTTTTTCTTACTTGGACTGTTGTTAATTTCCATATTCTTTGAATAGAAAAACAAAATATTGTGTAAAGGTTTAAAAGTACACATTAGTTATTTCAGGAAAAAATTCTTGCTGTCTTGGCTAAATATATTTCTAGTCAGTATTAATTTTAATATGTATCATTGTTGCTGGACAAAAATCCTGAAAAAATAAAGATTTTGGAATATTAAGTCAACTTAAGTTTTGCCTGCAGGATAAATTAATAGTCATTCATTGATTGCATGACCATGTTTTTACCTTTAATTTGTTGTAATAAAAAATGGTTACTGTCTGCCTTTCATTTTAAAAGTGTACTCTATAAATAGTAGTAGTTTATAAATCATCATCAAGCATGTAGGGTACATTAGTAGTGTCTAGTTTTAAAATTAGAAATATATAAGGACAGGTTAGTGTTCCTCTATAGCAATAGCTAAACATGGTGTAAGGAAGGGAAGGGTCCTCTGGTGCAGCTTCAAATCTTACCTAACATATTTAAGACTTGTTGATATCACCATGCAGTCTTTCTCTAGTTTTCCAGGCTTCTTTGGCAAAATGTTAGCCTCCTACCCATCCGTCTTCCCATTCCTAACTCACAGTCTTTGACATTTCTCAATCATTCAAGAATGCAAATAAATAGAAGAGAGATTTATATGTCTGTGTTCATAGCAACATCATTTACAGTAATTGGAAGGTGTAATCAAACCAAATGTCTATCAAGAGATTAATGCATAAATAAAATGTAGCATGTAACTGTAGTATAATGCACTCTTAATCAGCTTTACAAAAGAAGGAAATTCTTTTTTTTGAGGAATGAAATTCTGACATATACTACTTGTGTGAACTTTGAGGACATCATGCTAAGTGATATAAAACAGACACAAACAACCAATAATATATGACTCCATTTACATGAGGTATTTAGAATAATGAAACTCATGGAAACAGAAGGTAGAATGACATTTTCTAGGTGTTACAGGGAAAAGGAGATTTTTTTTCTTTCACTCTTGTTTTTATTGTTTATACAGACTAATAGGTTTCATTTTGGCAGTGCAATTTCATTTGGGAAGTACTTACTTAGCAGATAATATGTTATAGCTGACTGAATTAATTGTGAATGAAATAACCCTCCACAGTGAAGCTTGTGAGGAAGAGAGACAATAAAGAGCAGATCAAAGAATTATACTAATTATACAGAAATTTAGAAGGTGTTAATGCCACGAATGAAAGAAAATACAGAGTAGGATTGGGAGATTGGGAGAGAGTTACAGTTTAAAAAATGGTCTTCAGTATAGATGAAAGCTGAACAAAACCTGAAGGAAATGAACCATGAGAATATGGGGGGAGGCTTTCCACAGAGCAGGAGCAGTGAGTACAAAGGCTGTATGATGCTTGCATGCTCGATGAATTCAAGGAACACTATGGGAACCAGTAGGTCCGAAGTGGAAAGAGCCATTTTATTCCTAATTCATCTCTGTAATTCCCATACACTAGTATAATAT
The DNA here is from genome assembly GCF_012274545.1 of Fukomys damarensis. Taxonomy (NCBI): domain Eukaryota; kingdom Metazoa; phylum Chordata; class Mammalia; order Rodentia; family Bathyergidae; genus Fukomys; species Fukomys damarensis. The sequence goes on from NW_022900933.1 coordinate 11,220,557, forward strand.
GTGACATATAGTGGTCTCAAACAAATTAATGAATTCCCTTGGCCTTTAGTTTTTTGAAAAAAATCTTTATTTTGAAGGATGTATTTGGTAAATATAGAATTCTAGGTTAACAGTGTTTTTTTCTTTTTAGTATTTTATTTTTCATTGAGGTTTTTTTTTTTTTTTTTTTTTTTTTTTTTTTTTTTGTATTGCATTCATCATTGGGATCTTGACAGGTCTTGGTTCTCATTTTTTCCCCATACTCCTGCCCTTCCTTCACCCTCTTCACCATCCCCTATTTACAGACTTCATTTCCTTTTTTTTTCCTTTTCTTATATTTTTTTCTTTTCCCTTATTTCCTTTCCCCTATCTTTCTTACTTTCCTACACCTTTAGCCCTTTTCTTCCTATTTCACAGTCAGTCATACAATTTGGATCTTACTTACACTTGTAGTTTTTCACACCAGAGAAACTATTCAGTATTTATACATGTGTATCCTATTTATTTCACTTAGAGTATGGCTTTAATATCCATCCATTTTCCTATGAATGACTCTAATTTCTCATTCTTTATGGCTGAGTAGTACTCCATTTTATAAAAAAACCACATCTTCTTTATCCAGTCTCGAATTGATGGGCAGTCGGGCTGTTTCCAAGTTTTAGCTATTACAAACTCTGCTGCTATAAACATGGGTACACATATGTCACTGTGGTATGATTCTTTTAATTCTTTTGGAAAGATACTCAGCAGAGGGATGGCTGGGTCAAATGGAATCTCTAATCCTAGTTCTTTGAGGTATCTCCATATTGATTTTCCACAGTGGTTGCACCAGTCTGCACTCCCACCAACAATGGAGAAGGGTTCCTTTCTCCTCACAACCCCAGCAACATTAGTTATTTGTTGATTTCTTGATAGCAGCCATTCTTTCTGGGGTGAGGTGGAGTCTCAATGTTGTTTTCACCTGCATCTCTCGAATAACCAGTGATGTGGAACATTTTTTCACATATTTACTTGCTGCTTTTACTATTTGTCTGAGAAATGTCTGTTCATTTCAGATGCCCATTTTTTGAATTGGGTCTTTAAATTGGGGGGGCCTGATTCTTTTGTGTTCTTTATATATTCTACGTAATAGTCCTTTGTCTGAAGAGCAGCTGGTAATTTTTTTTTTTTCACTTTGTGGGTTGTCTCTTAGCTGTGCTGGTGATTTCTTTTGTAGTGCAGAAGCTTTTAATAAGATGAGATCCCAGTTGTTGATTCTTTGTGCTAGTTCCCGTGCTACTGAGGATTTGTTCATAAAATCTTTTCCTATGCCAGTTTCTTTCAGAGTTCTGCCTAACTTATCTTCCAGCAAATTTAGTGTTTCTGTTTTAACATTGAGATGTTTAATCCACTTGGATTTTAATTTAGTGCATGGTTAAAAGATAAGGGTCTAGTTTTAATCTTTGGCAGGTTGAAATCCAGTTTTTCCAACACCATTTATTAAAGAGGCTATCTTTCCTCCACCAAGGGTGGTTGGCTCCTTTGTCAAAGATGAGGTAGCTGAATACATCTGGAGTTGTTTCTGTATGTTCCAATGTATTCCACTGATCCTTGGGTCTTTTTCTTTGCCAGTACCATGCTGTTTTTTTTTGTTTTTTGTTTTTTGTTTTTTTTTAATCACAGTGGCTTTGTAGAATAGTTTCAAGTTGGGGATTGTGATACCCCCTGTCATGTCTCTGTTGCCTAGAATTGCTTTTGCTATTCTAGGTTTCTTCTTGTTCCAAATGAATTTTTGAATTTCTCTAGTTCTGTGAAATATACTGTTGGGATTTCAATTGGGATTGCATTGAATCTGTATAGCAGTATTCTGGATGGCCATTTTCGCTATGTTCATTCTTCCTCCCCAGGAGCAGGGGATATCTTTCCATTTTCATATATCCTTTTCAATCTCTTTTTTTTAGATTACTTTAGTTTTCAGTGTAAAGATCTTTTGCTTCCTTCCTTAGTTTGGTTCCTAGATCTCTCTTTTTATAGTCACTGATTACAATCCTATCTTCTTTATCTGAAATTCTATCTTCACTTTCTTTCATTCTGCTGCAAATGCTTTCTATGGAGTTTTTAATGTCATGGATATCTGTTTGAATGGGTTTCATGGATTCCATTTCTTTCCTATGTTAGGCATTCATGGTTTCCATTTGTTTCCTATGCTGGGCATTCATGGCTTCTGTCATTGTCCTGAACTCATCTATTTTTTGTCTGTTTCTCTTCTAGTTTCTGTAATCATGTCTTTCATTGTGCTTACCATCTCTGTGGTTATCTGGGAAATTATTTCTGTTTTGAATTTTTCTAGAACCTGATTGATTTGTTTTGTTACTTCTTGTGCTATGAGTTCGGGGTGCCCTGGTGTTTGATTGTCAGACTTTTCCACCTCATTTCCCCTAGAATTTGCTGTTGGTGAACTGGAAGTCTGTATTTGTGCCTTGCTTAAGTGTTTTCTCATTTTTATATTTGTTGGTGGTGCTGTCCTTTTTAATTCCTGGGTTAATACTTTGATTTTCCTGATATAGCTGCTCTTTAGGTTTTGAGTCTAAATTAGAGTCAGAGACACTGTCATTTTCTTAATATCAGGAAGGATAACTGATTAAATCAATCATAACTCTTTAGTCCAATTGATACAATCAGCAACACAGTAGCATCAAGCACAGCTTAGAAATTGACCATTTGTGGTAGTTATTAATCTATCACCTTTAACCATGTGAATTTAATAAAAATCGAGGATCAGCCCAAAATTTTTTTATAGTGAATAAACTCTTCAAAATAGCAACTTTACCATTCAGGCTGGGGGCTTAGAAGGAGGAGAGAAATAGATAGGTAGAAGAATAGGAGAAGGTTTCAAGTGAAGCCAGAGGACACAGGATGATCATGCAAACTCTAGGAAACTTTTGAATACAAGAGGGAAAGAAAGAGTGCAAGAACAAGAACAGAGACAAGAATAGAACAACTTAACAGTAGTAGTAATTTAACAGTAACAGGGAAGCTATAAATTGTACTCACTTTTCTTTGAAACTAATGACAGAGGAGCGAAGGAAAAGGAAAGAAGAAAAGAAAAAGAAGAAATACAAATTAGGGCAGGAACAGGAACAAAAAGGGAGATGAAGAATAATATGGGACAGTAAGATACTGGGAAAAATAAGAAAGAAGAAAGGAAGAATTTGAAGAATGGGAAAAAATAAAATTTTAAAAGTTAAAATTAAAAATAAGGGAAAAAATTGAAGGGCCTT
>NW_022900933.1:11223997-11306944 GCF_012274545.1 Fukomys damarensis
AAGTATAGGAGAAGGTTTCAAGTGAAGCCAGAGGACAGGATGATCATGCAAACTCTAGGAAACTTTTGAATACAAGAGGGAAAGAAAGAGTGCAAGAACAAGAACAGAGACAAGAATAGAACAACTTAACAGTAGTAGTAATTTAACAGTAACAGGGAAGCTATAAATTGTACTCACTTTTCTTTGAAACTAATGACAGAGGAGCGAAGGAAAAGGAAAGAAGAAAAGAAAAAGAAGAAATACAAATTAGGGCAGGAACAGGAACAAAAAGGGAGATGAAGAATAATATGGGACAGTAAGATACTGGGAAAAATAAGAAAGAAGAAAGGAAGAATTTGAAGAATGGGAAAAAATAAAATTTTAAAAGTTAAAATTAAAAATAAGGGAAAAAATTGAAGGGCCTTGTTCAAGGTATGTCTCTGCTCTCTCAATAGACATTGTGGGCAGCAACATGCAGAACTAAGTCGATTAGTCTCAGCTAGCCAATTGCAGACCCCTGAGATTCAGACTGAATTCTGGCTGCAAGGCCCAAGTTAAGCTCCCTGATGTCCTGCAGGGTTTACCTCTGCAAGGTTCTACAGCAGGTTCCAGCTGCCCTTCTTCTGAAGATAGTCCAAGTTCTGATGAAAGGTGGTGATCCCTTCAATTTATCAACTGTGGAGGTCTGGTGTGTCTTTATTGTAGTTGTTCCCTTCTGTTCTATGTTCTGGAGCTCAGTACAGTGGCTTTTGTACCACCCGTGCCTCTGCAGTGTGGATCCAGCTACTGTCACAACCAGGAGGCCCGAGATTATGGTGGGGGTAGGGTGGGGATGCTGCTGGGCAGTCTTCACCAGTCTGCTCTGATGAAGGTTCAGGGTGCTGGGGTGTGGGGAAGCTGCTTAGTTCCCTGTGTTGGCTGGGTAGTCCCTACTGATCTGCTCTGATGAAGGCCCTGGGAGCTGGAGAATGGGGGAGCTCTTTTTAATATTTTAAATTTGTCATTCCATTTTATTCTGGCTTGCATTATTTCTGATAAGTAAATGATGTTCTTATATTTGTTCTATATAATGTCTTTTTAATTTTTACTGCTTTAAAATTTTTCTTTATGATTGGTCCTTACCATTTTCATTGTGATGTGCTTTATGTAGTTTTCTGTATGTTTATTCTGCTTTTTATTTGTTGAACTGTTTTCATTTTTGTGGTATTGTCTATCAAATATGATAACTTCTTCATCATTTGGTTTTCAAATATTGTCTTGTCCCCTTATCTCATCTATGATGCTCTAGTTTATGCATGTTAAATTAGTAAAAATAGTTCCATAGATCAGATTTGTCTCTTTCAGTGCCTCAGTTTGGATAATACCTATTGCTGTAATTACAGTCTATTGATCATTCTTTTTTGTTATCAATTATTAATATTAATATGTATATTGGATTACTTTGGTAAATACAGAATTTTATTGTATTTCTGTGTAGTGTTAAGCTTAGCCAGTAGTTTGAATTAATTGTGAATTAATTCAATCCTTTTGCAGATTGTTAGAGTATGTATATAGCTGTCTTTATTCTAGGGGCCAGTGGTTCTCTAAATAAGATCTCTGGACCAACCCACAGTATCAGTATTATCTGGAAACTTATTAAAAACGTAAATTCTAGGGTTTTGTTCAGAACTACTGGATCAAAAACTCTGGGGGTGATGTTTAGCAGCCCATGTTTCAATGAGCTCTCCAAGTTATTTTGATGCATTCTAACTTTTAACTTTAAGAACCACTCCTCTAAAGCATTTTGGCTTTCCTGCTACAGCGTGACCCTCTGGAGTCGTCATGCAGTGTTTTAGATATGGAATGAGGACTCTCTACTTGAGTTGATCAAAATGCCCTACACTCTTGTATGTGTTCTAGAAATGTGTTCAGCTCACCATTTATGGTACATTGCCTAGCCCTGTACAGTTTACTCGATAAAGCAGCTTAGGTTTCACCTATATTCTCAAGGAAACCCCTGTGCAGATTGCTTGAGCCCTTCTCTGCGTAGCTCCTTCCTCTTTAGTATTCAAGATTTCATCCCGTGTCACCCTTTAAACTTTGAACTCTGTTACCCTAACACAAAATTTCTGTACTCTGGGTTACTACTCTATGCTGAATCCCACAGCAAGTCCTTCCAGATAAACATCAAGGGCAATGTGGGGACTTACCTTGTACATTTTCTTTCTCTTAGGGATCACAATTCTATACTACCTTTTGTCTAATGTTTTAACAAAAACTCCTTTGTGCATTTTGTCCAGTTTTCTCATTGTTTATAGTAGGAGGACAGTTCTGGTCCCAGTTACTTTGTTAGGCTGAAAGCCCAGGTCCCTTATTTTTTGTGGTCCTGAGGTTAAATGCAGTAGAAACTAATTATATGAGGGAAACAAGCATTTTAGTAATTTCACATTATTTCTGTCACTAAAAGAGTGCTATAAAATAAAAATATTGGACCCTGTTAGGATGTGGTATATAAACTCAAATAAGTCTGTGATAAGGGCTATAACAGAAGTAGCATGAAATTACATAAAGACCATAACCTTTGAAATCAGATTGATTTCAGTTAAATCCCAGCTTCATGGTATTATTGTGTTGTGTAATCTCTCACAACCTTAGTTTACCATTCTCTTATATAGTACTTTGTAGGAATACTGAGGAGATTAAAATGAATTTTTAAAAAGCACTTGATATGTAGCAGTTCATTAAGTATTGTTTTTTTCCCCCGACAGCAAACTTAGGATGGAGGTGCTGTTAATTTTCTTGTTAGAATTCTTCAGGGAGGGAATGACATTTAAATTATGTAGGTTGTGTAGGATTTTGGTATATGTTAGATAGATTTCATGTACATTCTACTTTTAAGAAACTAAAATGAGCAAGGACAAGCAAGTATAAAAGGTGGGGTAACCTGCAAATAATTAAAGTTAACATAATCCATAACTTTAGGAAAAGCTGTTTAGAGCTTTAAAAACATTTTTAGTAGTAGGAAACTAAAAATAAAGGAAAAAAAAGAGCAAACAAAATCTAACCCTTAGTAAAAGTATACTTCCTCAGGCCATTCCTATGTATTGTTAGGACTAATAAATTTGGGAAGGTTGTGGAAAATTCCTGTGGGCTGATGTTTTATTAACCACTATTAAAGACTGCTTTAAATTGGTGTCCTAAGCCAATCATCTCATTAATATTAAATTCCAGCATACATTCCCAAGTTTCCAAGAGTGTGCTGAATTGTTTTTCTCTGTTATCTTTGTCTTGGGTTACTTCCTTTTTTCTTTCTTGACCTGTAAGAATGGACTTCTTAGATTTTCTAAGTGATTGATAGTGTGAGAATTCTGAAGAAACCTTTCTTAGGCTCTGGTATGTTCACTTTTAATATGAATACTGTTAAATACTTTGTCAAATATATAAGTAATATACTTTCTATATTTCTTTTAGTAGGGAATTCTAAACTTAAGTATTTATTTCACTGATATTAAAATTTGTCCTAAAAAAGATTTGTTCTTTTTTCATTTAAATTATTAGATTTTTGTACTATTCATAATCAGGTCACTTCTTATACTGTTTGCTTCATTTGTCCAAAGGTTAACCTATTTGACCTATAGATTTAAAATATTTGGTTTGTTTTCGGAAGCCCTGGAATGCTTTAGAAAAAATAATGCTTATAGAGAAGGCTGTTGTTATTACTGAAATAATGAGACTAGAAATGGCAAAAACAAAGATCAATCATATCCCTTGAAATGTGGATTTCAGATTTTAAAAAGTCCTCCCCTGCCTCTGCCATCAATCATTTGATAAATATGTCCTTCTGTTTAAGCTCTCTGAGAAGTACTTACAAAAACTCCTCTTCTGCTCATACTAGAATTGCTTTAAATTCATGAATTGAGGAAACTTTACATATATATAATTTGATTCTTATTTATGAAAATGGTTATTTCTGTAATCATTCTTTAATAATATTTAGGTATATATCTTCCTGTAATAAAAACATCATGAATGTTACAATATTCTTCAATAATTATCCCCAAGGATCTTGCACATCATTTTTGGGTTGTTGAAATATTTATTTATTTTTTTGTTTTGTGGTACTGGTGATTGAACCTATGGACTTGCAGTGCTAGGGGAAGCATATTACAATCGAGTTATATCCTTAGCCTTTTTTGTATTTTTATTTTGAGACGTGGTCTCACTGAATTTCCCATACTGGCCTGAAACTTGTAATCCTTCTGCCACAGCCTCCCAAGTAGCTAAAATTAAAGGTTTGTGCCACATGCCTAGCTTATTCATAGGGTTTTAGATAATTGTTTTAAAGTGGGAGTTATTTTTATTCAATAAAACAAGTTGGTTGTTGTATCTGAAAATTGATTTTTTATAGATAAATTTTGAGTTCATTTACTTTCCTTGTTTATGGAAGTGGTTTAAAACTTTCTTGTATTGTCCTTGAAGAGAATCTTATGTGTGGTAGCAACTTTTTTCTTCCTTTCCACATGGCATACTACTTTATTCCCGAGTAGAAGCAGTGACAATGAGACCTTGTCTTGCTTCTGATTTAAAGAGCCTCCTGGATGTAACGTTTTTCATGTTGGTAAATTGGTGGAAGTTCTTTTCTTACGTAATGAACCAATATAACATGTTACATTTTTTTCTATATCTACTGATTTGGATTTTCTCTTCTTGAAGATATACTAAGATGTATTTCTATAGCCTCCAAACCTGGTACCGTTTTTAGGTGGATGAGTTTTTTTTTTTAACTTTAAAATTTGTTTATGTGAAACATAACATATACAGTAGTACCTTGTTTCACAAACTTAATTTGTTCTACAATTTTTGAAAAGTTGACCGTATTGTTTTTGTGTTTGTGTGGGAAAGCTGGCTGTGGTTGTGTTTGTCACTTGATAAAAAGTTTGCAAACAAAAGCAAAATTTTACTAAATGTTTCTGTTTACAAATGAAATTGTTTGCAAACAAAAGTGTTTGTGAATCAAAGTACCACTATACATTAAAAAGTACGCAAGTCATAAATATGTTTTCAAACTGAACATTTCTACATAACTAGAATCCAAGTAAAGAAAGAAAAAACAGAGCTGAGTATGGTGGTGAATATCTATAATTCCAGCTATAGAGGGCCAAGAAGTTCCATGCCAGTCTGGGCAGCTATCAAAACTCTTATCTCAAACACAAAGAAAAAAACAACAAAAGATTATCAGTACCCTAGAAGCCCGTTGTGTGTGCCCTTTGAGTTCTCTGCTTTCTCAATGATGACCACTTTGTCATTGTCTGGGGGTTTCATTTGTCTTTGAACTACATACATACTGAATAATACAGGATGAATTCCTTTGTACGTGACTCCTTTCACTCAGCAGTATATTTGTGAACTTCATGCTGCTTTGCATAGCTCTACTGTTTGACTAACGGAATAAGGGATATATGTACTATATTTTATGTATCCATTCTGTTAATGGATTCTTGAGTATTTGATACTTTTTGACTAATAAGAACAGGCTGCTGTGGACATTTTGCTGAACATTTGATAAATATATTCTCTTTAACCTATGAGTTGGATTCTGGGATCATAAAGTATGCGTATGTTCAGCTTTTGTGATACTTGCCAGTTAAATCATTGAACCAATCTACATTCTTACTAGCAATGTTTGAGTACTGGTTATGCTACATTGTTACATTGGTATACAGTATGATGACATTCATCACTTGAAATGTGTACCTTTACATAATATATCATTGGTTCTTACTTTTTCCCCATTCCCCTGCCCTCCCTTCATGTGTATTTTTAATGTATTGGAAGAATGTTTTACAGTTTTGTACCTTGTTTTCTCCACTTAATATTTCTTGGAAATCCTTATATTTCAGTATATATGGTACTGCTTAAAAATCATATAAAGGCAGTTTCATAGGATTTTAATTATTTCTAGAATTTCACTGTAATAAGCAGAGCTGTAATGATGATAAATTCACAAAGTAGTCTCTTGTCTCATAAACTCCTTTGCTGATACTGTTCTAACATTTATGCTTATTGTTTTTAAAAAATCTTTTAAAAATTTAGCTATAAATAATATACAATAAAATTTATCGTTACAAATTGTATATGCAGTGGTTTTTATTTACAGAGTCATGCACCCATTACTAGTAAGTGCAGAAAAATTTAATCATCCCCAGAATAGATCCTAAACCCATTTGCACTCATTTTATATTTCTGCAAGCACTAATCTACTTTCTGTCTATATTCCATTCTATTTTGAACTTTTTATGACTGTGGTTTTTGTGTGTGTCTGACTTCCTCTATTTATTATAGTGTTTCATAGTTTATCCATGTTATGGTCAAATAATTGTTCACTTATGGATATACCATATTTTAGTTGAGTGTCTGGCTCATTTTTGCTCTTTTGACTATGATAAATAATTGTGCTACTGTATTTCCCTGAAAATAAGACCAGGTCTTATATTAATTTTTGCATCAAAAGATGCAATAGGACTTATTTTCCTGTACAAAAATCTATAGTCGTGTCATCTTCTGGAACATTGTTATAACTCTACAAACCCCAAATTCCAGCCTGAAATTCTGGCAGTCCCATTTCCTGTAGAGTTATTGTTCCCAATTTCTCACATTCAGCAATAGAGCTATACTTAAATGAGGATTTCTTGTCCATGTAGCCTGCTCATAGTGCATTGGCAACACAGCTGTCAGTGGTTTTATCCCATAAATTCTTCAACCAAGTCATGACCTCTTGCAGGCTAAGTTGTATAAAGTTTCCATTAAATCAAATGTTAATTGAAGACTTAGAAGACAGGAGTGGCAACAAAACTGTTGACAGTTAAAAGAGAAGAAAAATTGCAGGTGCCAAAATTCAGAAAATGTTTATTGCCCATGAGTGCACTAAGTACGTTCATTACACACATGATGAATTGAATTATTAAGATCCCTATTAGATACAACCATGTCATTTTTTATCAAGTGCACATGTTATTTGTACACGGTGTCTGACTATGGTCATTTGGTCATAAGTCTCAAGTTCATTTCTTTTATATAGATCTTCTGTTTACATAGGTGTTCACCTCTCATCCCAAGGTGCCTACTTGAGTAATTGTAAATACTTAATTTATATTATCATTTATTTTAATTATGAATGTCCATAGTGTTATTTATTTATATTTGATTATATATTAATATTATTATTTTATAATTCAGTGTATCTGTCGTGTTGCAATGAATATACTAAATGTGTCCGTCTGCCTGACAATCTTAACTGGGACTTATTTTTGGGGGAAGGCTTATATTCTGAGCATCCTGAAAAATCATGCTAGGGTTTATTTTCCAGTTAGGTTTTATTTGGGGAGAAATCTGATATGAATATTTGTGTTAAGTTTTTGTGTAGACATATGCCTTCAGTTTTCTTATGTGTATATCTGGGAATAAAATGGCCAGGTTATATAGCTACTACATGTTTAACTATTTGAAAAAAATACCACATTATTTTTCTCAGCAGCTGTGCCATTCTACCTTCTCACCATATATATTAGTCTGAAGAAGTATCTTGTCATACTGACAGTGATTACCTCTTTTTTTTGGTGATGAAATTCAAGTTATTTGTTTTCTCCCCCTATATATTTTTGAATTTTTCAGATTTTGAATAATATTGCTTTATAATTAGGAAAAAAGAATAAGCATTATGGATAAGATGTTTCATACAGATTAAACAGGTTATTATGTCATGGTAAGAATGTTTTCCATATGGCTGTGGCATTTTTTTCCTTTGGTTATGAGTTAAAGTGTTGACAGTTGTAAACTAGTTAGTTAAATGATAGGAAGCAGCTCTGAAATGAAGTAGTATTTAAGTCCTAAATAGTTATTTAGGAAATGAAGAAAATACTTAGGCAGACGGTGCCAGTGAGTTATATGTATATGACATGTATTGTTAATTTGTAACTAGTTTGATTAACTTCTGAGTAATAATAACTGTGTGTTTTTTCCTACATTGATTATAGTTTCCTTCCCTTTCTAAACCCATGAAGTAGTTCACTGTTTTAAGGTTAAGCTCTAGGTCCAGTTGAGTAGTTGTCTCTCACTTTACCCCTTTGAAAACCTATTGCTTTTACCTTTAAGGGGCATATTTTATTTATTGTTTTTGAGTTTTTGTTTTTTCTTTTTGATGGGGTTTCTCTTAAAATGGAGAGCTATCTCCCTGGTTTTATGTTCACAGTGTCTTTTTTTTTGGTACTGGAGCTCAAACTTGGGCCCTTGCACTTGCAGGGCAAGCAGTGAAACCACTGAGCTAAATGCGTGGCCCCATAGTGTCTTTAATTATAGTGAGATTTTCATATTTTACCTAGAGTGAAAATCAGAGTTATTTCAGTATTTTTTCTATCTCCCCTGAAGCAATTGTATTGATAATAGGGGTATAACAAAGAATTTACTAAAGTCCGTCTCATCCTTTGGTTCCTTGTGGAGACTTTATAGTGTAGCAGAAGAGAATGGAATATTAATTAAAACAATGAAGATACACATGAGCCTTTATGGGTTTATATACTTGTTGTATAATTTACCAGTTAATCATTTCATTTTTTAATATCTTCCTCTTAATATAGAATAATGGCATTTTCTCCCATCACTCTTTATTTCTCTTCATTGAAATTTTGCTAAGTCATTGTGTTCTGTTCATTTTCTGGTGATAATATACAATCCTGCAGGTCATCTACTTTTTCTGGTTCATTCATGTTATGGCTCCCAGTGATTGTGCTGATTCTCTTCTTCCCCGGGAACATTCTTCCCTATTGCCGTATAGCTCACTCTCATGCTTCATTTTTTAGTTCCCTACTCAAGTATTAATTCAATAGAGAGATTTGCTAAAAATCTTTTCTAGAAAACAGCTTTCTTTGTAGTGTCTTGCTTCATAACGTTTACTGACATTGCATTACATATGTATTTGTTGTGTTGTTGATTGATGTCTTTTCCACTAGAATATGATCTACAATTACAATGACTTTGTCTTGATTCTTTAGCTTTAGTTACATTCAGCCCTGTTGAATGAAGAAATGGATAAAACTGTTACATATATGGATAAATATATTTTATAGTATCGCTAAGAAAATAAAAAAATTCAAGTGTTGTTCTTTCACAGTGATTGATATGAGACAATAAATGCTAGCCACATGATAATGTTACTTAGAATTTTCTAATTTGCACCAAATTTGTAGGATTATTCGTTCTTATTACTATTTTATAGATGAGAAACTTGTCTCAATATTTGTTCAAGATTTACTTAATTCTGGCATATAAAGTCTCTTTCTGGGATTAAAATGTTAATTAGCCTTTTTTTAAAAAACTAGCTCTTTTTTACTTTGTTGTTTCAAATAAATCAAGGGTGGTATCCTAGAAAAGGTTACATGTGAACTGCCTTGGGAGTCATAAGTGAACTGCTCTAGCCTACATTTGGGAGAAAAGGAGGCTTTGTAGAAGGTATGCCATGAGCAATGACTGAGTCATAATCATGCAGTTAGGGACATTTGTGGGAATTTGTTTCTGGCAAACATGCTACCTACCTGAGCACTCCAAAATGGCAGCCACAAGATGTATGTGGCCACTTAAATTTGAATTATTAAATTTATAAAATTTTTGCTGGGCATGCTGGTGCATACCTATAATCATAGCACTCTGGGAAGATGACGCAAGAGGATCACAAGTTCAAGCCAACCCAAGCCAATATAGTGACCTAGTGAGACCCTGTCTCAAAATATAAAGGGTAGGGGTGGGAGTGTAGCTCAGTGCAAAGGCCCTAGAATCTGCAATATCCACATACTGACATGTCATTTGTCAGATGTACCACCTGTATTATAGGTGCTCCATAGCTATAAACAGCTAGTGGCTGCCATATTGAGTAGTGTATATGTGGAACATACCCATCATTATAGAAAGGTCTGTTGCTCAACATTGTTATGTACAGTTAACACAAAACTAGATAGGAAGACTCTATCTAGTAAACTCTGAGTACCTAGAACAGACATCAACATTTTCATATCAGCTGTTTATTTACTCACAAAACCTAAACAATAACATCAGAAATAAAAAAGCTTATGTGAATAACTGTGAAAATACCAACTCTGCAGCAAAAATAACCTTTGCTTCAACTGTTACACCCAACTCAGTTTTCATACAAGAATATTGCATGTTCCATATACAAGTATTGTTTACACTGATAGCAAATATACTTTGTTTTCTTGTCCTTTCTTGTAGGGCACAGTTGACAACTTTCTGATTTTCCTTTTGTTTTAGTAGGTCTTTGTGATGCTGCACCTGCCTGTTCACCTGTCAGCTTGCCAGTGTGCTCCACAAGTTTTGCATAGTTCTCTGGGCAGGAAATTTTGTGTTTCCTCTGCTTTAAATGATCTCTCATGAGTTCTATTCCCAATCCTCTTAAGAAAATTTTTCCGTGGTATTTTGTACTTGTTATTTTCTTTGTAAACTATCAAGCTATGCCACACATGTTTAGGATGGAGTAAAATACAACCATTGGCCAGTTTTGAGAGACATCGTAGTTGCTGAATAACTCATGAACATCTACCTTTGGTTTTGTTGTAAAAAGTTTTCATTTCAGACTTTCATTTTGTTTAGGTTTACCTATGAATATTTCCATCATGGTACAATGTTGCTATCAGCAGTACCAGCTTATTTTTCTTTTTCATATACAAGACCAGTGTAAATCTTTCAGAAATCCAAAGATTGTAGTACTCAATTCTCTGTTTTGAAATTGCAACATTTCATTTGGAATTTCTGCTTTGTTCCTGCCCTGGTCAACTTGTCCTCTCTTAACAAATGTAAGATCAATTGGAAACTGGCAAACCAATTGTTGAATGTCACATTCTAATTAATTTGGTAGAATGGAGCAATAGGTCTATTCACAACATTGTTCAGTTTATTACTATATGAATAAGGACCTGATAGCTGTGTTCCAGGATAAATTTCTAAATTGAAAGCATAATAAGTCTTTGCATCTACAAGGGCATAAATTTTTATGCCATATTTCGATCTATCACTTTTCCACATTCCTGCAGTTACCCTGATTAAAGCCCTGTTAAATACAGCAGATCTATAAATGCTTTCAGTTCAGCTAGTGAGGTGTCATAATAAAAACATTTTTAATATGTCTATTAGTACATACAGAACATTTTACTTGTATTTCAACCTTTATGTATTTCACTTCTTGTAGCATTTTTTTCTGTTACAATTTCTGGTGCAGTGGCAGTGGATTCCAGTGAATGGCAGTGCTGGCATTCTGTCCAGTAGGTTTCACTCCTGCCAAAATCCATACTACACTTTCAGACCTACTTATAAAATTATATTATTTTATTTGGTTGTGTGACGATTTTGCAACATTTCCGCTAGTCAAATATTTACTCATATTGCTGTTTTGTTTGTCATCTGAATCAAAGAGATCTGCATTCCTGGTGTCTCTATCAGTTGATTCTTGTTCCAGTTCAATGTCAGAGGAAATTTGGCTCACATGGCCAATGTCAAAGTCATTGTCATCCTCATCCTCCTCCACCCATACTAGTCTTCTATTATGAAAACATGTATTTTACCATAATGGATCATCTTCATGATCCATGCATGAATAACCTGATTCACTTTTGCCTCCTCCAAAACTTGCAAATCTGGTTTTTCATGTGCTTTTGTACTGAATGGGGCTACTTTTACCAGAAAAATCAAAAGAAAACTTAAAAAAAAAAAATACAAATTCTGGAGTGGTTTTATAGTCAGGGTTTGCAAAGGAATAGATTTAATAAAGGACTTATCTTATAATATTCACCCAAAAATAAATACAGAGAAGTGCAGGAGATCCATTCATACACTAGACACCTAAATTAGAGTCTAGCCAAGGGCCTGGATACCATTGCAGTGTCCCACACAAGTCCAGCTAAAGGCCTAGAGCCTAAGGCAATTCCCCTACAAGTCTAGCCAGAGGCCTAGTAATGTCTCATGGAAGTCTGAATAGAGGATCTGCACCGGGAAGGCCTAAAAGCCAGTGGTGGAAGCTACAAAGCCTTTGTGGGTGGGGTGAAAGATTTGTGTCCTAGGCTGAGGGATCTGCACTGGAGCCAGGAAGCAATGCTCAAGGTGAAGATCAGAGATCCCCCGATGAGAACAGCAGCCATTCCCAGTGACAGCAAGGATCTGAACTCCTCCGAGGATGAAAAAACCAAGTTCACATCAGGAGAACCAGCCAGGGCAAGCTTCTCCAAGAAAATCACCAGCAAATGATCGCCCCCCACGCCCCCCAGTTCTCTTTTTATGTCACTGGCAGCAGTCTTCAAATGGATCTTCCATGCCCAGAACCACACTGATTCATTTCAGCTGGCATTCTGAGTGGGCTATTAGTTAATCTACCACAAGTGGTGTGGTTGTATTATGCCCTCTCTGATGCTTAGGTAAACATATATAAAATCTGTTAGACCATCATGTGGGTGAAAATACCATTTTGACACTTTTACACAGAAGCACACACCTTGCCCTTTATTTCCCTTTGTTGTACCAAGTGGATAAACAGAAAAATTGTTTCCTGTATCCCTTAGGGAAAGGTACTGAGACACACAGCTGGCTACTATTATCCTAAAGTAAAAGTTTACTGTAGAAAAGTAAGGAATGTGTTTGTGAAACTCAGTGTTATGTTCGTATTATGAGTGAGATTTTTCCTTATTTTTAGCTGCTTTATTTTGTTTGTACTTAATGCTTTTGATGATATTATAAATGAAAGAAATATAGGGAATCATACAAAATAAAGAAAGAAAGAGAAGGAAAGGGAGAAAAAGAAAGGGAAAGGAAAGAAAACTAGATACCTAATTAACACTTCTAATTTTCCAGGAATTTCTAAAAATGGAAGAGGTAAGTTGGCTAGCTCTAAATTTTTATGACTGGATTAGTTACTTCTCTGATGACTCTTTTAATTGATCCATCCACAAGCAACTCATTTTTGCTGACATGGCATACCCTACCATAGCCAATTCATATCTCTCAGTCTCTAAAGAAGACTGCCCATGAACTTAAATTTTTGATATTTTTTACTTAAACTTTTATTTTATTTACATTCATGAGCAAAATGAATAAATTTTTAATGCAATGAATTCATTTCCTCATTCCCAAACCCATTTATTTCTAAGGGCCTTCTAATTTATAGGCTCTCAAAATTTTTTCTCTTCCAATTTAAATTTAAGTAATTAGCCTCTTCCTAGTTTAGAGCTTTAATTTGAAAACACATGTATTTGATTTGGCATTAGGCTGGACATCTTATTAAATGAGATCATGTAGCTTTGGCTTTAGATGATCACAGAAATAGTCTCTGGGCAGCATCTTTGTAGCTTTGAGGAAACAGAAAAAACTTTTCTACTAAGCTTATGATTCTCCTTGACATTTGTTTTAACTGTAGTTAGGTATTGGCTGTACCAATTCCAGATTAAATAACTGGGCTCTAAACCTGTTTCTGTTCTGATTAATAAGTTTGATTTTTTAAAATTTTTATTGAGCTTATTGGTACAATCTAGGTATACAATACAATTACATTCATTATTGGGATCCTGTACCTTTACATAAGCTTATGATTCTCCTTGACATTTGTTTTAACTGTAGTTAGGTATTGGCTGTACCAATTCCAGATTAAATAACTGGGCTCTAAACCTGTTTCTGTTCTGATTAATAAGTTTGATTTTTTAAAATTTTTATTGAGCTTATTGGTACAATCTAGGTATACAATACAATTACATTCATTATTGGGATCCTGTACCTTTACATGATAGGTCTTTTTTTTCATTTTTTCCCCTTGTCCCTGCCCTCCTTTCACCCCCTCCTCCCTTCCCCATTTACAAACACTTTATTTCCATTTATTCAGTTTCTCATATTTTTTCCTCTCCTTTATTACCTTTCCCCCACCCTTCCCACTTTCCCTACACCTTTAGCCCTTTACTACCTATTTCACATTATTAATTATCTCATTAGGATCTTGTGTACTATTATAGTTTTTCACACCAGAGAAACTATTTGGTATTTCAGTTAAAGAAATCTATATGAACATTAAAAATAGGGAATCCTAAAATAAAACTAAAAAGGAAAGTAAAAGAGAAAAGGCAATGATGTAAAATTAAAATACGCCTTAATTCTGAAGATGAAAATGGTCCCTGAATGTATTTAAATTACTTCTTGCTCTTGTAGTCTTATATTATTCTTTTTTTTTTCATTATTTAGAGAGTACTTTATTAGTTTCTGTAATCAAACCCACGTAGATATGACCTTACATATTTAATACAGTGCATTACCCATGTAGAAATGGAAAAAAAAATTAACATCTCTAGACTAATATGGCTGTTAATTTCTGTACAATGCCAACTCAACACAGTAAATTGGGATAGCTTTTTCCAAAGTTGACAGCACAGTTAAAGTTTACAAAAATTCAAATTATATTATATTTATATGTATATAAAATGAAAAATTCAAATTATATTATATTTATATTTATATAAAATGACCAATAATAGCAGTATGTTATGCATCAATAGCAGCAACAGCTTTTCCAGGTTCTGCATTCATCTGAACAAAATTATAGACTTCAGCACACTCCATTAACACTCCAAAAAACAAAAACAGAAAAAGAGAAGAATAATACCCAGAAAACAGCAAAGTTCTGTTGCTGTTGTGGTACCTGGCACCATTTTTTTTATTAGCATCTTAATCATCATCTGGAGAGAGAACATTCTAGAGTAACATCATTAAAAATAGCTCTGATAAAGCTACTATGGTTACTACTACGTATCATAAAGCAGGTACAAGATATTTTACATTCACAGAGGTATGATACAGTACTGTCCTATATCTATAATACTAGAATCAGTTTTGATTTGAAATTTACCTTGTCTGCAAATAAGATTGCTACCCCTGCCTTTTCTCTGGGCTCCTTTCACATGGAAAATTGTTTTCCATCCTTTCACTTTTGGTCTATGGGCTTCTTTTTGCAGTAGGTGTGTTTCTTGTATACAACACATTGTATTTTCTTCTTATTCCATTCTGCCAGTCTATTTCTCTTGATTGGTGAGTTGAGGCCATTGACATTGATGGTAGTAACTGATATGTACTGAGTTATTATTGTCCTGTTATGGTCTTTTGTTGACTCTTTTTTCTTTTTCACCTTCTCCTTTTAGTTTCTTGCCTTGCCTATTTGATTTGCTCTGTTGGGCCTCATGGTGTTGTTACCTTCATTGTCTTTTTCTAGGATATTGTTTAGAATTGCTTGTAGTGCTGGTTTGGTATTCGTGTAGTTTCTCAGGTATTCTTTGTCTTGGAAGTATCTTATTTCCCCATGCATTTTGAAAGAGAGTTTTGCAGGATACATCAGTCTAGGTTGGAGGTTGTTCTCTTTTAGTACTTGAAATATCTCACTCGGGGCTGTCCTTGCCCTAAGGGTTTGTGTTGAAAAGTCTGCTGTGATTCTGATGGGCATTCCTTTGCATGTGATTTGTTTCTTTTCTCTTACTGCTTGTAGTATTTTGTTCTTCTGTTGGGTTTCTGGGATCTTGATTATTATATATCTAGGTGTAGATTTTTTTTTTATTGTGGCTAGTTGGGTTCCTATATGCCTCACTCATCTGAATATCAAATTCTTCCCCTCTGTTTGGGAAGTTTTCTGTCATTAATACTGTGAACAGCTTTTTTAAGTCATTTGTATTTTCTCCTGCTACTTCATGGATTCCTATCAGTCTTATGTTATTCTTCTTTGCATCATCTAGGAGTTGCTGGATTGATTTCTCATGATCCCCTACTGTTTTTAAGAGACCTCTCTTTTCATGGTCACTGACTGCAATCTTATCTTCTATATCTGAGATTTTATCTTTGCATTGTTTTATTCTGTTGCATACACTTTCAGTGGAGTGTTTAAACTCCTGGATATCTGTTTGAATCTGTTTTATGGATTCCATTTCTTTCCTATGTTGGTGTTTATTGTTTCCATTTCTTTCTTATGCTGGGCCTTCATGGCTTCTATCATGATGCAGAGCTCATCTATTTTTTTGTCAGTTTCTGTTCTAGAGTCTTGAATCACGTCTTTCATTTTGCTCACCATCTCTATGGTTATCTAGCAAATTATTTTTGTTTTGAATTTTTCTAGAGCCTGTTTGATCTGTTTTGTTGCTTCCTTTGCTTTGAGTTCAGGATGTCCTGGTGGTTCACTATCAGCCTTTTCATCCTCATTTGTCCTACTGTTTACCATTGGTGAACTGGAAGTCTGTCTTTGTGTCTTGCTTAAGTGTTTTCTCATTTTTATTTTTGTTGTTGGACTGTCCTTGGTTTAATCTCTGGGTTTTCACCCAAATCTTCCTGATATAGTTGCTCCTTAGCTTCTGTGTCTCTAACAACCCACAGACATTCTCATCTCCATAAAATCAGAGAAAAGAGCTTATCGAATCAACCACAATCCTTTATCCCAACGAGCAACACAGTATGATCAAGCACAACTTGGAAACTGACCACCTGTGGTAGTCACTAGTCTATCATCCTTAAACCATTTGAATTAAATTGAAATGAAGAAGCAGTCCAAAACATGTCTGCAGCGAACAAACCTTTCAATATAGTATATTTACCATTTAGGATGGGGGCTCAGACAGAGCTAGGACTCAAGACCCCTGATCTCAGTTAGCTGATGGCTGAACCCCATGACACAGACTGACCTTGGGCTGCAAGGCCCAGATTGAGTTCCCCAACCTTCTGAACGGTTGAATTCTACACCATTCTACTACAGGTTTCCCACGGCCTTTCTTTAAAGATATTCAATGTTGGGAACTCAGAAAAATACCCTCTATGACCACCTCTGCCTCTGCAGAGTGGGTCCAGACTGGCTCAATCAGGAGGTCTGAGATTGCGCATGGGGGTGAGGTGGAGGGGATGTAGGGGAGTTGTGGGGGTTCAGGGGCACCTGAGTGGCTACCTTCCTGGTGCTGGAGCAATGGTGGCTCCTGGTGGGAGAAGGCGTTAAAAAGTTTATTTATATGTTTGGGAATACAGAGGCACAACCTGTTAACAGCACTAAATTTGGTTGATTAAGCTGTGTATAAACAAATTTACTAGGGTTAACTATTCCCTAAAAGTTCCAGTTGACTTACTTCTGAATGTAGTCTGGCTTTTTCTTCCCAGTTTCTCTCATTTCTCACCGAGAATAATAAACATTTTTTGCAAGGCATTGATTTAAACAGAAGTGTTCTTTTCAATCATAGTGGGCTGTCATGAATCGCAGTAAATAAACATGGAGATCTAGCTATGTAGATATCTGGAGAAGAAGTTAGACTCTACATACATAACTCCTTCAGACAGTATTTCAGATCTTTTCAAAGCAGGTGAATATCAGTTATAAAGGGACATTTATTATAATGGAAATTATGGATGCTTGGGTATACATTTTCATTTACTACTAACAGTCTAGGGAATCATGTGTTTCTAATGGGCAATAATAGACAAGAGCCAGAAAATAAACTTTCTTAATTTGGTATCACTGTAGATAGTATTATAGTATTATAATAAAATGGGTTTATTAATTTAAACTTATAGTATTTAATATTTTCCTGTTATGATTTGTCAGGCAGATTTGTTAGCCTATAATGTGTTCTTGTAGCATGCACAGGTTTAAGAATAATTTCACATTTAAAATGGTTATATAAAAAGCCAAAGAAGAATATGTAATTAAAAACTATATAGATAAAGCATTCAAACAGAAAAATATTTATTTTGTAGCCCTTAAAAAAATTTTTGTCAACTTCTGGTGTATATTAGTAATGGCCATGAGGATTATTTATTATGAGGATCTAAAATGTACCATCAAGGAAGAAAGATGAAAATATATTTTTATAATTTTAGTGTTAGGATATTGTTTATTTAATGTTAGGGTATTTTACTTCTCATTTGTATATGATACATAAAAGAAAGATAATACAAATATTCTCACAGGGATTTTAGGAGCATAAAGCCATGTTTTTGTAGTGTGTCTCACATGGAGAACAGTATGCATTACCTATTGTTATTGTTGTACTGTAATATATTGAATGCCTGACAGTTGTTTCCTTGCTTTATTCACTTCTGTTTTATTTGTGTTGTGTGTAATTTTGTAAGCCATTTAAAAATTTTTTTTATTTTAGTTGAAATGCAGTTTTTTGGGGGGGTTAAGTTCTTGCTATGTAGTTCAGGCTGGCCTAGAACTCATTCCTTAGCCTAGGATTTCCTCTAACTCACAGGGATCCTCCTGCCTCAGCCTTCTCACTACTGGGACTACAGACTCACCTGACTCATTGAAATGCACATTTCAAGTGTGACAGTTGCCATTGTCCCTGCTTCTGTGGCTGTTTAATAAATAATCCCAAAATTTAGTCACATAAGACAGTCAGCTGTTATGCTCACAGACCTACACGTGAGGAATTTCGACAGAGCGGAGCAAGGTCTTTGTTCCACTTGTCTGAGGCTGGAAAACTTAAGAGCAGGAGCTGGAATCATCAGAAATTTCACCATTCATATGTCTCATAGTTGTGCTCGTTGTTGGTCTCAGTTCATCTTTACACAGGTCTCTCCCTGTGAGCTCTGCTAATGGACTACTTCAGGCTTCCTTAAGTATTATATGCAAGCATTTCACAAAAAAAGTCTCAGTCAGAAACTCTATCTTTTCTCTACAATGCATCTGGGACTTTAAGAAATTTCTATCTTGTTTTATTGGTCAAATCAGTTATGAATCTGCCTAAATTTAAGCGAAAAAAATAGAGTCCACTTTTTGATGGAGTATGGCTGAAGCCACTCTTAAAAATGCAATTGACCATAATTATATGACTTTATTTTACATTCATTTATGTAGCATTTGATCTATATGTTGAGCACTAATTTTAAGTACTTTACAAAAATTAATTCATTTAATCTATAAATGCCTTATTTTATAGACAAGGACGTTGATTCAGAATATCAAATTAACTGTAATACAACTTCTTAACCCTCAGTGGATATCAAAGAATTTACTGTAGTTTAAAAATCTTGTATAATATTATTTATTTAAACATTTATAAATATTTCAAGCTTGAAAGTATAGCTCTGTGACATAGCACCTTAATATGCAGAAGGCCATGGATTTAATCCTAGCACCTCCCCCCAAATAAAAATAATTCAAATACATTTTTGTATTTCTTGTATTTATCACATTGGAATGGATTTAAAAGAGTCACAGTTTTGATAGGTGATTTCTTAAATGAATGTAATGGTTAGGACTCCACAATTTCATCTTTATTACAGTATTTTTAGGGCGAAGATATACTTTATAAGTAAAAATTCCTTCATAAATAAAATAAAATTTTATTTGATGATAGTCTTGAACTGACTTACCAAACTTAATGCTCTCTCTCTCTCTCTCTCTGCCTCTTTCTCTCTCTGAGACACTGTCTTGCTATGTACTCCAGGTTGACCTTGAACTAGCTATGTAGTCCAGGTTGATCTCAAACTCATGATCCTCTTGCTGCCTCAGCCTGGCTTGGAAATTATCATTTTCTATCATCCTGAGTATGAGTCTGGGTCCAATATGTCCTAACATTCTGTCTAATCTACGCACTGTTAAAATTTTATTTGACCACTTATAAAGTGTCCTAGTTTATGAAGAAACTTAGACCTTTTCAAATTATCTTCAAATATAGGCCGATAATCTAATTTCACACACTTCTGAAAAATAGCTTTATCTTCCATTTCTTTTTCAGTCAATAACTGGTTAACTTTAGTAGACAATTTAGACAAGATAAGCTTGTGTCTTTTTTCTTCCCCCTGAAGATTAAGATGTGATGAAACCTGGAGCAGACCTTGTAGAAGGAAAATGCTTTTCTGATGACTTTTAAAAGGTACTAATTTAAATGTCAAAGTAAGTTCTATTAAGGTTTTACCTTTTATTTACTTGCTATGGGCAGGTTTCAACCAGGAGTTGGTTTTTAAAGTAATTCTCTGTATTTTATCGGGGGGGCAAAATGGTTCAATTTCCCATGCTTTCCATGATGTCTCACATTTCATTGATCCTTCTTAGAAACTCCTAGTGCTTATTCTTTTTTGTTTCTGTAATGTACTGTTATTAATCCTTGGAATTAATCCAGCTTTTTTCTGGATTGTCTCTTTTAGAAACTGTAAACTGAGTCAGAGATGTGTGTACCCGGGATATGTGGGTAGGGGACTTTGGAATAATAAATAAACATGGTAAACATGGGCTCCAAGTTTGATTCATCCAGTTATCTGCTGTGAGACCCTATGTAATTATTTGGGCCTCATAGCCATCTATGAAATGAATATAATAATCCCTAGCTTGTGGAGTTGCAGGGAAGCATAGAGATAAAATATATGGTGTCCCTGGTTATAGGAAACATTCAATAAATAGTTATTAGGCATTCAGTAATAATTGAGTGAATGACTGCTTCAGGGAAATTTTGGTTTCTTGAAATAATCATTAAGCACATATAAAAATCCCTGGATTCTGGTCAGAACCATTAAGAGAAATTAACTAACAGATGGCAAAGGAGTCTTGCAAGGATACTGAGAAGGAAGGGATAAAGAGATGGGAGCAAAAGCTACAGCATGCTGTTTTAGTAGAGAAAAGAGTTTTAGGATGTTGGAATGGTTCCTGACTGCAGATTCTATAGGGAATTCACGTAAGAAGCGTTGTAATTGATTATCTTTGTATTTGGTCATCTTTATTATTTACCGATTTCTAGTGGTGTTTTTGCGATCACTATTGGGCAAGATATAGGAATATGAAGAAGACATTCTGGGAAAGAAAATTATTTAGAAGGCAACTATCAGTTAAGATTAGGATAAGTGCATATAATAACAAAATAGACAACTACAGTATTGCTTCCTTGGTTTTACCATGTTGTTTCATGGTCCAAGATGGCTGCCTCAGTATTACTGCTAACACACCGAGTTGGAGAGAAGGGCAAGACTGTGCTCCTTCCCTTTAAGGACACTTCTGCGAAGTTTAGCTAAAATGTAGTTATGAGGACACAACTAATTGTAGAATGAGGACCAGGAAATACTGGCTTTGCATGTTCCTCTTACTATAAAGAAGGGGAAGAAGGGGAATGAAGGAAATGAGTTATATTGCAGTCATCGTTTTTATTAAGTGTAGCAATATTTACTAGGTGATTGATATGTGAGGATTTGTTTTTCATTTTTAAATATATATGGAAAATCTGAGTAGCTCGTGGAACATATTTTAGTAACCAGTCCAAATCTAAGTAAGGTGGTGAACATGGCACCTAATCCTGTTTTTCTTTTATATTGTTAGAACTATTGAGTGTCTTTTTAAAAAATCAGTTAAAGTTTAAAGATATGCTAAAAATGTACTTCCTTTTAGCATATAAATCAGGAAACATAGAGGACTAAAATATAGAGAAGAAAAACTATCGAAATTGAATTGTCCTCTATTGACATTTTTGGCATACACCTGACCTGTTTGGAACTTTTCTGTTAATATTTTAAAGTTCATTGTGTGTAATTGATACAATGATGATTAAAAAGTTCTGATGATGGTTGGTAGTGATTGTTGCACAACAATGAATGTTATTCAGTGCCACTGAACAGTACACTTGAACATGGTTAAAATGATAAATTTTAGATATATTTTACTACTCCAAAAACAAAAAATTGAGTGCAAAAATGAAGTCATACCTGCTCAACAATGAAAAGATAACATATTTACATGTATGTTTACAGCATGATTTTTGTGGCCAAATATTTGCTTTGTCCTTTGGATGTACCACTTTTTAATCAAAGGAAATGTTGAAGAAAATAAAAAGGAGCCTTAGCCCTTTACTTTTAAAGTTGATTCACAGAGATCTTTGTGATGCATGAGAAGACCTGGGGAAATACCAGGCAATGGAAACTGAAACCCTCCTGGGTCTTTAAACCATGTCTTCTTGTTCAAATAACCCTCTAAATTAACTGCTTTGCTGTTCTCATGTCAACATGGCAGCTTTGCTTTTTTCTTTCTCTCCACTTTAAAAAAAATTATCTAGAGGATTGTTTATTTCAGACTAGTGAGTCTCTTGGATTTCTTCCCAACTAAGTTAATGTCACATTAGAGGAACCAGGCACAAGAGAAACATAAATGGGGAATATCACCCACTGAGAAATGGTTCCTTTACACAAGGATCAGATGCCAATGGCAAGTGTGTCTGAAAATTTGGCCTTGGTCGGCCTCTCTCAGGGAGGTTTATTTACTGACTTAGGCCTGGCTATTCCCTGAGGTGCTGTTTTCTTTACAGCAATGTGAAAGAATATGTATCATTTTTCCCACATCTTCACTGTCACAGGCTCTTTATGCTCTCAAATCTTCCCTGCCATTTTTGAAACCCTCATTTTTTCACCTGATGTAAAAATGCTCTGCTTCTTGAGGATGCTTTTGTAACCCAGCTAAACCAAGTTATTTCTTGTTTTTGTGATCGTTGACAATTGCTCCCCCAATTCTCCTCTATGCTCTTCTTGTATTACTTCCATTTTTTCAGTTCTTCTTCTTCTGGTACCCTTGTTTCTCTGTTTTATTTTTAAACCAATGTTTGATATCTTTTTCTTCCATGCCATTTTTCTACCCACTGTCACCTCTCTTATGAAATTCAGGTATTTTCTTCTCTGGCCATAACTTCCTTATCTTTCCAGTTTATACATTAATCCTTTAATGTTAACAGGACTTGCAATTTCTAAGGGACTAGAGTGAGGCCGATTAGTGCCAGTATGACCACA
This sequence comes from Fukomys damarensis, assembly GCF_012274545.1. Classification (NCBI taxonomy): domain Eukaryota; kingdom Metazoa; phylum Chordata; class Mammalia; order Rodentia; family Bathyergidae; genus Fukomys; species Fukomys damarensis. Next base: position 11,246,771 of record NW_022900933.1, read on the forward strand.
TGGGCATCCATGTATTTGGTGTCTCAGCATTACCCAGCAATAGTTGTATGCCCAGTACAACTTTATCCTTCATTTGCCATAATGACATGGTTACATGGGCTTCTTCTAGTCTCAGCTCGTATCTACATCTCATACAAATCTTTCCCAGAGCACTTGTAAAATAGTTTCCCTAGGGCTGGGGATTTAGCTTAGTGGTACTGCGCCTGCCTCACAAGGGCAAGGTCCTGAGTTCGATCTCCAGTACCAAAAAACAACAAGAAAAAACAGTCTCCCTAAACACTCTCAATCCCATCCCCTTATTATAGTACCATAGTTATCTTACTTGTTTACTTATTTTTTTATGTTCCTCTACCAAAAAGATCATGGGAAAGGAAACACTTTTTTTAATTGCTCTTATGCAGTGCCTAGAATAGTGTCCTGCACATAGTAGGCACTCAAGAAATATTTGTTCAAGAATGACACTTACATTTATCTCCCACTTCACTTGATTATTCTACATATCAATTCTGTCTTGGTACTTTGCAAATGATCACTTCCACATCAGTGGGGAAAATAGAAATCTTCAGGTGGAAAACTTCTTCATCTGCCATCAAAACTGCAAACTTGCTTACATGGATTTTCCCTCTGTACTTTCTGTTGAGAAAGAAAAGGTTTTCCTTCTTTTCTTGCAGCTGTGGGCCCCATCCTCTTCTGCCTTACAGGGATCTTGATTTTCTTTAACCCTCTATCCCTCCTAAATCCGGTATGTAGCCTAGTGATTATAAGCATGGCCTTTGCATTCAGACACTTAGATTCAAATTTGAGGTCTGTTAGTATGAAATCTTAGGTATATTATTCCTCAGCCTTAGTTTCCTCATGTGTTAGTGGAAGAGAATCAGATTTATGTCATAGGATTGTTGTGATGATTTAAAAAGGTAGTATGTTTAAAGTGCTGAACGCTGTGGCTGGTACATACTAAGCATTCAAAAGAAAGTCCTTTTATTCTGAATACCTCCCTTTCTACTGGCTTCTAAACTTTTTAAGTCTCTCATCTTAAAATATTTGTTTAATTTAACTATATATTTAGCAGACAAATTCTATCTCCCCCATCGTCGCTCCTACTCATTTTGGAGCCCACTTCAGTCTGGCTTCTCAGGCATTCCAAATTTTATTCCTAATCTCGTTACTTTCCCACCTCTCCTCCAAGGTTTGCTTTACTACTCCAGTGATTTTATTTCAGTGGTTTAAATCAGAAATCTGGAAGACACTCTCATCTCCTTCTTTTGATCTCCCTAAATTCCATCATCAAGCAGATAATTCTGTCTTCAAATAGTTTCTACATTTTTCTATACTCTTTTTCTTTGGATATCACCATTCCAGTCTAAAGTGTTATCTCTCACAGCACTGTGGCAATATCCTTCTACCAGACTTTGCTTTACTACACTGTTCCATATTTCACACTGTAATCTAAGTATAATGATGATATGTTCCCCATTTCTAAACATTTCTGTGACTTCTTACTGACGTTAGGGCAGAGTACCTTGATCAGGCCCTATTTTACAGTGAACCCTCAAGTTATGACCGTCCTCACATACAAACAACTTGTGTTATGACTAGAATTTTAGTTTTAACTGATGGCCAAAGTCTTGAATTAACTTGAGTAACTGATGGCCAAAGCCAAATGCCAGTGGCTTGTGCAGTTGTAAGCAAAGACTTGCAATGCCAGGAAAGCATATGTAAGCATGAGCAAGTGTCAGTCTAAGTCTAGATGTACGTATTTGTAGATGTGATTTAGGTTAGTACTTTATATAATTGTTACAATTACTGCTATCAAAACAGCCCCCAAAAAGCTACAAAAGAAGCTAAGGTTGGAAGGGAAAGTAAAGAAGAAATCACAATCAAAAAGAAGGAAATTGTGGAGAAATATGAGAGTGGCATTCCTGTCACCGATCTTGCTAATATCTACAGCATGTCAACAATCTTACACCATCTCAACAATCTTACAGAGAAAAGATTTGTATAAGGAAGCCAGTGTTGCCAAAGGTGTCTCTCAAATTAGTCATGATCAAGGTAAAGGGCCAGGGTTTTAGTTCAGTGGTCCCGCCACCCTGCCTTGCGAGAGCGGGGATCTGAGTTTGATCCCCGGTACCGCCACCCCCAAACCAGAAATAGACAAGGTAGAAAGGCTATTACTAGTGTTATGATAAAAAAAAAAAAAGCAGATGGCAGGTTAAAGCCTGAGTCTATAATTTGTGAAAAAGCTAGAGCTAGAAAAGCTGATCTTGTAAAGGATAATCCATCAATGACTGATAATGGTCCAACATTTCATGCTATCAAGGGAAGATTGAGTAATTTTAAAGTGAGAATTGGGGTTCATAGCATTTCTAGACACAGTGAAGCAGCCCGTGCTGAGAAAAGGGCTGCTGGAAATTACATATAACACTTTGAAACAGTGACGCGAAGAAATGGCTTTTGCTCTCTTGGTTAGCTTGGTTTATCACTCTGAGACCCCTATAGTGTTCAGAAAACATAAAGCCATGAAGAACAGGTTAGGATTCATGTGGAGATCTAATGCAAAAGCCTGGGTAACAAGAGTGCTTTTTCTTGAATGGATCAGAAAGCTTTTGTCCCACTGTTAAGAAATATCTAGAGGACAAAGGTTTATCACTACAGGCTCTCCTCACCATGGACAATGATCCCGATCACTCATGAGATTTGAAAGAATTGGCTGAAGAATTCCCATAGAGCTCTGTCAAGTTCCTCCCACCTAATACAACTCCTCTACTGCAGCCTATGGACAAGCAGGTTATAGCCAACCTCAAGAACCTATGGGGCCTATAGTTCAGTGGCACTGCACCTGCCTCGCAAGTGCAATACCCTGAGTTTGATCCCCATTATCCCCCACCAAAAAAGAACCTTTACGCCAAGGAACTGTTCCCAATGTGCTTCCAGATGGTCTCAGATATAGATTTAACTCTTAAAGAGTTCTGGAAGGAACATTACAACATCCTTTCCTGTGTGGGGTTAATTGACAAATCCTGGGCCAATGTCATTGAGATCTGCCTGGAAGAAAGTGTGGCTTAAAATTATAAAATTATAAAAGTCTCTCCTAAGAGACTTTGCAGGCTGTGTAGAGTAGCCTGTGCCTTCAGTAGACCCTGTGGTTGACACTGTCTCTACAGCAGAGTCCATAGGCTTGCTGGTGGACAGAGATGATGTTGAGGAACTCGTGGAGGAACACTCAGAGTAACTGTCTACAGAGGAACTTCAGCTTCTGGCTGAGCAACAGAGAATGGCAGCTTCCTCTTCTGAATTAAAGGAAATCCTGAAAAAATGGGCAAAGCTACAAATTTTTGTAGAGAAGACCCACCCAGACAAAGAAAAAGCCAATTATTGCATAAACTCAATAACAATGTCATGTCATACTCCAAAACAGTGTTAAAGAAAAGATAGAAACAGATAACCTTAGACCAGGTTGAGACCTAGTGAAACAGAAGCAGGTCCTAGTGGACTCTCCCAATGAGAGAAAGGACACCGGAGAGCCAGATTCCTGATGTTCTTATGGAAAGGAACTCTCCTTCCAAACAATAACCACCTTCCATTTTATCCTTCCTTCCTGAAGCCGAAGATGTCAACTTGAATGTTGAGTACAACATGAAATTGTTGTTTCTGGTAAACTAGGCACATTTCATAACTTTTGTGATTATACTAGGAAAATTATTGGTTTTTCTGGTAAGTTTACACACACTATACCACCCTTTTTTATTATGAAAAGATTAGTTAAGGGGTGCTTTGGGAGGATTGGAATGCAATATGGGTATTTCCATTATTTCTTATGAGAAAATAAAACTAAACCAACTTTAGTTACAACCAGCCTTTACAAATGAATTGAGTTTGTAAGTCAAAGTTCCGGTGCATTTAGGTTTATCTTCTTACACCACTATACCCCTGTCCATTCTCTCACACTATTAAATTTGATTTTTTTCATTTCATTTAACCTCCTCTTGCTTATAAGCTTTTTCACATGCTGTTCTTCTGCCTTGTTCATCTGTCTTTTCTATGGTTCAACGTAAACTTTACTTTCTGAAGTAACATCTTTCTTGTGTTCCTGCCTTCTGTTCCATGTCATCCTATTATCATAGCATTTGTTACACTTTATAGTTCCTTGTCTGCTTCCAAGATCCTTAAGGGAGGAGATATGTCCTTTTTGTTCATATTCTTCATATCCTCTAGCACAGTACCTGGCTTACAGTAGACAGTTAAATTTTATTAAATGTTGATAAATAATTTTGTTAGGAGAAAAACAAGTCTCTATATATGTTAGGGTTTAGAGCTACAGATTATATTCCTGTGTTTAGCCTGGAATATTTCTTTAAACATAAGAAAGTATAGAAAGTGATAATGCTGCTTTTCAACACATGCCCTTGTTTTTCTACCCAAACACATTCCCTTATTTTTAAAATTTTAATGCTTGTTCTTATTTTTTACTATAAATGCCCCCCATTTGGATGCTTTTGAGTATAAAATGCCACTTAACATCACCATTGCTGCCAACTTTCATTCATTCTCCCAGATATATTTGGATGATATTTACATGGGTCATTTTGTACTATTTTTCAGCTAGAAATTGAATTTATATCTTGCAGTCTGTAAATTAGTGCATCCTAAAAGCCAATGAAACTCACTGAACTTTCTGGGTTCTACAACAAGCCAAATAGAAAGTACTAGGAGGCTTGAGGGGTGAGGTTTTCACTGTTGGCCACTTCACAGTTCCCCAGAAGGCTTCTTTGTACCAGGAGCCTGTTCCAAGAGAATTTTTGGTGGATTAATGATCTTTCTTTCCCCAGTCACCACTGAACTGAAGTAGCTTCTTGGGCCAACTTATTCCTGTCGAGGAAAAAAAAAAAAAAAAAATGAATGCTCTGGAAAGGCTTTGGTGAATATGCAGTAGTCCTCCCTTATCTATGATTTTGCCCCCTATGGTTTTAGTTACCCCCTACTCATTTGCTGTCTGAAAATATTAAATGGGAAATTATTTCATAAAGTTCATAAGCTTTTAATAATACTTATTTAGTGTACTATTATAATCCCATTTTTATTAGTTGTTAATCTCTTACTGTGCATAATTTATAAGTTAAACTTTATTGTAGGTATGTATTGGGAAAAATTGTATATATATATAGGATTCAGTGCAATCCTTGGTTATAGGTATCTGAGGAATGTCTTGAAACATATCCCCTGTGGATAAAAGGGAAGGTATTTTAACCTGCCAGGTAAGAAGTATTTTTTTCAAATTTATTCATGAAAGATTCATTGGGGTAGTAGTTGATACTGATCACATTTGATTATGTCATTCCTATGAAAAAACTCTTTATTTTTAAAATCTGAGATAAAAAAGGATCACTATATATTAATTTTCCATGCCTTTCTTATGTAACGACTGACTAGTTCCATTTTTGAATGGGATGTAAAAATAAGAAAATTTATATTCACCTATGGTTGAGGGTTAATATGAAAGGGAAAGCTTTCCTCATTATTAGGTTATAACTTTAACACTCCAGAAATTGATTCTAGCTGCTGTTATAATCCTGCCTCTATCTGGAAAATATATCCACGATTTGATAGGAAGAGCAATAAGACCAATTTCCCCAACTTACCACTTCCTTTAAATCCATCCTCTACATGTTGCTGGATTATCAGATAGTAGTTTAATAAGAATCTGCCATTTAAAATATTGTGTCTTGAACTTTTAGGGAAAATAAGAACTAAACTGTTGCCATCATTATACCTTCATAGTTAAAAAACACAAATTACATAAATTACAGTCATGAGAGATTTTAGAGAGAAGCTTCAACTGAAAAAATACTGTGCACCAATCCTTAATAACTTAAAAGCAAATACTGGCCTATGTCCAGAAACTAAGTTTCAATTAACTACAGTTGTTTCATCTTACAAAATCATTTTCCCACCAAGAAATCTTGGCAGTCATTTTCATGATTTCTCATGAAAGAGGCAGATGGGAGTATAAAAAGGCCGGAAACTGAATTTTTAATATTAACTTTATGATTTTCTTTTTTTGAATATCAGGAGCTGGGTCCAGAAATTAGACACCCTGAGTTTTCCTCTGGTTTTTCTAATCGTTAAGTCTAGTTATTCTAGTTGTCTCTTACCTGTTCAGAAGTTATAATTTGTAGTGATGGTGTAAGTGGGTGTTAGAGAAGTAGAAACTAGATGGCATTTTTATGGGCTTAGTTTTAAAGACCATGTTTATCAAGGAAATAAATAAAAAGTGTTAACAGGAGTTTTCCTGGGATCAGTAGTTTATCTGTGCCTTGTCTTCTTTCTTCACCACCATGGATCTCTCAGGAATGTCTGAAACCTCTCCTGTGTATGTCAGAATGTATTCACCCAACAAGAGATCAAAGCTTTTATGCTTGCTATTTATTGTAGACTCATGATATTCTATGGAGCTACACAGAGGCTATGTGGCCCCTTCTTTATTTTTAAAGCTGGGTGCAGAGTAGATAAATCTCTTCACTCAGCTTATAAAATTAGGCAGTGGTGGAGGCAGAAATAGATTCCTTATTCAGAAACACCTCATTCTGGCTCTTACGTTTAAGATGTAATAGACTGTTTTACCTTTCGATATACAGGCCTTTGACATTTAGGGTGTGTGGAAAAGAATGCACTCTCGTCAGAATTTTGCTGCTAAAGTAATGACTAGAGAACTGAAGAAAACAGAACACTCAAGCCACATTTTGGCCTCTGCCTGTAGTACATGTGAGCTATGGATACAGAGTACTTTTATATTGTAGGAATTTCTTTTTTGTCTTTATGTTAGAATTTTCCTCAAGGTACAACTGATATTGAGAATTTGGGGAAAGTTATTTTTTCATTCAACCCTTGTGTGTGAAAACTAGACTTTTGAAGTAATATATAGTCTCAAAGTAGATCACATTAATAGAGCAAACTACAAAATTTTAAATTATGTAAAATGAATGTGCAAAAAGTGGATTAAATTAAAAAATTTACAGTGTATGTTGCTACAATTTTTTAAAAGACTTGTTTGATTCAATATAAATATTTCATTAAAATAATTTGCATTTGAATATCACTCAAATGTTATTTTCTGGCTTTAGTTCTATAATTTTTTTTAGTACCCATAATGCTTATTGTATTTGGAATTTTAAACACAAGATAAGAATTGTTTTTTTTTCCTTCATTTTCTGAAGGGCTACCTCTCAAATTAACCCAAACCCCTAAACCTGTTATAATTCAAAGGTAACAACAGAATTCATCACATACATTCTTTTTATAAAGCCCAGGTTAGCACCATGGTCCTGCTGATGTCTTAAACATTGCAGTTTTTGTAAACTCTTCCATGTGCCTTCAGCATCTCTAGTTTGTGAATGAATCTCATGATATATAGATATATCTATACATCTATATCCCTGTTGTGTTTTTCTATGTTGGTTTTGCAGTATAATAGCACTGGACGGTTGTAAATTTCTCCACATACTCCATCTTGTAGAGTAAACAATGTATGTGCTGTATGTTTTCGTCATCTTTGAAGACTTACTTACTTACTTTATTTATTTATTTATTTTGGTACTGGGGGTCCAACTTGGGACCTTGTGCTTATGAGGCAGGTGGCGGAACCACTGAGCTAAATCCCTGGACCTTGAAGACTTACTTTTGAAATAAACAGTTTCATAGGATTTTGCAGTAGGTTTTGGAAAGTCATCACATAGGCACATTCTCCATGAAAGAGAAGGTAGTTGACCTTTCTTCTTTTTAATATAAACCAGTTAATTGTGCTTTTCCCGGGAACTAGGAAAAGTTAAACTGGTTTTTGCTTTTTTTAAGAAAAGTACTGCAGATTTGTGTCTGAAGGTCCTTAAAAGTACTAGTTAACATCATAAATGACCATTTAATGGAATATAACTTCTGTAATTCTATCAGTGGTTTACTTGAATGTTTAGTGAAACAGCCGTGTATTTGCTTGTAATTTCCTCTTGTACCTTTATAAATTAAAATTTGGCGTAGGCATATGATTATATCTAAAACACATAGCTTTTTTTTGTTTTTTTTTTGAGAAAGGGTTTCACTACATATTTCAGGCTATCCTTGAACTCATGGAGATCCCCAAATGCTGGGATTATATGTGTGTACCACCACGCCCAACTATCAATTATTTTTCTTACAGAAAGAATCGTTCTAATTTGTTTAATAGCCATTTCTTTTATTTTTGGTTTCCATAGGAAATTGCTTTTCTGATAAAATAATGCAAAAATCAGAGTAAAAGTCTTTATTCTTAAATTGATGTTATTTTCCCCTCAAAACAACTGTGTTGCTTGCATTTCTTACAGGCTTACAAATGTGTTTCAGAAGTTTTCTATTGTTAACCATGAACTTGGCTATATAAAAATGCAAATTGTAATACCTACAGGTTTATTTTTGTTATTGTCATCTCATTAATAAACAAATTTTACCACATTTATCTAAGAGACTTTTAATTTAGAAGACTTGAAATTAGTATGTAAATCTGGTGTTAAGCAACAATATGTGGGATGTGGTTCATGGCCAGTGGTATGCTGGAACCAGCCTCTCCCAGACCTTATAAATTTTCAGAAATTTTATGAGCTGGTTATCAATATTAAAGTTTAAATGTATAACTAAATGAATTATTTTAAAAACAAAGATAAGTACTCAAAACTCAATATTGCGTAATTTTTCACAAGTTTTATTTTAATACTCTTGATATTGTGTTGGTTGTATGGGAAATATTATTTGATGGTATATACTAGTATCTATCCTTTCATAGCTGATATCATGTTAGTAGTTTCAAATCAGTCATAGCAGAAGTAATAACACCATTTAAATTGGCAAACACAACAAATAGGATTTGACTTTCTTTTATTGTCTGGACTTAAGAAAATGATGGAGAAAAATATTAACAGTGCATATTCAACTTACAAGTGTGTCATGTCTATAGAGCCATTATTACATTGTGAATATCACAAAAACTGGGAAAATATTTTTTCAATACTCGAAAATTATTATCCAGTCATGAAACAGAGGGTTTACCTATTGGGTAAATGAAAGAATGAGAATCTGGAATATAACTGTATTTGCTTTAGTTTTACTCATTAAATTAGAATGAAGCTATCATATATACACAGCAGAATTAGAAGAATACATGTTGCTCCAAGTGTATGGGATGCTAAAAACATCAGCATTCCTTTTATAGTTTTCTTTTGAAAACCATGCTACTCATAGGGTGCTGCTTCCTTTGTGAATCATATATATGACAGCAGATTTTCTTTTTGCTCTAAAAGTTGCTGTTTTTTAAAGGACAAAAAATTCATTTTAAAGTGTTCATTTATTCACATCCATCCCTTTGACTGCAAATTACCTTAGAATAATGTTACAAAACTTGTGGGAAAAGAGAAACATCATAATACTGGATATGTCAAATCTTTCCTTTCCTTGGGGGAATAATTTTATTTTGTTCACTGATAGTTTAAATTGTTTAAGTAAGAAAGGGAGAAATGACTAACAGAATTTGTTTTCTTTAATCGTATGGATCCCTTGATGATTCATGGTAGCTGTGCAACAAATAAGCACAGTAAGAATAACATTTGGTTAAAGTATGGTTTCTGAGCTTGAATGTTCAGAAGATGTTAAAATACATTTAGAGCTCTGGCACATACCTGCTCCTTAATAGAATAATTTGATCAAGCTGCTGCCTTCAAGGAACTTGGTAACCCTATATTAATTACTGTTTCCCAAAGTTTGGGCTGCTGGTATCACCCTTATCCTTTTTGTCATAACTATCTACCTCTTTTACTTTATTTACTTAGTAATTTTTAAAACTGACTTTTTAGAACCACAGATCAAATTCATGCTCCTTGAAATGGCCTGGTCATTCTTTTCCTGCCGACCTTTAGCCTAGGCCCTGAGGACTGTCTGTAGGCTTTGAGCTAATTCTCAGTTATCCCTGGAAGATTTTGACATTATGTAGATCATCCTGACTCTTGATCACTTTCCATTTCCCTTCAGCTCTCTGGTACTCAGCCTTGTACTGCTTTTCTTTTTACTGAGATGTGCCTACCTTTGCATCCACGAGGCCTGTTTTCTTTCTACCATGTATCTATGTAGGTCTCTCCCCTCCCCACTTCTCTCTCAATGAATTTTATTTTATCCCATTCCTGCTTTCAAGCCCCCTCCTCTCCCTATGTACAAACCTTTGTTTCCCTTTTTTCCTTCTATTTTCACCTTTTCTCTTGTCCCTTTCTTCCTCCCTCCTCCCTTGTTCTTCTTTCCATTTGAACACTTTTTTCCCACTCCCCAACACCCATTATACATCTCAGTCCTTATTTCTACATTCAGTTTCTCACACCAGAGAAAAAATGTAGTATTTAAAAATGTGTGTCTGATTTGTTTCAGCTAAGAGTGTGGTCTCAAGGTCCATCCATTTAGCTATAAATGTTTGAAGCTCATCCTTCTTTATGGCAGAGTAGTACTCCATTGTGTAAGACGCAAAGTCTCACTTCCACTCCACAGAGCGTGAACAGCCAAAAAGGCCTCCATGGTGTTGGGTCCTATAGCCCAACGAGGCGCCGGGAGCTCAATGGAGGAACGAGAAACCCAGGAAGGAACACACCAGGCTAGATGGTAAACAGACCTTTATTAGTCTGGCCAGATGGCACTCTCGGAACCAAGTAGCTGGCTCAGAGAGGCACCAGCTCAAGGGGCTGAGGTCCTTTTTATAGGGGGGCTAAAAAGGGGGGCTAACATTTTAGGCTTGCAGGCAGGGGACAAAGGTCTGCTGATTTGAGCTGGTGGTCAGCAGCCGCGTACTCGGCAGTCACATATTGATGAGTAACAGATACCACCCATAGGACGTTTCAAAGGTCACCAAGGCATTCCAGATGAGCAAACAGTTTGACAATTAACTGGGGTCTCTAGGTCTAGAGCCACTAACTTACACGTTAATTCGGATCCGGATCCAGTCTTCAAACAGTACAAGATTGCCTTACATTCCTAGGCCAGGGTTAGAACAAAGGTCGGGGCTATGGCTACAATGGGAGGGGGTTAGAGCACTGTCTCCTAGGCCCTTTGTCATTTAGCATGGGCTTGTAATTTAGGTCTTACACATTGTATAAAAAATATGTGGTTCTTTCTTTTACTGTTGCTGTCATAATTGTAAATTAATATAATCAGCAACCTCAAGGGACCCCATAAAGACAACCCTCTGGAAATGGGCAGTGTTGGGACTTGGATGTTTGTATCTGGAAATGCTCAGTAATGTCTGTAATGAATGTATCTAGCTGGAGATGCTGGAGTATTCCTGCGCATCATCAGAATTTCATCAGTGTTATTTATCATCATTGTAGGTGTTTTTTCCCCACAGAATTTTTCTTTGAATCTATGTGTGCAGGATTTCTAAAACTGTATCTGGTTTGTACAGTTACAGGCCCAATTTCTTGATATTTATATAGTTGCTCAATCTCAAAGATGTTTAGTTGTTTGAGATGAATAGAAATTAGACCTATCCATGTGACCAGAGCTTGCTTTCTTGCTCAGTGGTGGCCAGATATAGGTTATAGTACTGTTTCATTTTCTTAAGTTTAAGTAAAAGTTAAAGGATAATTGACTTAAAGGAGAATTTGAATTAAAGGAAGTATCAAAAGAAAACTGTATTATTTATCCTCATTAGTATAGTAGGAGGAAAAAAACCTTGTATTGTTCGTTACATTTTGTAAAGCAAGAAACAAAGAATAGTTGTTTTTACCATAGTGATTTCAGACTCTGAAAGATTTGTTTATTAGCCAATTGGAGACACACCTTTTCCAAGCCTAGATTTTTTTTTATGGTCTTCAATTTTGCAATCATTTAGAATTGAGGGTGTTTTTTGTCCTTTTTACCACATTTTTATGTACACACCTTTTTCCCCTCCCCTTTGCCATACTTTTGTTTCCTTGAGAAAAGGAGAATCCCTCTTAGAATGTAGAATAAACATTTCTCTGTGAAGTGTGACTTATTTAGGCTTCAGGGGTTGTCAGTGTGTACACAATAGAGAAGGTGATTGGGGCTCCTAGGCGTGCCAAGTCAGCACTATGTGCGAGTTGAGGCCGAAGAGCATGTTGAGCAGGATGAAAAAATTTTAACAAGTCAGAACATTTTACAATTTCCATATTTATCAAACATGTCAGGGGATGGGATCACAGAGCCTTTCAGAGATTAACTGCCTCCAGGACTTGAATTGTTTTATTAAGATGGAGGAAGCCAAGTTCTCAGCACCCCATGATTTGCCCTAATAACCACAAGAGTCAGAGTGTAGGTGATCCTTGCTGAATGAAAGCTAATCCTGAGGCTAAAATACTTTTCATGGGGGGTGGGAGAGAAGGACAGAAAAGGGTAAATTGTTTCTCAACAGATGAACTATGTGTGAATCTTTCTGACAGAGTTAAGAGTCCTAAGTTTATTTATTTAGAGGTTCAGTTTTGTTAATTCTCTGGTTGGTGGTTCTTGACCTTTAACGCAGACCATGTAGTAGAAGGTGCTCAATACATAGAGACCTTCCCAAACAGAGGAGGCTATTGGCTTTTTTGGTCTTGGCAGAACATCCTAGAGTTTTTGCTTTTGTTTTTCTTCAAATGTTTGGTGTTTGGCAGATACTAAGTCGCATTTTGCCAAGCACTTTGCTTTGAATCTTAGTACACAAATATCTTGTGTGGAATTTAATTAGTGATTCATTTGCATTAATACTGATTAGGAATGGTATTTTGGAAAAGATACGTGATGACTGACAAATATTAGAAGCCATATTGGTTTTGGTACCAGCTTTTTCTTATATGGGGAGAATAATGGAATTAAAGTTTCAGATATTTTTCAGTAAGATTTGGAACTTGAAATCTTTAACTGAGTATGTTTTTCAAATTTTTCTGTATCACAGAGCAAACCAGACTGTATTTTTTTGTTGTTGTTTGGTCTACAAATCTTTGGAAAAGTTGCAGTGCCGATATGAAACCTTGGGCTAATGCTTAGTTTGAAAATTAATGTTAAAAAGTTTTCAACAAGTAAATAATATGAAGAGCCTACTTCTACAGAAATAAGTTGGAATTAAAAGAAAAAAAATACCTAAAGAGACTAGGCATAAGGTAGATCTTTGGTATGAATGCCAGATTGCCAGAGATGACACACACTGAGCATACTAAAGTTACATAAAGTGCCAGCTTTTCCATTACGGTCTGTAGAAGGTTATAAAAGACTGAAGCATGCAGTGACTTTATGAATTAGGATTAAGCCATAAACTTTTAAAAGAACAAGGAAAGGACGTGGATAAATACGGTGCCCAGCTTCTTATTGCCCTTTACGTGGCCAGGAAGCATAATGATAAAAACAGCTTTCTGGTTAGACTCATTCATAGGAAAATGGATACATATTGAGGATATAGTCCTAAGTGAAACAAATAAGTGACACATGTGTAAATACCAAGTGGTTTCTCTGGTGTGGATAAACTATAATAATACATAAGATCATTGAGATAATTGACATTGTGAAATAGGAAGAAAAGGGCTAAAGGTGTAGGGAAAGTGGGAAGGGTAGGGGAAAGGTAATAAGGGAAAAGAAAAAAATATGAGAAAATGAAAAAACGGAAATAAAGTGTTTGTAAATGGGGAGGGGAGGAGGGGGTGAAGGTAGGGCAGGGACAAAGGGAAAAAATGAGAACCAAGACCTGTCATGTAAAGGTACGAGGTCCCAATGATGAATGTAACTGCACTGTATACCTAGAATGTACCAATAAACTCAATGAGGGAAAAAAAAAACAGGTTTCTTGTCCACTCTCAGCTTCCTATTTTTTATAATTGGCCCAGAAAAAGTAGTTTCAACAACACAAATCACCAGTTGTTATCTCCTTGAGAAAACAACAGGGCAAATAAACATTCAGGAGAAGGAAGCAGCATTTTGAACAAATTGACATGAACTACCTTCACATTCGAATTATTTCAAAGCCATATGATAGGTTGGGAAATTCTAGTTTGAATTTTACAAATTATTATAGAAGAACTGCTTAAATAATGGTGAGGTGCAGGAGGTCATAAGCATATGATTGGGCCAGTGTTGATGGGTTTCTTTGCTGTTTTAATCTGTATGTTCTTCAAACTGTTTAAAATGCCAAAATAGCAAGATCTGTTTTCAGTACTTGATCTTATCCTAGTTCTGACTTCTCTGGTCAGAGATATTAGTATACAGAGATCCACATTGCTGTAGGTCTAAATAAACACTCTTGGGTCAAATTTCTGTTTATTTCTTTAAGTGACCGTAAGCATTTATTTCAGTATAAGAAAAATTCTTGTTTTTCTTCTTAAACTTTGGAACTGGTTACTCTAAAATACCTGACTTAGTAAAGATATTTCTTTCCCTCTTCTTCTCTCTGAACCTCTTTTCTGGTTCTTCCCTCCTTCCCTTCCTTACTGGTTATAATCCTAACTAGTGATGTTTATCAATCACTAGTGAGAACATTGTCACGTTTTTACTTTTTACTCACTTGCAATCTTTTGCAGCAGCCTGGATTTTTGTGAGGTAGAGAGGAAAGGGTGGATTACATGAGTCAATTTTTAGAAGACTGAAATGATTTATTACATTATTGAAAGCGTGCCTTGGGTTTGAATAGTAGAGAATGTAGGTAAACCTTTTTAAGAGTAGCTCTTGTTTTATGCTTCTTATATCCCACAGTGCCATTTACACTACCAGTAGGGACTGAATAAAACTGTAACTGATTTTAATTTAGTTGATTTTTGAGTAAGAGAAGATCATTTTGTTCTATATCTTAATATATAACCTGAGAATAATGGATGCTATTTTCTGCCAAAAATCCATAATCTTACAGGAAACAAAAACCAGTGAACATCAGATTAATAAAAATAATTACGATTTTACAGGTTATTTTTTATAGAGAAGCATAATATGTTCTGCACATCTGCATTTGAAATTAAATAAAGAAGCAAGGTATTCTCATGCGTAAGTAGTGAAACAGTAATTTGAAAATACCTTAGGTTTGTATTTATTACTGATTTACAGTAGATATTAGTGTCTTGGGGACAGACCAGGGAATCATATGACGTAGGAGCAAAGACAACAAGATTTGTAAACCCTCAGGGATGATGATTTAACTGCTTAGTGGCACTTAATTAAGGAAGTCTTACATATTTTTAAGAATTTTCAATGACTAGATTTTTTTTCAAGGATTAGATTTTTAAAATATACATATTTTGATTCTTCCAAACCTGAATGCAGAGCTTTCTTTGGTTCTTCTCTTTTTAGATACAGCAGCATCCCTAGCCCCTCCTATGAAAATTGCAGAAGGCACATCGCATTGTAAAGAAGACAGTGGAAATGCTAGTTCATCTTTAGCTTCCTAGAACATTGCTCTAAAGATATTTAAAGCTATCTGTACATTTTATGGTTTTCAGTAAACATGGGATTCATTATTGACCCTTCCCTATAAATGAGGTAAAATGATGTTGCAGTTTAGGTCGAGCTCATCGGGTGTACCGTCTTTTTTAGTATAGTGTCTAGAGTAGGCATGACCTTTTAAGGAAGTTTTTTAAAAAGAAATAATAGGGTTCTGGAAGTTTTTGTTTTTTGGGGAAAGGGTTAAAAGTTTTACTGTTTTCAGAGTTCCTACAATATTAGGATACCATTTTATATCATATAGTCACAAGAGACTTTATGATAACAAATATCTACATGAGTAAGGTTTATTTATTTATATCTATGTAGATAAGGTTTCTAATTAGAAGTAAGCCTGAAAATCTACTTTTGCTTATTTTTTGCACATTTTATAGTTTTATTCTTTAAGATCAGAAGGAATAGCAAGTAGATGACTTTCAAAGAAGGAGAGGGAACAAAGAGAAGGAAAATAGTGTATGTGAGAAGAGGTGTGGTCTTGTCACTGAAGGAGCCAAGGCATTAAACAGAGGGAGAAAAGAAAAATCTATCTGTCTCCACTTGCCAGGGGCAGTAAATCCCTCTACTGGCTTCTCTTCTGTGAAAAATCCTGTTAAAATTAGACATTTTCAATTTTTAATTATAAAACTAAGGTGTGCCTATTGTGGAAATTTTGAAAAAAATGAAGAAAACTAAAGAGCAACAACCTCTACCACAACCACCCAGAGATGATTCTTTTTAGTGTATTTTAATATTTTTCCAATGTAATTTAACATTGTTGACATTATGCTGAATAAAAATGTTTGGCTTGCTATTATTTTCCTCAGTCGTTATTTTAAGTTTGACTAATTAAAATGCACTAGGCATTGTATTTCACATTTTATTCCCTGTAAGCTCGGGTTGTAAAATCTTGAACTTGTGTTTCAGGGAATGTCTGTGAGTCTCTTCTTTAAGAAAGAGAATGCAAACAACAGGAAAGAAAGCTAAACATTTTTTGTGGATGCTTCTGTTTTTGATTTTGAGGAGGGAAAGAAGCAGAACCTGTCCTTTTTAAAGAATGAAATATTTTCAACGGAAACCTTATCTCAGGGCTTAGTGTATCAACAAGTTCTAAATTGTGAAGTCTTATCAGAGTAAAGACTGCTTTGAAAATGATATGGAAATGTTTGTTTCATGTTCACTCTGCCAACCCCTAGATGAAGCATACAAGGGAGTAACTGAATTTTACACTATTTAGATAGGTACACAGTGAATAATCAAAACATTCTTCAGGTATTGAATAAGAATTTAAGATCAGCCTACTTAGAGCTTATAGGAAATGTTATTTTAAAACATAGTATTTATATTTTTAAAGAATTTTTACAGCAAAAGACATGTTGCAGTTAGTACCCCTCAAAAGACGCCCCCTTGCTTTGAACACAATTATCTCTTTATTCTTGCCACTTTCTAAAGCAATTCTGAAAGTTCTCTTTTGTTCATGTTTTTAATTGCAAGGCTGTGGGTACCTTGATTTCATGCACTTATATTTCATGGTCATTTTGACTGTGAGGAAGAGTGAGAAGTCGCATGATGCCAGATCTAGTGATTAAGTGGATGAGAATGAAACGCCATCATGTTTTTATGGACTTGTGAAGTATTGGGTGGTACTCAGCAGCAGTATTCGCTGTATTTCTGGTCAAACCTCATAAAGACACCCTTAAAAGAGGCCTTCCATAGTATAATCCTATTTCTTATTTGCATAAAGACATATCTGGAAGTTATGCAATGAGATGTTGCATAGTTAATGATGACTAGTAGAATTGCAAATGATTTTTATTTCATTCTGTTACATATCTGTATTATCTATTCCGTGATTATCGTGTATTGTTTATGCAGTAAGAAACAATAAAAGGCACTTCAAATTTAATATAATTTAAAGGAAAATTAATTTTATAGATTAATGATAATGCTTCTTAGAGATTGGGTAATATGCACATATAAGCCTTAAATTATTCATATTTTAATTATTTAAAAATTTTAAATTTAAATACAGTTTTCATATTTAGACATTCATATTTTTTACTTAGTCATTGTACTTCTGGGAATTGACCCTAAAAAATTTATCCTTGATAAAAAAGCTTTATGTAGAAAGAGGATTGAATTAATAAGGAAAAAAATTTAGTAGATGACTAAATACAAATGTTTATATACAGTGTATATATATTAATATTTTATAACCCTTTCTCAGTACTATTAAATAATAAGCTAAAAAAAGAAACAATAATTGGGCCAGGGATTTAGCTAAGTGATGCTGTGCCCGCCTCATAAATGCAAAGTCCTGAGTTTGATCCCCAGTACCGGTAAACAAAAAGAAACAATAATTGTTGCATTTACAAAAGTGTCACAAATCTTTAAAATGCTTAAAGATAGAAAGGAAAGTTACCAGATTTTTGGAACCTGATTTTCTTAACAACTAGATAAAATGATGTTAAAGTTTATATGGGAAAATAATGTTTGATTTGTATTGTACAGTAAAATGACTAAAGATAATAAGGTAATATGTTATTTCCAAAGATAGCTAGAAAAAAATAGTTTGGATGTTTTCATTACAAAGAAATGTTAAATGTTTGAGGAGATAGCTATGCTTATCCTAGTTTGAGTTACACAATACATATAAGTATTGAAACATAACACTATACCCCTTAAATATGTATAATTTTATGTGTCAATTAAAATTTTAAAAACATTAAAAAATAGTGTTTACGAGAAAGATGATCTACTTTTGTTTTTCAGTTGCTCACTTTTTGGGTGGATCTTTTATTTTTGGAGGTCTAATGTTTTTTAGTTCTTTGTATATTCTTGATATTAGTTCTCTGAGGACTAGGTGGCAACTTTTTTTCCCATTTCTGTGGCCTGTCTCTTCACTCTTGGTTATTTCCTTTTCTGTGTAGAAGAAATGGATATCATCCCATTTGTTGAATGTTGGTATTATTTCTTGTGCAGTTGGGGTTCTGTTCAGGAAGTCCTTGCCTATGTGTATGTCTTCAAGACTTGCAACCATTTTTTTTCCAGTAGATTCAGTGTTTGTTTTTATATGTCTTTGATCCTTTTCAATTTTAGTTTAGTGCAAGGTAAGAGACATGGGTCTAGATTATTTTTCTATGTAACCAGTTTTCTTAGTAACATTTGTTATAGTCTTTTCTCCAGCATATTTTTTAGCCTCTGTGTTGAAGATCAGATGACTGAAGGTACCTAAGGTAGTTTCTGCATCCTTACTTCTGTTTCATTGTTTAACATGTCTGCTTTGTGCTATTTCTATGCTGTTTTTATCATGGTAGCTTTGTAATTTAACTTAAGATCCAGAATTGTGATGCCTGCTCTTCTTGCTCAGGATTATTTTTGCTATTCTGGGTTTCCTTTGGTTCCATATACATTTTAGGGTTGTTTTTTCCAGTCCTGTGGGGAATGCTATTGCTATTTTGATTATGATTGAGTTAAATCTATATATATATACTTTTTGGCAGTATGGTCATTTTGACAATATTGATTCTGTTTATCCAGGATCATGCAATGTCTTTCCAGAGAGATGGCATCTCTCTCTCTCTCTCTCTCTCTCTCTCTCTCTAATTTTTGTTGTAGAAGGCTTTCATTTCTTTGGTTAGATCTTTTGGTTAGATAATTCCTAGATATTTCATTTTTTAAAAACTAATAAAATGGGATTTTTATCCTTATTTCTTTGGGTTCATTGTTTGTGTACAAGAACACTACTGATTTTTGTGTATTGTTTTTGTATCCTGCTACTTTGCTAAATTTGTTTATTAGTTGTAGGAGTCTTATAATAGGTCTTTTTGGGTCTTCTACATAAAGGATCCTGTCATGTGTGTATAAAAATAGTTTGACTTCTTTTTCTATACATATCCCTTTTATTTCTTTCTCTTGCCTGATTGCTCTGGCTAAACATTCTAGTTGGATAGGAGTGGTAAGAACAGAAACCCTTGTAGTGTTTCAGATACTTTTAAAATTTAAATAAAAGTGTATATTAAATATCTTCTTTGTGGTACTATATTCTTTTACAGGACTTTTAATCCTTGTGTAATATTTTAGTATATGAATATACTACCGTTCATTTCATTAGTCCATTTTTGAAATGTAAGTTGTTGAATATCTATCTGTATACTAAATAGATTTAAATGAGAATTTAGAAGTTTTATATATACATATGCATATGTAGTACATATGCTAATGGAATCTTCATTTACTACAGAGATTGGGCATATTTTTCATGCTTATATATTTTCTTATTTTGGTACCAGTGTTTTGGGGAACAGTATGAAGGGGTTAACTTACTAGCTTTCCACACAAAGAAAAAGCTCTTTTGAGGTTTGTGGCATTTTGGGTATAAATGGTACAGAAACCCGTAGGCAAATTACATATAATAACCAAATTACAGACTCCAATTTTGTTGAATGTGAGAGTAACGTCTGGTTTCTCTTCATCTCACTTTGCTTCAGCCTGTAGGGTAATTAGGACATTAACAATCACATTTTAAGGAAATAAGTTAGAAGTAGCACTTTTACATCTGGCGCATCCTGTGCCAGAAATCTCTTAAAATTACTTATTAGGTTTAACTTGAGTAATATCATCAAAGTGTAAGTTTTCAGCTTCTGCTTTCAATCAACAACAATAGTAATAATAACTAATATTAAATATATGTAACATATACTATGTGTCAGACATTGTGCAATGTACCTGAGATGGAGTAAATATTTTTTTCTTCTTCCTGATGAGGAGACTTAACCTCAACAGTATTTAGCCAACTTGCCAAATCATTGAGTGAAAGTACAGAACCCCAGAGTTAGCTTCCTTGCTATTAACTATAATTATTCTTTCCCTTCTGTCTGTTCTTCTTTTTATTCCTGACTCTTGCTGCATCGTCTCTCATCATTTCTAGATCTTTTTACTCTTTCTTTCTTGGTATCTTCTCTGTATTTGTCCTGCTTCCATGAATTCCTGTTATATAGACTCCAAATTGTTATATTCTGCCTCTTGTTTGTTCTGTCTTATCGTGTATTAATTTTATGGGTAGTCATGTTCTTATTTAACTCACCTAAGCTTGATCTTCATCTGCTGAAAAAAGAAATCAGATCTACTGCCCTTTCAGTTTGAAAGAATGGTTATTTACCTTAATGCTTAATTGGGTTCTTGACTCCACATTTTTTTTCCATTAAGTTTATTGGTACTTTTTAGGTATACAGTGCAGTTACATTCATCATTGAGATCGTGACTTCTTTAACTTGTTTTTTCCCCATTCTCCTGCCCTCCCTTCATCCCCTCCAGCCTTCCCTATTTACAAAGACTTTGTTTCCATTTTTTCCTTTTCTCATATTTTTTTCTTTTCCCTTCTTTCCCCTCTCCTACCCTTTCCTACTTCCCCTACTCCTTTAGGCTCACATTTAAAAAATTGATTAGTTCTCAAATGGAATTGTCCTCTCAGCATTGGAAAGCTGGTGGACTTTTTAAATTTTGGATCTTAGATGGTGATTTTGAAATAAAAGCTATTTTCCCTTTTGGGGTTCTAAAACATTGACTCGTATGAAAGTAAGGGGTCTTGAAATTTATTTAGGAACCACGGACATGTGGATAAATTTATTTGGAATGCCTAGGTGAATCTTTGACATAAGTGGTGTAGGTGTCTTTGTTTTATCCTTTGTAATGAAAAAATGTATGGATAACAGAACCCATGTTTGGGATATCTTTGGTATCCAGCCACTGATTATGCTTTTGGGTCTCCAGAATGCTAGCCTAAGACCCAGCTCATAGCAAGTTCTCAGTAAATTGCCTGAGTGAGTAATTGAATGAATGAGTGAATTAATGATAGAGACTATGAATGAGAAGATAGAGTGGGTACTCTAAAGTGATTACTTCCCTCCATCTAAGCCTTCAACTCTGGGCTATATAATCAGTGTCTTTGCATACTGAAACCCGACTTTTCTGGTCAAGGAGAAGTAATTTTTTAGATTCTTAATAAGTATTAAGCACTTGAATATTTCTAACTAGGGTCTTTATATCCCTCAGGTTATTTTAAATCTTCAGTTTCCTCTAAGAGTTCATCATATCTAACAAATATAATCTTTTGGTAACTTGACCTCACTTTGCGATTTGATGTGTGCATATGGTATGTAAATATTTAGGCTGATAGATTGTTCATAATACATATATTATATGTGTATACATACAAGCACACTTTTTTACCGTGGATATTTAATTTCTTTATTTATTGGTACCGGGGATTGAACTCAGGACCTTCCACTTGTGAGGCAGTTGGCAGAACCACTGAGCTACATCCCCGGCCCTCATGCCTTCAATTCTAAAATGTTCACGTGGGCTGAGGATGTAGTGCAGCGGTTCCGCCACCTGCCTTGCAGGCAAATGTCCTGAGTTTAATCCCTGGTACCCCCCAAGTAAAGAATTGAAGGCATGATATTATTTTATCATCAAATACTTCCATGTATGCTTCCTGGAAACAAGAACAAGGACAGATTTTTTTTTTTTCCTTTCAGGGCTAGGAATGAAATTCGAGTATGCTAGGCAAGGACTCGGCAACTGAGCTACATCCCTAACCCTAAGAACAAGCTTTTAGATAACCATTATGTAATTATGTTTTCAACTGAGGATATTTTTAAGTTAGGACAGTTTAACAGTACACAGTATCATCATAAGCTGGGGAGCTGTTATAATGCCCTTATCTTGTAGCTAGACCTTATACAGTTTTTCTAGTTTTTCCCATAATAGCCTTTAAAATTTCAAATCCCTGATGATATATTGCATTCATTTACTATGCCTCTTACCCTTCTTTAATTTCAAACAAGTATTAGTTATACTTTGTGTTCTACAATGTTGACATTTTTGTTAAGCATATGACTGTTATTTTTTTAAAATCTTATAATTTCTGTTCTAATGATTCTGATTAGATTCAGGTTATGTATTTTTTTCCCATTAAGTTTATTGGTACATTTAAGACAAACAATACAGTTACATTCATCATTGGGGTCTTGTACATTTACATGATATATCTTGGTTCTTATTTTTTCCCCACACCCCTGCCCTCCCCCACATTTATAAAGACTTTGTTTCCATTTTTTCCTTTTCTCGTACTTTTTCTTTTCCCTTATTTCCGTTCTCCTACCCTTTCCACTTCCCCTTCTCCTTTAGCCATTCCAGGTTATGTATTTTATCAGTAATGGCACAGAAATGATATTTTGTCCTTATCTATTCATATGAAAAACCATGAGTTCACACTGGTAACTCAAAATATCCCAGTATTCTTTCCATCATTTCTTCTTTCCAGTTTTTAGCTTTTTTAACAGTGAAGAGCCTAATTCCACTAGCTTCAGTATATTTACTAACTTACTCAGTCCTTGCAATTTCAGAATTGGTAATCTATATTGAAATACATGTTGAAAAAGGAATCCTACTAACTAGCAGTCAGTATTTGGAGTGCTTCGGTTTTTTGCCTTAGAGTGTATGGTACAGTTACCACGTTCAAAAGTTAGTTGGGTTAGTTTTCCATTCTCTGCCCTCCCCTCGTCTTTATTAAGTGTGGTTAAATTATTCACTGAAAGACAAATTTGGTTCATTTCTTTCTATTTATATTTTATTTTACCTTTTATTCATATCCTTATGGGTTATATACATGTATGTAAACTATGTTTCCAAAAGTCGGAACTGTACAGAAAACGTACACTTAGAGAAAGGTACCTCTCATTCCTTCTGTGTGGTTCCTGTCCCTTATCCCTGTATCTCATCTGTTTGGTTTATCCTGTGTTTCCTTTTGCAGATATGTACATATTTGTACAGATACCTATGTATTTCTTATTTCCTGTTCTTTATATAAAATGGCATAATGTAGATACTCTTCTGCATTTTTTCTTTTTACTTAATAATGCATCTAAATGATGCCATATGAGGTCCTAGAAGTTTTCCTCATTCGTCTTTACAACCACATAGATTCCATGTGTTAGTATATCATAAGAAGATTACATTTTTGAATGAAATTTTGTGTTTAGCATACTTTTTCCCGCATTAAGTTGTAAGCAGTTTGGAGAGCTAGTTGGGTCTTGGTAGTAACAGTGAATTTTAATAAGCCTCCTAAACTCAACGATTTAAAATATACCATGTTCTTGAAAAGTAAAAAAAAAAAAAAAGATATGAATATGGAATCATTTAGAGGATTAGTTTCCACATTTATAAAGATGAAGGAATTGGACTAATTTATATCCAATTTCCTTTCCATATTTAATATTTTTAAAAAAATCTGTAATTGTCCAATAGAGCTAATTTGAATACAACAGCATTAATTTTAGCCACTTTTCAGAACCACTTTTAGGGAGAAGTTTTCCTTTTAGTAAAAAGAATTTGCCCTCCATATTGGTATTAAAGGATAATGCTACTTATATACAGATCAGCAACTACTTTTAGGGTTCTTGAATACTCATTCATGTATAAATACACAAGTAAATAACTACTTACCCCCTTAGAAAGAGCAGTCATATGATAGTAGCAGCAAAAAAACTCAATAAGCAATGCTAGATGTAGAAATTATTTATATCTTTAAAATATATATAGTATCATAATTTTGATTTTTGATTTAGTAATCTGTTACTATACAAGAAATTACTCCACAACTTAGTGGCTAAAAATGACAGGATATTTATTACCTCTCATAGTGTCTGGCTCAGTGTTTGTTGGGTTCTATCCCTGCTGAGGTTATAGTTGTTACAGTCATCGGAAGGCTTTCCTGATGATGGTTCATTAGTAGACTGGCAGTGGGTGCTAGTTGTTAGTGTTAGTTCTTCACCTAGTGAAAAAGCGAAAAGATCTGAGACATCATATAGCACCATTTTGTCATTTTCTGTTGGTCACACAGATTCATTCTGATTCACAACACCACATAAAAACCTTGATGCTGGCCTCAAATACCTTTTAGTACCTTTAAAGTATTGGTAAAGTAGCCCTCAATGTGATAAAGACTTTTCTTATTTATTTTTTCTTTCTACATGTCATTAAAGCCTAGGATTTGCTGAAGAAACACTTACTGCCTTGGATAGAGTAGACTCAAAATCATGAATGCTCCAAATGACACCAGTGTTTGACTGTATCCATTTAAACTTCTTATTTTATGGCAAAAGAGGTGATGATTGTTTTTTTTGTTTTTTTTTCTATACCAAGATACAGGTATTACTCCATACCTAATGGGTTTACATTTCAATTTTTTGGGTTTTTATTTTTTTTGTAAACAAATAATTGATAAAATAATGTAACATCTTAAATTCCAGAAAATGATATGGTTTCCCACCCTCCTGTGGATAGGGTGGGGGTACATGATCAGTCTATTATATAGGATTAATACAAGTTCATGGTTTTGATGTTATGATAAAACACTAAAGGATCCAGTTTAGTATATGTGCTGCCGAAGCGAGCACAAGAATCCAGTTTAGGTTGAAGTACCATAAGCCTTGAATGAGATCAAACCTATGTAAGATACGAGTTTGAATCCATTTTCTTCTGACTCAGTGTTATATCCGGGTCCATCCATCTTCTTCAGTCGCATTTTCAGTGCAGTGAAGGAATTCCCTGTCTTTTTCAGCTTTCTGTCAGACTTTGTGTTTCACTTTCCCCTTCTCAATCTCTTTCTTGATCTCTCCGCGAAGATGAGGGTGGAACTCGGAGAGGGCGTGCATCCTGTCGATCTGCCCGGTCGTCTTTCCTGGCATCAGCATGTCTCTAAGAGCTTACTTTGTCATGTTCTGATCTGCAGGGTGACCTCTCTGGTCTCTGTCACCTCTTAGATCTCAACTTTCTCTTACGATCATGACGATCATGTTGATCATCTCCCTCCCAGTGACAGTCAACCCGATCCCTGTCATCACAGTGAGTTGAATCTTTACCACTCAAAGTTTCCTCATTGGCCTCTTCATCCTTTGGTCTTCCGAGGAGATTCTCACTATCACCATCGCTCTTGCTATCCCTTTCTTGCTCAGGATCTTTGTCATTCTCCTCATGGTCTTGATTGTCTCTATCCTTTTCTTTATCTCTCTCCTGTTCAGGTTCTTCTGATTGTCTTGATTCTTGAGGTGCACTCCAGCTGTCTTCTCTGGCGTTTTCCTTCTCTTCCCGTTCACCTGTCTTAACAGATGAGCTCCAGGGACCGCGGAGGAATCCGATCTCTTTACCATGTTTGGATGATTATTGTTTTTTTCAAAAGGCCTTTAAGAAGAAAATGTCATTGTACTTTCCAGTGATCTTTGGATTTCTTGCCATCAGAATTACCTTTGATAATTTCTGGAATGTATTTACATAATTTAAACTAATGAATGTGCTTTCAAATGTCAATTGCTACCTTTTAAACTATACTTATAGCTATAATGAAGTACAAAGTTATATTGAATACTGTGAAAACTGTTGCAAATGAGTTAATGTGTAGGAGATGGGACTTTTTAATGTAACATGTAAAATAATTTAAATGTATTTATAACTACTTAAAAATAACAGAATTTGAAAATATTGTTCATATCAAAATTTTTCATCTCATAAATGTTCATAAGTTCTTTTGTCTTTCACTTGAAAAATTGTTGGTTGCTATATTTCTTTCACTTTCACCTAATTATAAAAATTAACTATACAATTGTGATAATAATAAAAAGTTAAATGATACTCATAAAATCTATCTTATCAAGTTAAAGTTCTCTGTTGCCTTTTGGTTCTTGTCAAATAAGTTGCTTTTTAGTGGCATCTTTTATGTTTTTATGAGCACTTTAAATTGATGAGAAAATATGTGAAAATTTGGCACAGAACTAAACACGTATGACTAACGTATGATACTAAATTAAAAAAAGTTTTTTTAGTACATGTTTGCAGTACATATGTACACTCATTGTGTGCAGTTGGTATGTGATACATCAACACATAGTAATTCCTTTCTTCATCCTTTTCCTTCCTCCTTCCATTTCTTGATCCCCTTCTCATTTGAGAAAGATTCCTCTCACTACTTCCTATTATCTATCTTTTATTTTGCTCTTTACTTATAATTTGGATTTCTCGTATAAGAGAAATGATGTAATATTTAAGCTTGTGTGATTTATTTCACTTAACATTATGGCCTCAAGATGATGACTCATTTGTCTCTCTTTCTTTTTTTTTTTTTTTTTTTTTTTTTTGTTTTTTTTGAGACAGCGTCTCACTATGTAGTTGAGACTGATGTGGAAATCACTGTGTAGCCCAGGCTGGTCTCGAACTCACAGCAATCCTCCTGCTTCAGCCTCCCGAGTGCTGGGAACATTTATCTTTCTTTATGGCACAGTAGCACTCCATTATATGTAAATACTACATTTTCTTTGTCCATTCATTTGTTGATGGACATATAGGCTGCTTCCAAAATTCAGCTGTTATGAATTGTGCTGCTGTCAGCACACATATTCATCTATCACTGTAACGTGACATGATAGTCAATGTTATCTTTTATCTACAGTGTATTTTAGGAAAGGCTTCTTTGCTAACAAGTATTTTGTTTGGGTGGAATGAGTTTTAAGAAATAATCTGTTCATTTATTCACAATTAATGTCCCAGTTTTCTTTTTTGTACCAGGGATCAAACTCAGGACCTTGTGCTTGCAAGGCAAGTGCAGCTCCACTGAGCCAAAACCCCAGCCCTGATGTCCCAATTTTCTAACTTCGTCCTTTGTATTTTTTGTCACGTACCTTTTACCCTTTTACTTGGCCTTTCCACTAGAGGGCATCCACAGGAGGATAAAGAATTCAATTCATCACTTGTCTTCCCCATTCAAGTACTAGACTAGCCGGTACATGCACATATTTTGTTTCTATTTTTTCGAGTTTTTCTGCCATGTCCCTTACCTCCTCTCCAGATGTTGTTGCCAGTCTCAGGACTCTACTTCCAAAGATAAACTGTCACAAATAAGTATGTGTGTTTATCTATTTTTCTTTTAAACTTACTTGCATATACTACTCTTTTGCACCTTGCTTTTTTTTTTTTTTACTTAAAAACTAACTCATTTTTATAGTATAGAATTGTGTGTATATGGCATTATGTCTTTAAATATTATTGGTCAGCATTTAGGCATTTTGGCTGTTAATGTTGTATGAATACATTTTTAAATTCTCACTATTTCTATGTGAGATGACATGAAGTCTGAAAAGCGGAAGTTATAGTCAACTGCTTGTATTTTAAATTTTGATAGATTTAAGAAAAATTACCATTTAAGAGGTTGAACCATTTTGTACTTCTACCAAGTATAAATTTTCTCACATTTGCCATCTAATATTTCTAAGGCAAGCATTTTATTTTGTACAGCAGAGACAAAATATAACAGTGGAAGAAAACTTTGTTCTATCCCAAACAAAATCATCGGTAAACCTTCCACCCTCCTATCTCTTTATTCTCTTTCACACAACTCATGGCCAGTATCCTCTTTCAGTAAGCCAGAACGCCCAAATCAGACGTTTTCTCCTTACTTTTGTCCTCTGTCTCAGTCTTCATAATCCCAATTTGATTCTACCTCTGCAGTTAACACCTCTTTTTCATCTTTCCATTTCCCTAGCCCTTTCTCTTTCCACATCCCTAACTCTGGCCCTTCAGATATCTCCTTAACATTAAAAAGCCAACTAATCCATTTTTAAAATTCTGCCTACTGCAATTTCTTCTCCAAAGTGGTTTTTTTCCCTCTTCCTTTCCTACCCACCTCCCTTTATGTCCTGGGCATTGACGTCAGGGGCTCCTACATGCTAGGCAAGAGCTCTGCCAATTGAACTAGACCCTAACCTCAAACCTAGACTTTTTACCTTTACTGTGTAGACGTGGTGGCGTGGTCTTACCTTTCCTTTTCACTTTTGTTTCCCACTGCTCTTTCCTGTGTCTGCCTTTTACGTGCATAGCTATAGTTCATCTGGATTTTTCACCATTTCCTTGAGTAACTCTCCACTTTCTGGCTCAGTCCTTTTTTCTTTTGCTGTTTATTTCATCTGCCTATGTATGCCCTCTTCTGCATTTCTGCCATGTGAAATTCTATTCATTCTTTAAAACCTGTCATATGAAGCCTCTTCGATGATACTGGTTCTTAGCCAAAAGTAATTTTTTCTTTGTACTACATAACTTATGTTCATATATCAGTATTATAAATAGTCTATTTATATTCATTTGTACATATTTTCCCCCTCGAAAGATTAAAAATACTTTGAGAGCAGAGACAATATTCTATCCATCTTAATTAATTTTATGTTTTAGATATCCTATATGTTTCTAGTAAACTGAATAGACATTGAATTAAAAATTCATATTGTATAGTGAGTTTAGAGTTTTCTTCCTCTTTATAATTGTTAAAATGCTTTAAAATGCTTAAGAGTTTTATACATAGATAAAAGAATACCTAAATTAAAACTTGAAACCTCTTGCAGAATTAATAACAGAAAGGCAGCCTGACACCAGAGGACAAAGTCTTGGAAGTCATGCAGACATAGAAAGAATCCTATTTCACATTGTCCATTATATCATCAGGATCTTATGTACTATTATAGTTCATTCACACCAGAGAAACTATTCGGTATTTACACATGTGTGATTTATTTATTTCACTTAGGAGTATGGGGGCTAAAGGTGTAGGGAAAGTGGGAA
This sequence comes from Fukomys damarensis, assembly GCF_012274545.1. Classification (NCBI taxonomy): domain Eukaryota; kingdom Metazoa; phylum Chordata; class Mammalia; order Rodentia; family Bathyergidae; genus Fukomys; species Fukomys damarensis. The sequence goes on from NW_022900933.1 coordinate 11,275,874, forward strand.
GGGTAGGGGAAAGCTAATAAGGGAAAAAAATAAGAGAAAATGAAAAAATGGAAATGAAGTGTTTGTAAAGGGAGAGGGGAGGAGGGGTGAAGGGAGGGCAGGGACAAGGGGAAAAAATGAGAACCAAGACCTGTCATGGAAAGGCACAAGATCCCAATAATGAATGTAACTGTACTGTATACTTAAAATGTACCAATAAACTCAATGAGAGAAAAAAAAAAAGAATCCTAGTGCCTCACCCACTTTTTAGTAATGATTATGTAAACATTGACCCTCCTCTTTTATCTTTAAAAAGATTATTAGAATAGGTCAGTGTTTCTTAACCTGTTTTTGTCACAAAGCACATGACATTGTATTAGTTTATTTTCCGTTATTATAACAAAATACCTGAGGCCAAATATTTCATAAAGTGAGGACATTTATTTAGCTCAGAGTTTTGGAGGCTGAAAGTCCAAGGTCAGGTGACCCCATCAGTTTGGCCTCTGATGCCCTCTGACAGGATCACATCAAGGCTGATAGTGTCACAGTGGGAGCGTATTTAGAAGGAGAGATCACATGGAATGACAGAAAATCAGGGAGTAGGGCGGAGCCAGTCTAGCTCTTTTAGAACAGTCCTATTGCAGAGACCTATAAGGATCCCATGTGAACCAGTTAGTTCCCAGTCAACAACTTAATGCCTTATGAGGGTAACATCCCCTTTGATCTGCTGGACTCCACCTCTTAAAGCTTCTACTACCATTGCACCAAGGACTAAATTTCTAGTCTATGAATGCTTGGAGGAAACACTCAAACCATGTCCAGACTGTAGCACACGTTGTACATGTGCACATGTTGACCTGGCATATTTACATTTTGGTAGAAGACAAAATAATTAGAGTGCTTTGGTTTTAACTGGGTTTTTTAGCTGCTCCAACCATTCCTGGTATTCCAGTGAGTGGCACATTTCAGAATGCAGTTTAGAAAAGATACACTGCAGGTTATATACTAGCCTCTTTCTTTTTTCTTCTCTCTTTTTAAAAAAATTTATTTTTATTAGTATATGTTTGCAGTATATAATGATTGTGGGGAGTTTGTACATATACATAGCACATCTTAATTCTTTTCATCCCCTTCCCATGCCTTCCCTCCCTATTCTTTCTGTTGGTCACCTTCCCTTTTGCAAAAGATCTCCTTGTTTTCTATCTATCTTTTATTTTGTGCTTAACTTATTTATATTATGGGTTTCTCATATAAGAGAAACCATGAGATATTTAAGCTAACATCTGATTTATTTCACTTAACATGATGGTTTCAGGGTGCATCCTTGATTACCTACTAATGCTTCATGTACTCCATTTTGTATAAATACCACAATTTCTTTATTCATTCATCTGTTGATGAACATATAGGCCATTCCCAGGGTTTAGCAATGATTATATAAATTGTGCTGCTATAAACAGTGGTATGCATGTGTCATTGTTATATAATGACTTTACCTTCTTTGGAAAGTTACCTAGGAGGGGAATAGCTGAATCAAACTGAATTTCTATTTTTAAGTTTTTGAGGAATCTCCACACTGTTTTCCATAGTAGTTGTACCAGTTTACAATCCCATCAACAATGTAGCAGGTTTCCTTTTTTTCCTGAAGCCTCGCCACCATTTATAATTATTTGATTTCTTGATTATAACCACTCTTTTGGAATGAGATGGTATTTCAGTGTTTTTTAATTTGCATTTCCCTAATGCCAGCAACGTTGAATATTTTTTTAATGCATTTTTGGCCATTTGTACTTCTTCTGAGAAGTATCTATACGTTTGGTTGTCTATTTTTTTGATTGGCTCTTTTTGGGGGGAGGTCTAATTTCTTTTGATTCTTTATATATACCAATATTTCTTTCTTTATTGCTGGCTAGTACACCTTTGTACAAATACACTCTAATTTATAGATATTTTAGTTTTTTGCATTTTGGATATATGCATAAAGGCATTTTTAATTTGTGTATTTTTATGGATGTATGTTTTCATTTCTCTTGCATATCTAGGAGTAACATTGATGAGTTTTATGGTAAGTGCCTGTTTAAATTTATAAGAAACTTCCGTGCTGTTTTCCAAAGTGGTTACACACTTTATAGTTAAGCAGCAGTTAATAGGAGTTCTAGTTGCTCTACATCCTCACCAACTCTTGGTTTTACCAGTCATTTTTATTTTATTTATTCTAGTATATAAAGTAGTATCCCATTGAGTTTTAATTTGCATTTCCCTGATAGCTAATAGTGTATTTTTATGTGTTTATTGACCACTTATGTATCTTTTGTGAAGTTCTAAATCTTTTCTGGGTTTTTAGTGTATCAAACTTTAAACAGGTGTTCTAGATACAGCTGCTAACATTTTCTTCATCTATTACCTGTTTTTATTTTCTTGATGGTTTTCATTGAAGTGCAACAGGTTTTTATTTTTGTTAAAGTCTAATTTACCAGTGTTTTTATGGCCAAGTGCTGCTTCTGTCCTAAGAAATCTTTGCTTTCCCAAGTATTGCAAGATTTTCTCTCTTGTTTTATTCAAGAACAATTTGTTTTTTTAAACAAATAATAAGGTTAGTCTTTCAATTTAGAATAGCAATAAGTTGATTTATATATTTTGGGATAAGAAGATTATAATAGAAATTATTTTTGTAAATGCTTTTGTTCCATGTTCTACCATTTAGTTTGGAGCTTATCTTCATGATAGATAGTGGACATGAGTTACACTTCTATTCCTCACTGGTCCTGAGTCAGGAATAAGTATATAGTAGACACTTAGCAAATATTTGAGCAAATCTGATTTTTATTTAGCTTTTATTATTAAATTAGAGATGTTTTGTACCTCAAATGAACCGAGTGGATTTGGAAAAAAAAGTGTGACAGGGAGGTGGGGACAGGGATACCAGTCTTCCCAAGGCATGTCTGGAATTGGAGGACTGCAGTTTCTATGCAAAAGGCCCCTTGAGAAGTGACAGCACTTTGCCATTCTTTCAGTGTGCTCTCTCCTGTTCATTATGCTACCTTGGTTTATTTGTCTCCTGTGCTCAGAGTTTCTAATTTCACAACCCAGATTTCCCAGAATTTATCACCCCTCATAATTCTTGATATTTATAATGTTTAGTAAAATTGGATTATGGTAGTATTCTTTGCTGGTAGATACCAGTATCTGATATGATATCCTTTCAATAACCACAACATTATATTTCTTACATTTCAGGCCTCAAATACTCTTTTTTGTTTTGTTTTGTTTTGTTTTGTTTTGTTTGACCAAGGGTCTCACTATGTAGTTGAGACTGACTTGGAACTCATTATATAGCCTAGGCTGGTCTCAAACTCACAGCGATTCTCCTGCCTCAGCCTCCCAAGTGCTGGGAGTACAGGCGTGCACCACCACGCTTAGCAAGCCTCAAATACTCTTAAAAATTAGTTTTTTCCATCTGTTTCAGAAATTGAAATACTATTAAAATTTTGAAAATTTTAACACTTTGGTCTTTTTCCTTCTTTTCTATATTTTTCTGTTTGGTTTATATTTTACCTCGCCAGTGAATTTTTACTTTATCTTAGTTTTTTTTTTTTTCCTTCTTGTTAGTATTGAGGATTGAACTCAGAGCCATTACACTGAGCTACATCCCCAACCCCTTTCTAATTTTTATTTTGAGACAGGATTTCACTGAGTTGCTGTTTCTCAGGCTGGGTTTGAACTTGTGATCCTCCTGCCTCAGTCTCCAAGAGTGCTAGGATTACAGACATGTACCTCTACACCTGGTGGTCTATAGTGTTATAATAGTAAAGTGATTCTGCTTTGCTTTGGTGTGATATTGCTACATGAGAGCATCTGAGATTCCCTCCCACTTCATTTCAGACTTGGCTGTGATTATATTTGCCAGTTTTGAGTACATATATTTTAAAAAGTAAGTATTATTTCTGAATCAAATATTTACTAAGTTGCACCTGTGGCACTAAGAAATAACTAGACTGTGCCTGCCTCATAAGTGCAAAGTCCCTGGTATGAGAAGCAAAAAAAAAAAAAAAAAAAAAAAAAACAAAAAAAAAAATAATGCTGATATTTTTCTTTAATAGAGAAGAACTTCCTGTAAAATGTTAACAGAAATATTTATTAATATGTGATATACTAAATAATCACAATTATCAGGTTGAAAAGGCACACTTAAAGTTTAGTTTTTTATTTTTATTTTGTTTAAAGGTAATGCCTCAGGCTATGTGTGATGTGGACACTCTCAATGGCCTTTGGTTTGGAGAATAAAATAATACAGCTTTCTTGGAATGTAACTTAGTATTATAATATTAAGTGCTTTGAAATTCACCACATGCTCTTTTTGACCTTATAATTATTAGGAAATATATCTTACATAATCATACTTGTATACAAATATTTGTATGCAAGTATATTTATTGTAGTATCATGCTCAGATTTTTTGCTTCCTCTAAAGAAGGACCAAGCAGTTAAAACTGGCCTTTTCTGTTCAGAAAGAAGTTTTCATGACTTGTTTCTTGGAAAATTGTCAGAGATTCCAGACTGGGAGAGAGTTTGAACTAACAAACGCACTTGAAGTGTATGTGTAATATTTTACATTTGTTGAAACACCTGGAAAGAGAAATGACTTGTCTCGTGTTCTTGCTTAAATAAACTTTGGTTCCTTTCTGTTATTTAGAACCCTAAAGAGAAAATTGTCTTTAAAAGTATGAGGTATAGGACCTCTTAGACTTCAAGTAAAACTCAGACCGATAAGCCTCATAAAAGAGAGGCTGAGACCGTTTCATTAGCTCTGAGAAACTCAGCTGAATCTTTAGTTCTGCCACTGATTTTAGTTTCCAACTGCTTATGTGCCTATAAATTCACATTCTCAAATGAGACACTATAATTTACTTAGCTTGAGTCACGAGTCTACCTTTGTTTTCATGAGATTTGGCCAAGGAATAAGGATCTTATAACAGCAACAAACTTGAAATGCAGGTAGGGGTGGTATCTGTTCTGGACCGTGATCAGTAGTTCTGAGAGGTGGAGTGCATCATGGGTGAAATACCCACCAAAATGCAGAAATGTCAGTGACAAAAGTAGGACTAGAATTTAAGCTGTTTAATTGTGTTTTAGACTATCAGTATGTATTTTATAGCAATTATATATAAGACTCCATGCTAGATGAGAGGCAGTACAAGGCACAGTTTCTAATCCCCAGGGAATTTACAATCACTCTGTCTAGCAGATGGTTTGTTTTTATTAAGTCATCCTGCTTAGATTTATCTTTAAAAGGTCTAACCTTCTGATTATATATTAAAGCTCCATATAAACTTGTAAAAGAATTTCAAGTTGGGCCGGGGATTTAGCTCAGCGGTTTGGTGGCCTGCCTTGCAAGCGCAAGGACCCGAGTTCAATCCCCGGTACCAAAAAACAACAACAACAACAACAACAAAAAAACAACAACAACAACAAAAAAAAAGAATTTCAAGTTGAATATTAATGGCATTTGCTTGTTTTTAAAAAAATTCCATACATGTAATAATTGTATAGACAAATCCTAAAAGACTCATAAGTTCAAACCCCAACAAACAAACAAAAACTGTAATATTCTCCAAAGAAAATGAGTTAAATATCTTATATTGCTAGGAATATAATGTATATAATCATTAAAATATGTGCCTTTAGAGTATTTACATATACATAGCATGGAAGATAAACATTTTGTGTTTGTGAGGTACAAACATGCCAAGGATGTCACATATGTAACACACATATAATGTGTAGCTATCATATGCTGTATTATGATATGTAATCTAATCCTAATCTTTTCCAGTATTTAAAAATATATTTGTTTCACTTCAATGGCTAAGAGTTTTTAAAAATTATTTCTGCATTTAAGCTGCATTTAGGTTTGCAATGTTTTTAAAATATCAATTTGAACTGGAAATTTAGCTCAGTGGTAGAAACTCTGCCTAGCATTGTGAGACCCTTGGTTTATTCACCAGCACTTAACACACACACACACACACACACACACACACACACGTGTATTGTTTCTGGTTTATATTCACTTTTTTCCTGTCAGTGCAACTTTTTAACAATAGAAGGATATAAAGTAAAAATAGTATGACACATATGTTAGGCCCTACACCCATCACCTTCTTTTTCTTCCCCAGATAAGGACAAAGAAGGGTGTCTGGGCACAATGACATATTAAAACCTTCAAAGATAATTAGTATGTGGCTGACTTAGCAAATTGCCTGGATGTTTCCAAGCTGTGATAGAAGAAATACCTGATTTTGACTTGAGTAGATCTTTGTCTTTATCAAGACTTTATTGAACTATATCACAACCTATTTAAAATTCTGAATTTGTTTTAAATAACTCTTAAAATTTCATGTTGCAAAGAATTTAATATACTATATCCTTTCTTGTTTTTTGAATTGCTCTGGTCTTAGAACCTAATCAACTTTGCTAAGGACACTTCTCAGAGATTATTATTCCAAAATAATCATTTTCTTTTTTAGAGTCTTTTGTACATTTCAGCTGTTGTTCATATGTTAGTAATTATCTACAGGGCTGACATGATCTTTAAGGAAAGATCACTTTGGGCATATGTTTAATCAAAACTTCTGCAGGTAAATTATGACTCCTTGATTTCATATGGTCTTGGCAAATCATGCTTAAATTGTGGCCAAAATCTGCTTAAAAACTTTCTCTTCTACTGGTTTGCACAATATGTGTGGCCATTTAAACAAGTATACACCAAACCTACAGAGATCTGAAGCTCTTCTTGACAGCAATATGGAGCATTTACTTCTTCCTAAACTGATGTTTGAGAAAGCAGAGGATACCATGATAGTATGTTTTCCTTTGTTATTAATTGTAGTATATAATTTTACTAAACATATAAGTAAAAATGTAGAATTAGAATGAACCTGCCAATCTCAATGAAATCTAAATCTTTTTGTTGATTTTTTCTTTGTTATAACCAGTGATATCTGACTATTTAATCAAAGTACATTGAAAATATAAAAGGCAAAAAGATAAATTTTTCATTTGTTTTTCTCACTGTACATATTAGACTACATCTATGCCATCTATTTTGAAATCAATTTTGTTCATCCCTACCTGTTTCTAAAAAGATTTAAGATGGCTCGAGTGTCTTTTGTTCTCTCTCATGCTTTCTTTCCCTCACACGTAAAGCTTCTGTAAGTCAATTATGTTTTTCTTTCTTTCTTCTACCTCTTCTACACCTGCTTAAAATTATATTCTGTGTTCATGAAAGTTAAAGTTGTTTATTACCTGGTAGGTATTAAGTAGGTCACAAATTTCCTGAAGAACAGGCAAGGACAGCTAATGGGAGTTCTTCTGTGATGAAGACATGAAAAAATAAAGTGTGAGAATAAGAGACTTGTCCTTAGTATTTTTACTCAGTCCTTCCATTGGGAAACCTGTAACTTTTTTCCATGTCTTTTTTGTGCTTCTTACCTTGATTTTTCCATTTGCAATATGCAGATAGAAACAGTTGCTTTCCGGTTTACTTCACAGGAAACCTAAGGATGAATGGGCTAGTGTTTCCGCCCCAGATGTATCAATTTAATCTTACTTGTTTATTTTCTGTCTATACTTCTGATTCTATAATGTCCATTTGTATAAATGTATTCCATTCTTTTATTTACATTCTTTTCCTTCTCTGGGATTTTTCAGAAATCAAAGCATGTTAATCACATTTCATAATGCACTTGAGTCCCCATGATGCTCTTCAGATATGGGCAAATGTTTGAATAGCTGCATTTGCTTTTGAGTGTCTGTCAAAACCCAGGCCCCAGGCCAACAGAGAGTATAACAAGAGGGGTGTCCTTAGTCTGAAGTGCAGATCCATTTCAAGGTGAGTGTTTCAGCCTTTTCTGAAAGCTTCTCTGGTCTACTCAGATGCCTTTTTCCTTTTAACCTAGATGATCAGCAATAAAGCAATGATATGACTGATGGTTGAGTTTGATCAGTACAGGGTTCTGTTCACGAGCATTAATAGAAAAGTCTAATTTCTCACATGAAAACAGAATTATATCACAGTCTTCAATGTGTACCTGCCTATTCTGATACTGATTGTGAAAAACTAGCTTAGTAGCCAATATCTGATGTCATTATCATTTTCAGACAATTAGTAGTTAAATTTCAACATAGAAGAAAAAGAGCATATTGAAACTTAGAAACAAACTATTCAAATAGAATCCAGCAAAGGTCATGCAAAGTAGTGGCTAACCATTTATGAGACTGTGCAAAAACCCATGCCCTGCCCTGGTTTATACAGTCCAAGAAGAACAAGTACTGAAAGGTCCAACATTTTGTAGCCCAGCCTGAAAGAAACTGTCTTATCCTGCATGATTGTGAAGTCAGTAGTAAATGATTATAAATCTCTATCACTTTGACATGGCTCTCATAAAATTTTGAAATGTTTATCTTATAGTGAGATACTGAAAGCATGTAATTGTTTTTGAGTACTAAAGAGTGTCTTCCATTGAGCTTAGATTTGTGTTCGCATGACTGAATACTGAGTTTTTGTTAATTGATTTACTCATTTATGTGAGAAGGTAGCCAAAGATAAAAATATTTTTGAGCTTCCTCTTAGTATGTGCAAGCAGGACTGTGGTCCTGGCCCAGAGGGCCATCCTGAACTTCTCTTTGGCTATGCCAAAAGGACATATATCCAGGTCTCACAGTCACATCACTGAATAATATAGGTGTTTGTTTAAAAGGAAAAGAGCTAGGCCAGAGTCTTCAGGAATTTAAGTTTGGATCTACTTATGTCAAGGATTTATCTCTGTATTTATATATCCTAATTTACCTATAATAAACACATTGACTTATAAAGGAGAAAGTTATTTCAGAAGTCTGTTTTAGGCTATTCTGAGACTTGTGACATTTCTATTAGCTGTGAACGAAATCATATTCCTTTTGAGAGAATTACAGGCTAATGATAAATGAATCAGGCCAAAAAAAAAAAAAACCACTATAAAACTGTTCTTTTGTTTCACATGGAAGATAAGTTCTGTTAGTAATCACTAATTAAACCTTAGTACTGCCCCCTTCTCATTCCAAGTACTGCACTGATTTAAAGAGAGAATTATTAAGCCATCAGGGTTTTAAAAAATTAATTACTGTCTTCTTAGAAGATGCTGTTGCCAAAGTCTATAGAGGCACACACTTTGACCTATATATTACCAGAACTTACTGATGTATAAAGTAAGAAATAACTCTTTTGTCTAATGGACAATTGTTCAGTATTGGGCAAATTCTTTTAAAGTTTCAATCTGATTATATTTTATTCAGAAATGAATTCTCCTACTTCAAAATTTCAGATACAGAATAGCATATAGGAAGAATTTTTGTCTACTCTTTTCCCCAGTCTGCTGTTTGCCTCCTTGAAGGCAGCTTAAGTTACTGGTTTCTTTTATTCTTCTCATAAATACTTTATGTATGTGGAAGATATACATTAAAAGTATAATATATTTATATGTGTATACATGTAAATAAGTAAAACGAATTTTCTCTTTCACATAACACCTTGCTAACCATATGTACTATTCCATACCTTCCTTATTTTTACTCAACAATCTATTTTTATTTTTACTTAACATTATATCTTGGAAATCATTCCATCTTGCTACATAAAATGTGTCTTTGTTCCTTCTTGTAGCTCTGGCATCTGTTATGTGCATGGATTGAAACTTTTTTTAAACAAGGCCCCTATGATAGACATTTTTGTTGTTGCTAATCTTTTATTTTCACTATAATGATTAATACTACTTTCTGTTCAGTTTTCACATTTAAATTCATTTCCTGGCTTTTTTGAAGGGCCTACATATTAGTACCCTCATAGAAATGAGGTATTTATTGTATTCTGATACATCTGAGATGTTTATATGTACACATCTGGATCCATGTATACTTTGCTGAACTGTCTGGTAGTCTCTTTCCTCACGGTAATTACCTAAGGAAAAGCCTATTTATTAGAATCTTTATGCTGAAGATGTACTGGGTGTGGCTTTTTTTTAAGAAACCTGGAGTTCTTACTCCTATCCTATAATTTGGTTTACTGTGACATACCCTGTATTTCAGTTAGAAGAGACAACTTTTATTTGGTGAGACTTGAGTTGTGTAAATGAAAACTATCATTAATAAATCTGGCTAGCAAAATGGGAATCATCTAAGATCTTACAGTGACCTGAATACAAATTATCGAAACAGTTTTACTGTATTGATTTCCATGCTTGTATTTATTGTTTTAGCCTATATCAGATATTGTCCCGAATAGGTCTAAAATAGGGCTACCTTGGTAGTATCTTGTTTTTGTAACTACGTATCTGGGGATCATTCATATTTTGGACTTGATAATTGTTGTGGGGGGCTATTCTGAATACTGTCAGATATTAAGGAGCTTCTCCAGTTTCTACTTCCAAGATGCCAGTAGCACCAATCCCTTGGGGTATTACAATCATGTCTACTTGAGAATAACTAGTTTAGGCATGAATGATGGTTGTACATACTGGGGTTTAAATGTAGATCCTGTGATCTGGAGCATCAGAACAACAAAAAGGCATAATTCGTGGAGCAATATTTTATTTCCTGAGACTACTGCTCAATTTTAGAGAGATTTTTCAAGAAACATTAATGCTAGCTCTCGATTGGTTGGTTGACCTATTTATCAGGTCATTGGTCAATTCAGCAAAACAATATTGAACCCTTGCTATGTGCCAGGCTTGGTGCTTGTGTATGATTCTTAGGACTGTATATAGAAAATTGGTGAAACTGGTGGACGGTAAATCTGCAGTGAAGAGGTTGTTGGCTATAATACTGATGAGAAATGATGGTTGCCTGCATTTGGGTAACGTCAGTGGGATGAAAATGTGTGAGTGTTTTATATAGAAATATTTAGAAGGTAACAACTTGATAATATGGTGGTTAGTGACCAAGAGAGAAGAGTCAAGAATAATTTCCAGGTTTCTGGCTTAGTAAATGAATAAGTAGTGGTAGCATTCATTAAGATGGGGATGAGAGTAGAGAGAACAGCCTTTTTAGGGGAGTAGGGTAGAAAATTGATTTCAGCTTTTGTCATTTTCAGTTGGAGGTGAATTAAACACTAAATTAGGAAAGTGCAGGGATCATGTCTATTTTGTTCTTTTTTAAAATCCCTGTTCTTTGGACAGTGTCTGCATTTCTAAGTGTGGAGAAAGGTTTAGGTTCAATGTATAGATTTGGTATTCTTTGAGATTTATTGATTACAATCAGCAAACAGATGAAATTGTCTAAATGAAATTGTCATAAAGACAAAAGAGGGCTTATGACAGCAACAATTTGGGAGATACATTCAAGGAACATGATGAGGGGCTGTAGGAATGTGAGGAAACTCAGGAGTACATAATTTAGTGGGAGCCAAAGGTAGAAATTAAAAATCAAAATCGAGGATCTCAAATCACTGTGGATCTAAGAGAGATTAATGCCGATACCTTTGGTCTACATTTTGATAGAGAGGGAAACAGTGAAAATCCTGGACCAGCTTAAAATATTTTTTACTGGCCTGCATATCATCATAGTTAATAAAGAAAAAAAGGATTAAATTGTAGATTCTTAAGGAACATGGAAGTAAACTTCAGATCACTCTCTTTTCATGAATACATCTTAGGTGTTATTTATTTATTTTGCAGTTAGCTTCTTGAATCCCTCTTTCCTTTGTCTAATATCTCATTTCTTTCCTGTCTCCTCTTCCTTGTCCCCCTTTCTTCTCTTTTCCCTTTCTTTAAATCATAGAAAACTTTATCGTGGTGTAGCACTTGGTATTATTATGATAAGAAGGTTTCCTGTATGTTAACAGTGATGTGTGCATGTGTGTGTTTGAGAGAGAGAGAGAGAGAGAGACACTGATGGAAAGACAGTAGGAAAAGGTGGGTCGGAGGACAGATGGCAAAAACAAGGGGAAGGGAGGGAATGAATAGTGTCTAGGACAATTGTGCTGGTGTTTTCCTCCTCCTCGGGAGAAGTTTGAGCCCTCTTTGGCTCTGGCTTAGTTGCTGTATGGCATAACTGAAGAAAGGGAGGTGGGGAGAGGGTAAGGCAATTAAAATCTTGAACATCCCAAACGCCCTTCCTAATTAAGTGTTGAAGACTGAAAATAAAATACTGTCTTAGGTATTTCTGTTCCCCCTTTAAAAGTCTGCCATGGGATCAGCGTTCAAGTCTTTTGCAAAGGACAGAACTTCTAAAGCAACAACTCTGAAAAAAATTGTTAAAAATTTCTTACTGCGTTTTGGTTTTTATAAAATTTTTGTATAAAGCTATGTGTATTTGACTTCCCTGGGCCCTCTTACCTATATCTTTAGTCACTCCAACTTTGAAGTGCCCAATTCTCTGGTGTATTAATGGAGACAGTTCAAGTATCTTACTGCTATGTTTCTTTTGTTCAAGTTGCTTTTGGTCCTTGCTGGGAAATGCTCTGAAAACTGAACCAGGGTCTGAACACAAAGACTGGCCAGTGTTGTCCCTCCCGGTAACGCACTGTGTGATTTGTTCCCACCTCCTGTTCACGACTCATTAGTCCTTAAGTACAGAAAAGGTTGCTCCTCTGGAACAAAAGAACTAGACCCGGCTTGGAGTCCTTTTTCGCCTTTTCCTGTGTTTTATTTGGGTGCACTCACAGTTCTCCATCTTCATTAGCGACCCGGCAGGGGGCTGGCACTGTGCTGAAACTAGCTTTTGCTGGTTCCCTGGGGTATATCAGAGACCTCAGAACTCAATACCCTTCTATAAAAATAAAATACTGTGCTTCAAACGACCTTTTGATGGAACAAAGCCATACGACCCAATCTGCCCTGGCCTCTCAAATTGCATCCTTGCAGAGCAACTCCTTTGCATTCTGCGCATGCCTTCCCAGCCCCCACCCCACCCCCAACTCCCGGCCTCCAAATGTGGTTCTTTTGATAGTGTCTGTGTCAGGTAAATGTTTATGTGTGTGTGAAAATGTAGGCTTTGGCAAAGACCTTTTATGTTTCAAGCACACTTGAGGATAGCAGTTTCTTAGGAGAGATGCAGGCAGCAGATATTTGTAGGTTTTTATGTCTCAAGTGATACTCATTTCATGTTTATACCTAAAGTTGAGGAAAGTAAGTGAAAACCAGAGATACTATGAAATGAGTTACATACTTATAATTTATTTTTCCTGACTTTACAGAGTGCCCAGGTTATTGTCTTTTTTTAAAGCCAGGCACCTGGAGACGTTTCCCTGACTCTGAGCCACACGTGTGTGTCTAAACTCCTTAATCCAATCCATAATCAAATGTGACACTGACATGAATGTGGTGTCTCTTAAGCCTCTTTCTATGAAATCTTTGGAGTTCTCAGAGCATTGTGTCTTGTTTAATTTCTAGCATTTGTATGCCATAGCTGTTGGGAGCTGATTGCTATGGTTATTTTAAGGCGGCATGGGAAAGTAAAAAATAGGGACCTTTTGTTGTTGAAAGAGCAACCTAACCTGAGAAAACTCAACTCTTTTATCCTTTGATTGTTATCACATTTCACTTACAGTCACAGAGTAAGATTAGCAGTTCTAATAAATTGTTTTAAATTCCTTAAAGTATCAAAGTGCACTGCCGTACTTTTAAATAACACTTTTAAGACTATAAAATCTGTGGTGTGAGGAATGTTCTGGTAATCTCTGGGTATGTACTTAGCAGTAGAATTGCAATGTTATCAAGGATATATATTCTGAATCAAAAGGATTGTTTTTAAAAAATAAGCGATTGTATAGAAAAATAATTGGATGTATGCAAATGTGTGTTAGTGCTTTGGGTTGTACCTCAAGTTTGCAAACATGCCCTGATTTCCTACAGAAGATGTGTGGTAGACTGTTTTTTAAAAATGGTTATAAAGAGATGCATAGTTTCATAATCTGACTCTATATGAATTTATACTGTGTTGGAAAAAAACATAGATTATCTTTTCCTCCCTGCTACCACAAAAATGGTTCAGAGAACACACTGGCCATCTCTGGATGTATACTCAGGAGTAGGATTGCAACGTTGTCACAAATACACGATTGCTAAGAATTGTCAGGCTGCTTGCTGGAATGGCTGCATCCAGTCTGTATTTCACTAGTAGTACATGAGCATTTCTGCTGCCCTACTTTCTTGCCAGCAATTTTTACGTTTAGACTTTTTTGTTTTTCCTGATGGGTGTAAAGTGATAATAAATTGAATTCCTTTGTTTACTAATCAAGCTGAGAGCCTCTTTATACACTAGTTAGCTATTTTTGTTTTGTTTTGTTTTTGTTTTTGAGACAGGGTCTCACTATGTAGTTGAGACTGACCTGGAACTCACTATGTAGACCAGGTTGGTCTCGAACTCACAGCGATCTTCCTGCCTCAGCCTCCCGAGTGCTGGAATTACAGGCATGCGCCACCACGCCTGGCTTACACTAGTTAGCTATTTAGCTTTTTACTATTGTGACTATAAGACTTGCTGTTGATATAGACCTTGATTTTGAGTTCATTAAACATACCACTTCTTTTATATTATATTTTATATTTTTAGGGTCCTGAGCCACTGGATTATTCACTTTTACATTCAGGCTTTTGATTCACCTGAAAGTCACCTGTGGATATAACTGTTATTTGGGGGAGGAGATTCATATTTTGAGAACATTTTAATGTAAGCCAGAGGGCTGAACTACATCATAAATACACTTGGAAGAAAAATTTTAGTGAAAAACATAAGAAAAGGTTATGCATAGCACATTGCTATTTATGAACTTTAAAACATGACACTTTATATTTTTCAAAGGATCCATATCCAGTGCTGATGCTAGAAAATAAAGTGCTTATGAAGGGGTAGGAGAGAATAGAATGGAGATTTTCAGGGGCAGGGACCAATAAAATAAACCAACTGAGAGTGATAATGACAGCACCCCCTGGACTGAGGATTGTGATTAACTGAGTGGATCGGAGAGCAGATGAATATAATTTAGGAGAGGCGATCAGAAAATAGGTTAGTGATAAGCCAAAAAAGGTTCATTGAAGAAAAATAGAAATAAAACATTTAAAATGTTACGATTCATAAATAAGATACCTGTAAGTAAAGAAAAATGATCCAGTTAAGTACATGTAGCTGTGTAGTTTTTATTTTCTTTCCTTTTGGCTTTTAAAGTATTATGTGGGAGAAATAGGAATTTCCCTTTTTTCCCCCTAAGTGAACATATCTGTAAGAAGGAAAGCAGATATTTCCTTTCAAGTACGTGTGTGCACCTGTCCTAAGATAAAATGAATAGTTAATACTGAGAACAGACCTATTTTTTATGTTGCTTGTTAAATTAAACATTTTTTCTGGCAAGTGTAGTTTTATAATGAAGTCATTTATCATAAATGTTCTTTTGGCTATATCTTAAATTTGATGATATTTATAGAAGCAATCTGTAGATGGCTTTTTGGAATGAGATGAATGTGTTATTTTATTGGCATTTATTATTTGATGTGTAGGCTCTTCCTGTTTATGATAAACACTGAACATTAATAATATGTAATTAAAGAAAAGCGAATAAACATCTTGGTTTTAAAAATAAGTTGAGAGTTATATTTTTAGCCCACCAACACTCTTGTAAAATGTGACATATATAATAGAAATCATACTTGGTATTATACCCAGTTATTTATGTTATAAAGAAGTCTTCCTTTTATAGATATGGAGCCCATATTTCCTTATCTTCAATATCATGTATACCATGTTTTTGCTGAATTGATTCTACTCGTATCTTCTCTGCTCTAGCTTTACATATTTTTATGCCCAACACTATTACACCTTATATTTATCTTGTTTATTCTTCAGTATAACTTGCATATTATAGACCAAGGTCAGATTCAGGAAGGTTAAACAGTTTTTCTAGGGTCATACAGCAAAAAGTAACAAAGCCAGCATTTGGAGCCAAGCCTAACCTAAAGCCTATTTTTTCTCCCTCACTGTAACTATATTTTTTCATGGGCTACATATTATAAGGTATTCATAATTATAGAGGGTATGATGCCTTCACTATGCTCCTTAAGTTTTGAAGAGGACATCTGAAGGGTATGGGTACTTTTAAGTTGCACCACAGAAAATCTGTATTTAGATTTCTTTTAGAGTTGAGTACATTAAACCTTCTGCTGTCCAGATGCTCAAAAACCTGCTTCTGAGAAATCGCGTCTGTAGAAGATTGTGTGAATGACCTTATCTCCATTAATCTTTCTGGATTGTCTGCATTTTAGTCTTAGGCCAAGTTATGACATTACAGACTTACATCCTCGTAGAAATCTCTCTTTCTTTTCTTACTACCTCTGTTCTTCCCATCTATCCCTCTCTCCTTTTCTTCATTTTTTACCCTTCCCTCTTCCCTCTTTCTCTTCCTTTGTCTTTTCAGTCTCCTTTTGGTAGTAAATCAAAGACTTTTAATGATGGCTACTGTATGGGAAACTGCTGAATAAAACTCACTGTTCTCTCTTTGATTTTTTTAATTGAGGAGACCATACCACCCGACATCATCTTGGAGTGGATCTGAAGACAAAATTCCTCTAAGATCTGAGGGTCAGGAAACAATGACTCGTCTTGTAAAAATCATGCGATTAACATGAATCTTATACTTGATTATATTTTCTTTAATTCCTAGGAAGGTTAGAATCAAATTTGCATACTATGTCTAATAACTGGAGAAATAAACTGTATGTGTTTAATATGCTAATCTTACTCCTATTATTTTCTTATATTCTTTGATTTCATGTCTTTTAATTATTTATTTTATCTATTTGTATTGAATGAGTTTTTAGAAACTACCACAAATCATTTTGCTGGTGGTGGACATAAATATACAAACAATATGAATAAAAGCAGTTAAGCTTACTAGACTTTAAATTACATTTCTCCTTGAAGTTTGAATTATACATTCATCTTATTTATTTTCCTCCTTTTTTAAACCTCCTACCCATTTCCCATTTTTTTACTCAGGATTTTTCTCTTGACTAATGTATTAAAACAATTCCAGAATTTCTGGGTATCACTATAAAAGGCTGTTTTTTTTATTAGCTTCCTTTTGATTTGTAATTTTTTAGGTTTACATTTTTTAGTAAAGGCATACATTGAATTTTTATTAAAATATTTCCTTCTCCAAAGAGATTCAACTAATCTGAATGTTTTTGTGGGAGGTTAGAAATAGAGAAATTTGGAGTCTCAAAGATGTGCTAATTATAGAAATTTTTGAGAATTTATATATAGAATAAAGTAACTGGTTGGGGGAGGATGGTTAAGATAAAGCCTCACTGTGTAGCTAGGCTAGACTTGAACTTACTGTGTAGTGTAAGCTGGCCTTGAATACATCTGAATGATGCAGGCACTTTTAAGTTACACCACAGAAAATCTGTATTTAGATTTCTTTAAGAGTTGAAAACACTGATTCTCCTGCCTCAGTCTTCTGAGTACGGAACTATAGATGTGTGCCACCACTCCCAGCCTAAAATGAAATTAACTTTTTTAGTTTGTTCTCAAGGCAATGAATTCCCTTTCTTATGCCCAATGACCATCTCTACTTGGGTGTTCTGTCGGCACTTCAGATACCATATAACACTTCACATATTTTCCTTCAGGTAAGATTATCCCTGCCATTTCTCCCTTCCTCTCCCTCTATCCATTGCCTGCCTTGGCAAATGGCAGTACTCTGTACCTACTTTCCCATATCATAGACGTGGCAGTCATATTATATTCCTTTAATTGGCTACTCAGTTCTTTATATTTTGCCAGTTCACAGCTTTAAAGCTAGCTATTATACACAGCTTTACTTAAGCAGGCACTATTTGTTGGAGAAATGAAGAAAAGAATGGGTGGAGTCTTAGTTTCCTTGCTTTTGTCTGGACTACTGCAAAACCTGTCTTCCTCAGTTCTGCTCCAACTCCCTTTTTTGTGTTGGGGATTGAACCCAGGATCTTGTGCATACTATTCTCTCCCCTTCCAATTTATATTCTACAGTGTTATCTCAGTAGTATTCCCCAAATGCCAATTAGGTCCTGTTACTCCTCTGCTTAAAACTTTTAATGACTCCTATTTCCAGGATTAATTCATTTTCACACCAAGGGTCTTTATGCTAAGTCATCATTACCTGGGGAGAACTCCCCTAACTCTACCAGTCTGAATCACATGCCTTCCCTCCTATTCTCAGAGACCTGTGTGCAGTTTTATGGCTCTTCCCAAATCAGGCTGCTATGATGACCTCCTTAGCTCGTGTTGTCTCTTGATTAACACAGATTCCTCTCACACGTAATGCAACATTTAGTGAACAATCTTTGTTTATTGACTGCCTGAACATGGAACAGAGTAAGTCTGGAGGTTATAATCCAGTCTAACCATTCATTTAACATAGTTCACTGATAACTTACTATGTGCCAGATATTGTTTAAGAGGCTAGAGGTAATGCAGTGAACGAAACAGTACTTGTCCAGGCAATTAAAAATAATCAAATATGGTTAAAGTACTACTAATGAGGAGACCTTTAAACAGAGACCTAAGTGAAGTGAAAGAGGAGCCATATGCATGGTGGTGGTGGTGGTGGGGGAATGGTTCTAGGAAGAGAGAGCAGCATTCCTGCACACCTGTTATGCACCAGACAGCAGGGTCTCTCAACACAGCAGTGGGTAAGGCTATTTAATTAAATAGCCTGTTCTGTTTCGATATTATACACCATGATTCAAAACCCCTCCTTTGCTTGATTTTCTGGAGTTGAAAAATCTCAACACTAGAAAGTCGTCTTGTTCGCTTTATCTGTTTATCACTTCCTACTCTTTTCTGTGGAGGAGAATCCAGAAACCCCATCTTTAGTTAAGAGATTCCCCGATGCAATAGGGTACTGGTTTGGGAGACAAAACTCCATCCTATCCCCATTTCATCACCATACTCAGGGGTGTTTGAAAGTGTCCTAGGTTCTCATATCTTAGAGGTTGGACCCAGGTTGGGGATGTATATAAAATTTCCTCACTGTAACCAGAAATAGATAATCATATATTCCTTTTCCTAGCTTCCCAACCCAGCCTATGATCCCAAGTGAAATCATGTTAGACCCTTTATCTTCAGCAACACAGAAAAATCACAGTTTTGGATATTATTCTTTATTCTGTCATCTGTTCAGTGCAGTTATGTCTCTCTGTGGCAGTTTTTCGTTTATAAGCAGGGTGCCTACACTTTCAGTTAAGTTGTAAAGATTTATGTTTAAATAAGCTTCAGTAACCTTGAAGAAGAGGCATTATAGAAATGTAGACTCGAGTAAAGGAGGGGGAATTCCTAAGAAAACTGCAAATTTGCAATTTGTTCTCTTCTGGTGGCAGCTGACAGGTGGGGTGACAACCCAACCAAGTAACAGTAAGGCCATTGTAATGGGAGGGAACTTAATATTGTTATTGTTCCACTGAGATGAAATTTGTTTGAGGCTCTGCCAGTTCTTGTATTGAGAAATCCCAATCAAGCAGAAGAGTTTTTGGTTTTTGCATTTAGAGCTGACACACAACTGAGGAAAACCGATTAAATCTGGAAGGTGGCAGCTCATTCGACAAGCTTCCCCAGGGACCTCTATGCAGAATCAAAGACAAATAACTACGTTTTGTGAGAGGAATATGGGGTGAGAAGGAGGGCCTGGATAAGAGTTTAAATTTCAAAGGAGGAAGGAGGTTCTCCGACTGTCTTCCTGATCACTCTTGTCTTATGACTTTGTTCACGCTCGAATAGAGTTTGCCCAGGTAAACACATGTGAGTTCCTTCCCAAAAGGAAGAAGACAGAATACAAAGTCATTGGCTATAGGGAGAAACATGATCAAATATAGATTTCTGAATTAGAAAAAAGTGTGTTAAAGACTTTTATAAATTAAATCTGATGCTCATTGGTCTAACATGTAAAAACTCAACTCTTTTGCACAGAGGTTCAGTTTTGAAGATGTGTAATTTTTTTTTTTTTTCCCCAGGAAGGATTTCTGGACTGTTTAGTATGGCTCCTGATACAAGCTGAATTTGTTACCTTAGTGGTCAGGTGGTGGTTGGCCCCTCCCATATGCTGGTTATGGACCCTGGTGTCTCATCCATCTATGTGTCTTACTTAAAAAAAAATTATAAATAATTTTTACTCAATCACTTATCTCAAAGGGACTACAGATATTTAGTAGGCTAAAAATAATTATTTTCATAAATTTATGGAACCTGAGAGATTATTTGATCCCTGTACCCCACCACTTTATAGAGAGTAAACTGAAGCCCAGAGGAATTAAGTGGCTTGCTTGGGGCATTCTGTGGCAACTAGGAATACAGAGATTCCCCTCACATCTCAGCTCCTATACTTTTTTTTTTTTATACCAATGCATGTTTTTTGAGCTGCTTAGAGCTCAATATTATGTACTATGAGAGAGCTATAGAAGCTTACTTTATTGATTTTTAAGAATAATTGAGAAAATGTATTCCCTGTATAGTTCAAAACCTCATGAGCCACCAAAGTAATTTCAATCTTTTTAAAAAATCAGATATTTTATGAGAAGCTAGGAAAATAAGTATCATGTAGAGTTTCAATTTGTTGTGTTTTTCTTTTGCTATGGAGAATAGGATGATAAAAAATAAATAGAATGAAGTGGCTTAAAAGCAGGCAACTAGAAATGAAGAAGAAAACCAAAGGGATTATCTTACTAGGTCCCAATAACGGAGAGCCTGGACTATTATTCCTGTAAATATAGTTTGGATTACTGTGACTATTGTTACAATGTTTTATGCCTGTCCCCACAACCTACAGTTATTTCTCATTCTCTTTTTTGTAGTGTGCAAAGTTAAAATGGCAGTACAAACTGAAGAAGGGAAGTGAAGCTTGACTAGACTTCATTAGAGGATAGACTAAGGAGAAGTCCTAACCCCTAGGTCAGAGAAGCCGAAAGAGCTGTATTACTGATAGCTCAAACAGACCATTTTAGATAGGGAGCAAGCACTTTTAAAAAATTAATCTTGAAAACAGACTTTAGGATCAAATAACTCCCTAAAAGAAAATCATTTTATGAATGAAAAATGTAATTACTTATTCCTGTAAAGATACAGGGACTTTTGCAAGTTCATTAAATTTTGTTTTCCATTAAAAGTGCTAGTTGGCGTTTGTCAGTGTTAGGTTTGGAGCTTGTTGGGAACCATGCTCCTGATGTGTTTGTTTTAGGGACAAGAATTCACCCAGTCCCAGTTTTCAGGTTGATGTAACCTCGTTCCATGTGACACTAGTACTGTTTATATTGGAGACAAATCCCAGAAACTCAAGGTAACAGCCTATACAGAGTGAGTGTGTCCGGGAGATTTTTATTTGGCATTTTTACTGCTAACAATCTACAGAAGTTTCAGTGTTTGGGGCCAGGCCAGGCTTGAGGGGCGGTTTCTATTTTTAATCTGTATAACTTCAAAAAGTTTAAAGAATCAATAAAAGATTATATAACAGATAATTGAGAATAAAGGTTCTGGCTTCTGTAGAACCTTGCAGAAATATGAAGGAAGGCACAAACTGCTAGAGGTGCTTTTTTTGTTTGTTTTAAAAGGACTCAAAGAAGCACAGTTGACTCTTTGAGCAACATCTTTAAGTTTCTGAATGTCCCACACCATTAAATGCTAATGTAACCAATTTAAACAGCAGGTAAGCTGAGAAGCAAAGTACTTAGAAATTAGGCCTAGAGTGACATGGGGTGATCCAACCTAAATTCTGCGTCTTACAGTTTGTTATTTCGTCTACCCACATCCCTGCGTATTAGCAGGCATTCAGTGCTGCGCTTTCATCACTGCAGAGCCTCCCCAAACAACTCATTTGGTGTAGTTATTTCTAGACGCTAACATCATATCTCTGTTCACACAGCAGTTGGATGAATATTGGCCCATGTGAGTTTTGAAAAGGGATAACAAGAAGTCCACCATAGACTTCATTCACATCTGATGCAATGAAGAACTCTCCTTCTGGAGCTTCTTAACGAGATGTCGTTATTCATTTGTTACACAGGGTACAGGTGGGAGCTTGTGAGCTCTCTGAATTCTTAGGCACTCAACCAAGAATATAGAAAACATGACTTTATTGTGCTTGCATAGAAATTAGCTAAATTCGTAAGGTTTTACTTGTTTTATCTTTACATGTTTTCTTGAAGAAGCGTATGTGAATATGCCTGTTGAGTCAGCATGGGAAGAACGGTCATCTTGAATGAAACTAAGTGAATCCCTCTCCCTCTCAGTGAGGTGATAGATTAGAAACAGTGGAAGAAACTTTAGAAGTTTGTAACTTCTTCACTTTAAACTAAACTTGAAGGTTTTTTGTTTTGTTTTGTTTTGTTTTTCTATTTGAGGAAGATGTTCCAAAGTCTTTGGGGAATAACTGCATCTTTCAAATTATACAAGGTACAAAATACCAGTGCTTCACGTGGTAAGAGTTGGAAATAACTCATAATAAATCATTTTGGACAGTTCACCCAAGTATGTGAGCTTCATTTTCCTGAGCTACAAAATAAGAGGACTGGTTAATGTTTCCAACTTTGCTTCCAGGTCCTGTATTCTCTAATTACTCTGTTATAGTAATACACTGTTAATAAAATCTAGATAGATGCATAATTTTCTTTTGTACTAAACAAGACGGTATATATTTGTCAGTAGGAGAATTTAAGTTTCTTTATGTGTACTTGACTCCATGAAAACTTCAAGTTGTTAATAAGAAACAGTGGTTTCAGTAGGGGACGAAGACTATAAGTCAAGGTCAAGGAAGAAAAAATTTACATCCATTTTATAATTTTGATTGTTTTTTAAAAGTTCAAACGCTTTAAATTTTTGTAAGGTTGGTTTTATTACTTTTTGCAGGACAGAAGATTTTCAAATTATTACAGAATGCATACCAATATAATGATATTTGGAATTTAATTTCATTAAATATTATATTTAATCTTAAAGTATTTTTTGGAATCATAAGTAGACTATTGCTTTTTTTGTTTTGTTGTGGTATTTTGGTACCAGGGTTTGACCTTGGGACCTTGTGCTTGCAAGGCAGGCGGCTAAATTCCCAGCCCTAAAGAAATTTTTTTTTTTTGGTACCAGGGATCGAACTTGGGTCCTTGCTCTTGCAAGGCAGGTGGTGGAACTACTGAGCTAAATCCCAGGCAACTATTACTTTTATTATAGTAAGAAAGATATTTTAAATGTTGTACATCAACATTTAAACATAAGTGTTGTCCACCACTTTTATTTGGTGAAATAAGGAGTCTTTAAAAGCACAGAGACAAGGTTTAGTAATATTGGTGACAGGATTATACAGCTTCTTTTTATTTAAACCTTTTAAAAAATCTTGCTATTTCTTTATTCTATCTGTGACAATTTCTAGAATCATCTTTCTTTGATTTGCAGCTGTGAGAATGAAATAGATGTGAAAAAAATGGTTTTCAAAGCAATTAGTGATGACCAGTGCCAAGTTAAAGTGTTTCAGTCTTATTGCCATGTTTAAATGCAAAACAGTACATAGTTCTCTCTTAATCTTTTTAGAAGATAAAATTGGTGAAAATGAAAAATAAGTCAGTTGAAGCATCAGAAGGCATTTTCAGAGTCTGCATATTGTAACTGGATTTGAATTTTGGTTTGAGCATTACTTTTTGTTTTATTTTCATGGATGCATCTATGAAATTTTGAGATATTATAAAATCCCCACAGACTAGATATTTCTTGCTGGGCATATTTGTGGGGTTCTTTTGCTTTTTTCTCCGCAGTGTCTCTCTGCTTGTTCTGTATCCCTCCCCCTTTTTTTCACTTCCCCTCTCTTCCGTTCACCTTGCTCCTCCCCTTCCACTCTTAGAAATTTATACAAGATAAGAACATAAGGAATTTTCAATTGCTTTTGAAAAATTAGAGTATCCTCCTAACATCAGTAATATACTTTTATAATCAGAATAAATGGACATGGGATGTTTTTTATTTTTTCAGTTGTTTCTGTTAAACTTTGAACATTTCCCTCATTTACTGCAATGTTCAGTAGCCTTTTCCTATATTCAGATATCAAGTAAGCAAAAATTTAAAGATAAACTGCAATATTTGTGTCACATTGAGTTCTTCAAATTCTCCTTTGCTTTTGTCAAATTTTCAATGTCTCTGGCTATATTTATTTGTACATCCATTTATTTCCAAGTATGGTACCAATATGATTCAGCTGAGGTATTCCCTAAAACATTACATTAATTATGCAAAAATGAGTGATCTCATGATGATGATAATGACAACTATTGCTGCCATTTATTGGGTCCTTTTGCTACATACTACATTGGACATTTTTTTATTGAGTTTATTGGTACAATCTAGGTCTACAATACAGTTACATTCATTACTGGGATCCTGTAGCTTCACATGACAGGTCTTGGTTCTCATTTTTTCCCCTTGTCCCTGCCCTCCCTTCACCCCCCTCCTCCCCTCGCCATTAACAAACTCTTTATTTCCATTTTTTCATTTTCTCATATTTTTTCTTTTCCCTTCTTTCCTTGCCCCTACCCTTCCCCCTTTCCCTACACCTTTAGCCCCTTTCTTCCTATTTCACACTCTTAATCATCCCATTAGGATCTTGTGTACTATTATAGTTTTTCACACCAGAGAAACTATTTGGTATTTACACACATGTGACTTATTTATTTCACTTAGGAGTATATCCTCAATATGTGTCCATTTTACACTGGACATTTTGTTAATTCATTTAACAAATATTCAT
Organism: Fukomys damarensis; assembly: GCF_012274545.1. Taxonomy (NCBI): domain Eukaryota; kingdom Metazoa; phylum Chordata; class Mammalia; order Rodentia; family Bathyergidae; genus Fukomys; species Fukomys damarensis. The sequence continues at coordinate 11,300,634 of NW_022900933.1, forward strand.
TGAGTACCATTTGGTACTGACACATTGATCTAAGGGTGAGGCATATAATAGTGAACAAGACCAAATCTTGGTCCTTGAGAAGCTGTTAATGTATTGTTTCTAATCTATATAATATATTCCATGTAGATAGTTGTCTTAAGCTTAGAAATAAGAAAGCCGAGGCTAAAGACAAAGGAGTTTCCCAGCATTATTTAGACAGCGAGTGACCAAGTTTTTGTTTGAACTTGTATTTGATCCCAGTCTGTACTCTACTGTGTTCTACTGTTTTATAATAGATTAGTATTATTTCTTGCTTCATTAAGATATTTATTAACATTGAGGATTGGTCTGAACATGCTTGACTGTGAATATAGTTAAGCTGATAGGGATATAGCACAGGATATACAGATCACAAACAATTACTCTATTTTTTTTTTCCATTAAGTTTATTGATACATTTTAGGCATATAATATGGTTATAGTCATCATTTGGATCTTGTACCTTTACATGGCATATCTTGGTTCTTATTTTTCCCCATTCTCCTGCCCTCCCTTCACCTCCTCTATCCATCTCTATTTATAAAGACTTTATTTCTGTTTTTTTTTCTTTTCTCATTTTTTTCTTTTCCCTTCTTACCTTTCCCCTACCCTTCCCACTTCCCCTACTCCTTTAGACCTTTTCTTCATATTACATAACATCAATTATACATTTTGATCCATATTTACACTTTTAGTTTTTCACACCAGAAAAATTATTCAGTATTTACACATGTGTCCTATTAATTTCACTTGAGTATGTCGCCAATGTGCATCCATTTAGCTATTAATGTCTCTAGTTTCTTGTTCTTTATGGTTGAGTAGTATTCCATTTTATAAAAAAAAAGCACATCTTCTTTATCTGGTCTCCAGTTGATAGAGAATTGGGCTGTTTTCAAGTATTAGCTATTACAAACTGTGCCGCTATAAACATGGGTAAGCATATATCACTGTGGTGTGATTCTCTTATTTCTCTTGGGAAGATACCCAGCAAAGGAATAGCTGGGACTTCTAATCCTAGTTGTTTGAGGTATTTCCATGTAGATTTCCATAGTTGTGGCACCAGTCTGCACTCCCACCAACAATGGAGAAGGGTTCCTTTCTCTCCACATCCTCGCCAGCATTTGTTATTGGTTAATTTCTTGGTAGCAGCCATTCTTTCTGGGGTGAGGTGGAATCTCAGTGTTGTTTTCATCAGAATCTCTTGAATGACTAGACATGTTGAACATATTTTATATGTTTAGTTGCTGCCTTTACTTTTTGTCTGAGAAATATCTGTTCATTTCAGGTTCCCCTTTTTAAATTGGGTTTTTATATTTGAGGGGCCTGATTTTTTTGAGTTGTTTATATATTTTAGATAGTAGACCTTTGTCTGAGGAATAGCTGGTAAAATTTTTTTTCCCACATTGTAGGCTGTCTCATAGCTCTGTTGGTGGTTTGGCTTGCAGTACAGAAGCTTTTTAAAAAGATGAGATCCCAGTTGTTGATTCTTTGTGCTAGTTTCTGTGCTACTAAGGATTTGTTCATAAAGTCTTTTCCTATGCCAGTATCTTTAAGAGTTCTACCTAACTTATTTTTTAGCAAGTTTAGTATTTCTGTTTTGATACTTAATTTAATTCACTTGGATTTTAGTTTAGGGCATGGTGAAAGATAAGGGTCCAAGTTTTAATCTTTGGCAAATTGAAATCCAGTTTTTCTAGTACCATTTATTAAAGAGACTCCTCCAATGAGGATGGTTGGCTCCTTTGTCAAAGATGAGGTAGCTCATTATGTCTAAAGTTGTTTCTGCATCTTCTAATCTATTCCACTGATCCTCAGATCTCTTTCTTTTCCAGTACCATGCTGTTTTTATCATAGTGGCTTTGTAGTATAGTTTCAAGTTGGGGATTGTGATATGCCCTGCCATGTCTTTGTTGCTTAGAATGGCTTTTACTATTCTAGGTCTCTTCTTGTTCCAAATGAATTTTTGGATTGTTTCTCTAGTTCTGTGAAATATACTGTTGGGATTTCAATAGGGATTGCATTGAATTATGAAAGGAATTTTTCCCTAATTTCTCTCTCAGTGAGTCTGTTATTTGTGTACAAGAAGGCTATTGATTTTTGAGTGTTTACCTTGTATCCAGCTACTCTACTGAATGTCAATTAAGTGTAGAAGTCTTTTAGTAGAGTTTTTTGGGTCATCTATGTAGAGTATCATGTCATCAGCAAATAATGACAGTTTAACTTCTTCCTTTTTTATCTTTATTGCTTTTATTTCTTTCTCTTGTGTAATTTCAGTGGCTAATGTTCCCAAAACTATATTGAACAGGAGTGGTGATAGTGGACATCTTTGACTTGTTCCTGATTTTAGTGTGAAGGTTTTCAGTTTTTGACCATTTAGTATGATGTTGGCTGTTGGTTTTTCGAGGCAGACAGCTTTTTTTTTTTTGGTACTGGGGATCAAACTCAGGCCCTTGTGCTTGCGAGGCAGGCAGTAGAACCACTGAGCTAAATCCCTGGCCCAGCTGTTGGTTTTTCATAGTTTGCCTTTATCAAATTAAGATAAAGACTATCCATTCCAATTTTCTGCAGGGTTTGTATCATGAATGGGTGTTGAATTTTGTTGAATGCTTTTGTTGCATCTATTGAGATGATCATATGGTTTTTGTTCTTGATTCTGTTAATATTGTGTTTTAACATTTATTGATTTGCATATGCTGAACCGTCCTTGCATCCCTGGGATAAATATGACTTGGTCAAGGTATATGATCTTCTTGATGATCCCTTGTATTCTCTTTCCCCTTGTTCAGGATCTTTGCATCTATGTTAATTAGGGAGATTGGCTGTAGTTATCTTTTTTTGGTTGGGTCTTTATTTGGTTTTGGAAATCACAGTAACACTTGCTTCTAGGAATGAATTTGGAAGTATTGCTTCCCTTTCAATTTCACTGAAGAGTTTAAAGAGTAGTGGCAATAGTACTGCTCTAAATGTTTTATAGAATTCAGTGATGAAGCCATGAGGACCTGTGCTTTTCTTTGTTAGTAAATTTTTATTACATTTTCAATTTCAGTGATTGTAATTGGGGGTGTTTAGAATTTTTATATCATTTTTGTTCAACTTTGGTAATTCATATGTATCTAGAAATCTGTCTGTTTCTTCTGTGTTTTCTATTTTGTTAGAGTACAGTTCTTGAAGTAGGCACTGAAGATACCCTGGATTTCTGCTGGATTTGTTGTGACCGCTTTTTTCATTCCTAATTGCATGGATCTGAGCCTTTTCTTTCCTTTTTTAAAATAAGGTTGGTTAAGGGTTTATTGATTTTATTTATTCTTTTGAAAAACCAGCTCTTTGATTTGTTGATTTTTTTGTATTGTTCTCTAAGTTCTCCATTGCATTGATTTTTCCTCTCTTGTATGAGTTTTGGGTTTTTGTCGCTTTTCTTTTTCTAGGAGCTTAAGATTCAGCATTGAGTTATTTTAGCTCACTTTGTTTTCCCAGTGTGGAGAGTACATTCACTGCTATGAATTTACCTCGTAGAACAGCTTTTATTGCGTCCCATAAATTCCTGTACTGTTTTACTGGCATCATCATTAAATTGTAAAAACTGTTTAATTTCTTCTTTAATTTCCTCTGTGACCCATTGGTTGTTCAGAGAGTGTTATTTAATTTCCATATGTTTGAGAAGTTCTTGCGGTTTCTTATTCTATTGATCTCCAGTTTAATTGCCATATTGTCCGATAATTTACATGGGATAACTTCAATTCTTAGGTCAGTTGATTTTTTTCTTTCTTTCTTTTTTTTTTTTTTCCTGGTATCCGGGATCGAAATCAGGCCCTTGCACTTGCCAGGCAGGCAGCCCAACCACTGAGCTAAATCTCTGGCCCAGTTGACTTTTGATAAAGGTGAAAAGACCATTCAGTGGGAAAGAGTAGTCTCTTCAACAAATAATATGGGTAGAATTGGACAGCCACATGCAGGAAAATGAAGTTGCATTCCTTCTTTATTCCATATACCAGACAGATCAGACCTCTAAATGTGAGATCGACCATGGCAAATCTCTTAGAAGGAAGTATAGAAATAAATCTTTGTGACCTTGAACTATGTCCTTATCTATGACACCAAACATAATCAGAGTAAAAATAAATTAATTAAACTTCATCAAAATTAATTTTTGTGTTTTACAGTACGCACTTAGACACTAAAACACATTCAGGAAGAAGATAATTTTGAGTTTTATATCTGGTAAGGATTTAATATCTAGAAAGTATAAAGACTTACAATGAGAAGACAAATAACCTAATTGAAAACAGCTAAAGAACTTGAATAGCCATTTCTCCACAGAAGACATATAAATAGTCAATAAATACACATAAGTGCTCAATAACATTAGTCATTGGCAAAATACAGGTCAAAAGTATAATAATACTCTATTTTGCCTAGGGTTGAAAAGGATGGACTTTGCAGGTGGAAAGGTGAAAATATAACCATTTGGGAAAAGTTTGGCATTCTTCAGAAAGCTAAACAAAGAGTTACCATATAACCTAACCATTTCATATCTAAGTATATGCCTCAAAGAATTGCAACTATGTCCCCTCAAAAACTTGTATGTATTATGTTCATACCATCATTATTCACTGTAGCCAAAAAGTAGAAATAACCCAAATGTCTATAAACTGATGAATGGTATAAGGTATGGTATATCTGTATAATGGAATATTATTTAGTGATGAAAGGATTAATGTACTGACACATGTTTTCATGTGGGTGAACATTATTATGTTAAATGTAAGGGGCTAGTCATAGACAGCTACATATTGTATGTACATTCCATTTATATGAAATGTCCAAGATAAACTAATCTGTGGAAAGGAAACAAAATAGATTAGTGGCTTTCGGGTTCTGGAGAGAGGGAAGAATGGGTATGTAATTTCTCGTCAGGAAAATGAAAGCGTTCTCAAATTAGTTATACATTGATGATGATTTAAAATGTTTATGGCTATACTAAAAAACACTGGATTGCATACTTTAAAGCAATGGATTTTATATGGTTATACCTTAATGAAATGGTTACAAAGTCAAAGTAATTTGATATTTAAGAACACCTATTACTTTGACTTCAGAGGTTTGGAGTCAACATACCACTTCAATTGTCTGTTTTTATCTGGATTATCTCAATTCAAGAACAATATAATCTGGTTGGGGATTTAGCTCAGTGATGCTGCCACCTGCCTTGCTTGCGCAAGGTTGTGTGTTTGATCCCTGGTACAAAACAAAACAAAACAAAACAAAACAAACAAAAAATATATATATAGACCTTTATTATCCATAAAGACTTATAATTTTCTTTATTTTTATCCGTCTTTTTCTTTTGCCATACTTTATGCCAGTTATCCATATTGTATACAGGCAAAAATCGATACAGAATATTATTATAACATTTCTTCTTGGTCTCTTTAAAGAAAAACCTCAATATTATGTTAATTTCCAAACTAAGAGTGGCATATTGTTGCACTTACATCATTTTGGAAATGTGTTTATTTTTAAAAGTACAAATTTGATTTAGAAGTGTTTCTCCTATGGTGGTGTTATTGTTGATAACATTTAATGACCACATTCTTGAAATACTCCCTGGCCAGAGCATAAGAATCTTGGGGATAAGTGTGGAAATGATTCATAGTTTGATAAAATGCAGGCAGGTTGACTATGATGAGTTTTATAACGTGGCTGTGAGCCCAGGTTATGATATGAATGAGTACATGTCTCTTCCTTTTATAAACATGGAATTCAAGTAGGTTTTTTATTTCTTGAGTACTCTGGCATAGTGCTAGTGAGAAGTATGAATGCCTTACCCAAAACATTATATAACAGGAAACAAAATTTTCTGGGAAAAATAAGAAAAAGAAAATAGAAAAAATAGAAAAGATAAAATCTTTTCTAGGAGAAATATGGCATTCCCATATCATTTCCCAGTGACAAGTCTCAGGATTTTCTGCCATCGATCCTTTTTATTCAAGATGACCGGAAAAAACCCCAGTTATTTGGGGTCTGGAACATAGACAGCAGGAAACCATGCATAGTTATGGATGTGAGGTTTGGTCCAGGCGTTCTTGCTAGTGATGGAAATGTGGGGCTGGAGGGGAAGGAGTGGGCAGCAGCACCTGATAACACATGACATTAGGAGCACCATCCTCTCTGGTCTTCTCTTTTATTCTTTAATTTTTGCCAGTATTAAGGATTGAGCTGAGGGGCTATGTGTGCTAAGTAAGCACTCCACCACTGAGCTATATCTGTAGCCTTTTTTTTTTTTTTTTTTTTTT
>NW_022900933.1:11307178-11404305 GCF_012274545.1 Fukomys damarensis
TTTTTTTTTTTTTTTTTTAAATTGAGACAGTGTCTCACTAAGTTGCCCGAGCTGGGCTTGAACTAGAGACCCTCCAGCCCCAACCCGTCAATCACAAGCCTGTGCCATTATGCCTGTCAGATCTTCCCTTTTTAACACAGATCATGTTTTAACTTCTTGTCAAATTAAATAGCGAATATCCCTATAGCCAGTGTCTGCCAAATTATTGGCATACCTGGAGAGAATTCTGTAATATAGCTTTAGTTTTAAATTACATAAATTGTTAAGTTTAATCAACTGTTGGACACATTGGTTCTACTCACCAGCAACTTTCTTTTTCCTCTTAGACACTCTGCCTAATGTAAGTCATAAAAACTTCCAGTTTACCTTAGTCTCTGACTAACCTTCCATGGGGCCCCATGGGGAGACAGCATATCTTCTATTTTTCAAAGAAGTTTTGAACCTAGAGGGACAGGTAATCAATCTTACCTAAACTGGAGTAGATTATTCAACTTTTAAAGATGAAGGGAGCTGGTATACTAGAGAATGGTTATGTATTCACCTGAGTTTCTAAAAACAATATGGTTTTCTGCTAGAAAATATTTGTTATCGCACTATCTTAGGGCTCAATGGAAACTAGAAACTTTTCTTCCTAGCAGAAAGCTTTGTCTGAAAACATTCTAGGCAATCATAAGTAATTTAAAGAATTTAAAGAAGTAGCATCCCACTTACTAGCTTCTGAAGCTTAGGAAATTCTGCTTCAAGTGTTTTGTGTTGATTTCTTTCAACAGGGTTAATTCAGTATTTTTGGTTTTTCCCCGATAGCACATTAGGTAGATGCTAAATACTTGTATATTCACTCACAATACAAAGCAAATTATTCTTTTTTAATCTTTGCAATGGATATTTCTTCTCTATGTAGGGGAAAATCTCTTGGAAAAATGACTTCATCGTCACCCTTGAGTTACATCATTCTTGAGCTAAAGCTGTAGTTGCTCTGCATATGGAAAGATTAAAAGAGAATTCTGGTTTTATTATTTGGAGTTATACTGAGATTTACATGCTGTCAATAGATTGGAAACTGTAGGCCCCAATTTCACTGAAATTCAAGACTATACACCTGTCATTTCCAAGGGCAATCACATTTCATAGCTCCTGAGAAATTGCAAAAGTAAGTTTAGCATGTCTTTGGTGAGAAGGACAAATTTAAGATAGGGAAAAAGCTTTCTACATGGAATAGCCCAAGCCTGTTCTTTGAGGTAGCCTGTGACATTCAAGGTTCTGGTGGGTTAGGAATTCAAAGAATGGTATAGTGAACATAGGAGAAGTGGGAAGAAGAGGATGAGGTGATTAACAGTGATGAAAGAAATGGATGTTTTTGCACTGTTCCATTATCCCCTCATCATTGTTACTTAAGTGAAAAGGTATGAAATCTTCACCCTTTCTCAAGTTTGCCTCACACCTGTTCCATGGATCGGAGGGCAGGGAAACAGTGAGGGAACAAAGTGACATTATTTATTTTAGTTTTTTTTCTTTACGTCTTTGGGTTCTAATGTTAGTTTAGTTTTCCTGAGAAGTGGAAAAAATAATTATAATAAAAATAAATAACAGTGTTTATTGAACACAAGAAATGTGTCAAGCTCATTAAAAATATTATTTGATCTAAACAACTTTATCATGTAAGCTTTTCTCTATAATTTAATATATGTAAAGCACATAGAATAGTGCCTACATATAATAAGAGCCTCAGAATTCTATTGTTGATACTTGTTTTGGAGATAAGTGAACTGTACCTTCGAGTGGCATCAGTACTATGTGGATTTAAATTTAAAATTTAAATTTTAAAGTCCACCCTTGAAACTACTACATACCATTATGTCTCTGTCTTTCAAGAACTTAGTTTCCTTTATAGCCATCTTCACTGATGTTCTCCTGTATATGCATTCTAGGACCTTGTTTTTTAATTCTGTTATCTGACTAGTTCCAGTTTGTGAGGCCTAAATCCCCTTTTTCCTCCTCTGCGCTTATCCCTAGGGAAGTTCATTTTTCACATTATCAAGGTCTGGACCAAATTTATTTAATAAGGATGTGGAATTTTTCTTACAAGATTTTAAAAAGTCAAGTGAGATAATTATATGAAAGGATCTGTGTAGGCTCTTTTTTGCATGGTAGGGGGTGGACCAAATTACCTTTGGATCACTTCCACTCATATAACTCACCATTTTGGCAGGACAGCAACATTTCAGGCCAAAGTTCAACTTTTTTTTATTATTAAATTCTTTTATCGTCACCAGGAAACTAGAGAAAATGAATTCTTCACAGTATGCTTGTGCATGCAACTTGAAACGACCTGCACACTAAATGAAATTAAATGAAAGGCAGCTGCTTGGGAAAGAGCTGTCAGAAACTGATTGGGTTTCTGTTAGAGGAGAGGAGAGGGTAGGAATACATTTTCAAAAACAGGATATTAGTGGTTGAAAAAGCAAGCAAATTTACATACACCAAAGCTCTCATGTGGTTGTGCTGTTACATGTTATTTCAGTTTATCCATCTTAAATTAGTATTTGCTCTCAGTGAGTAGGTGTCTGCTTTCAAGGCTTCTTTTCATATATCAAATGTGTGGCAGCTCTTTCTTTTCTGAGAAGTAAATACAGCACAACCCCATTACAATGCCATTCTAAGTACTTTGGCTTGGGTTACACTGAAAATCCAGTAATGTTCACCAAACCACTTCCTCTACCCAGTACCTCTCTGTTCCTGCCAAAATACACCCAGGGAAGGACCCCCTTGGGCAGATTGCCAGAGGTGCCACCCAGGTCTCCTGAAATGGCTGCCAGCAAGAAGGGAGCAATTACATCCCCAAGCAGACTCAAAGCAGATGGTCATCTGTGGGGATAAGTGTTACATTATCAGGCCTTTGATTTGTGGTTGTCCTTTGTGCTTCCCAGGAACTCAAGTCATGTTACCTCTGTGATGCTCTTCCCTTGGCCTCATAGCCTATTGTCTGGGCCTGTGTTCTTATAGCTTTTCCTCAGCCCTTCTGCTGCTGGAACGCTTTACTCTGCATCCTCTAACCCTGTTGTGACAGGGAAATTCAAATCGGATCTCTGCCAGGTCCTCCAGCAGTAGGTATGGTGCTGTGCATCGAACTCTTTCAAAGCAATTTTTAAAAAGCCCTTTGGGACTTTACTATTGAAGCATAACCTATCCACCACATAACCTTCTACAGGAAATTCAGTTAGCATTCAAGTTAGGAATTCTAGTATAATGTTGGACTTGTGCACCTTTAGTCTCCGAAGTTCTTATATTGGATTTTTCTGTTTTCAATCCCTTTAACTATGGTCTGCCATGATTCATGGGGGACCAATCTCAACTTCCTTTGTGTGAATCTTGCTATCCCTTCAACACCTTCTTTGTTTTTTATGATTTCAAGTACAAATTTATACTCTCTCCTTTGACCAAGATTAGGACTCACATGATTCACAGGGTACCCAATTATAGCTGCCATTCTCTTCCCTAAACTTATCACAATTTGGATCCTATTGTGACTCCCAGAGTATCTGAACCCAGGTCTCCAGGGTATGAGTAAATGGAACCAGATCCAGTCTCACAAGCCAAGCACAGGGGTACATTTTCAGACTCCACCAGAATCGTCCTGGGGATCCTGTAGTTTTCCATTTACAATGCCATATTTGGAAATAAGAACAAAGGTTGAAATGCCAATAGTCCCAAATTTAGAGCCAGCCTGGTTTCCACACAAGAGCTAGCAAAGCAAATATATCTTGATTGATTCCCCCTGCTTTCTCTGATAGGATTTACACAAGCAGCCTACTGGTAGTCGTGGTACCACTCCTGGACTTGATACCACTTGCACAGAGTAAGTAAGTGGGCACAAGGCAATGGGCACCAGCAAGTTTTAATATCTTTAAAAGACATTTTCTGAAGTAGACAAATGACATTACTGAAAACAAGCTGGGGACTTACCAGTGATCATGTTTTTGTTGTTGTTCTTGTTATTTTGATACCAGGGATCAAACTCAGGACCTTGCAGGGCAGGCATGGTGCCCACTGAGCTACAACCCCAGCCCAGTGATCATGTTGATGTGAATGCCTGAGTCTGAATTCTAGAACTGCTTTTGTTAACTTCTTTGAATGCTTCCTTCTCTTTTCTCCCAATTGAGATCCAGAGTAGATACTAAAAATATTCTTCCTAATAATCCAGATATCCTAGAGCCCTCATTCCGTGAGAGTCATGGTTGTAACACAGTTTATGGAAATGTGAAATGTTCTGTTTTCCATGTATCACAAAAAGTCCTGTTCTACTGTCATCTAGTTAAGAGATTTAATTATTTGTATCTCTTAATTTATCTATTCAGCCACAGCTTCCCTTCTCATTTATTCAGAAAATGTTTATGGTGCACTTATGTGCTGCACACTGTCTAGGACTAATGTTAGAAAAATTGGTAATACATATCCCCCACTCTCAAGGAGCTTATTGTCTTGTGAGTTATGAGGAAAGTGTTTTTATGAATGTTTATGTGATGATTATCTTCTGTTAATCACATTTATATTCATAACAGGCCACAATAATTTGTTTCTCTCCATCATTTAGCCAATATAATATTTATCCCCTTTACAGTATGATTAGACTTGTCGTCTGCATGGCCTAAGATGACAAAATGAGTATAGCGATTCGTGAAGACACAGGCACAAATGTAGTTCTTCATGCAGAATTCTTATTTTGCCACAAATGAACTTCTTTATTTTGAATCATTGGCAAGTTTTAATTTTTAATGTGGTAAGCCCGAACTGTAGTAATTTGGCTTTAATTATCATGTGATCAAGCTGGGGAAGTTGTTTTTAGTGTAGCCATAGGAAATCACAGTCAGCAGCTGGACTGCAGCTGTGTCCCAGCTGGTTTTATCTGAGCAAAATTCAGAAGAAAAAGAGGAATTAGGCTCCCCAGGCTCCCCAGTTTCAGGAGATAGTCCTTGGTTGTATCAGGCAATACCACCAGATGCTTTTGAAGCTTATTTAACACTTCTGTTATATTGTCAGGATGTAAGACTTTAATAAAAAGGTATTAAGAATATAGTGAATGTTTAGGGGATATGTCATCATTGTTTTTCTTCTTTATGAGTTAAATAATCTCACCACATAGAAAGAATATTTACCTTATATAATTGGACAATATTTCCCTAAATTACAAAGATGTGTTCTTTAAAGCTGATTGTCTTAAAATTCTCTAAATTGCCTGGAAATATTTTATATGCTATGAAGTAGGATAGCATATTTATCTTTAAAATATATTTAGTTGTTTTACTGAGTTTATTCTCTGTAGAATTTGTGTCTGTTCTTTTTAGTGATCTTGGAGGAAAAGCATTATTTGTAACTTACATTATCCAGTATTGTCCTTATTATAAAAGGTACGGTAATGAAAACTGGAATAAAAATTTGCTATGGAAAACAAAGAATGGCTAATATCCATAATACATGAATAATTCTACAACTCATTAAAGCTCAGTTCATAAGAAAACTAGGTAAGAGGATTAAACAAGTACTTTGTGGACAAAGAACTACAATTGCCCATAATAACCTTACTCACACTCAAGGAAAAGCAAACTTTAGTGTGTTCTAAAGGAAGTCTCTTCTTTCTTGTGCATTAAACTGTCACCATAAGGGGTGATTCTCCATGAGGCTGGTGCAACTAAAGGTGCCCTCAAACTAGGTATTCTTCGAGGTCCTCTTTGGAAGGAGTTCTCACAATTCAAGCAGATTTTTTCGGTACTGGGGATTACGCTATATCTCTAGCCCTTTTTAAATTATTTGTTTTGTTTGGTTTGGTTTTGAGATAGGTTTGCTAAGTTGCCTTTGTTGTCCAGAACTTGCGGTCCTCCTGCCTCATCTTCCAAGTAGCTGGGATGACAGGCATATGTCACTGTGTCCAGCTGGCAGCTTCTCACCGATCTCTGCAGCATGGATGTTTTATTATATAATTAGATCTGATTCTTTAGAGAAGCTTTTATGACTTTCAGAAACAAAATTTTCTCTGATGTGTGAATCTTCTGATGCATACTAGGAACTGATTATTTGGGTACCAGGTAAGTGGATGGACTCCTTAGCAGTCACTCTGTTGATGGGATTTATCTTAAATATGTTCACTTGACGGTTTCTTCATTTCTCACCTGGTTGTGGGGGCCTCCCCATAATTAATTTATGTGTAGATTTCTCCTCTGCAGAATTAGATGACACAGTGAGAGGTGTGATTGCCTAGCAAAAGACTTTTCACATGTAGTATATCCATGATGTTTCTGCATGGTATTAATTTTGTGATGAATAATCAACTCAGACTTCAGTGTGGAAGGCCACCAACATGCGGTATGAATGCAGTTTCTCTCTGGCATGAGTTTTCTGGTATGAAAGAGAATGTAGTCTTGTGGTACGAATTTTTCTACACAGAGTACATATATGGTTTTTCTTCTGTGTGAATTCTTCGATGAGCTGGGAGTGTGGCACCCTACTTGTTTTATTATTTTTTCCTAAATATTTATGATCATTGTTTAGTGATGGCCATCTAATTCTGAGCATGGCAAGACCTTCAGCTTCACTGACCACATGCTGAGCACCAATTCATGCATATATTTGTATTTTAGTCCGTTAAGGTGGAGTTGGACTATTTTCTTTCACATAATTGAAATTTTCTAAACTATATTATTGTAAAAGCATTTTTTGGGTTGCTTTTCCATTCAGTTTATTGGTACATTTAAAGCAGTTACATTCATCATTGGTATCTTGTATCTTTACATGATATATCTTGGTTCTTACTTTTTCCCTGTACCCCTGCCCTCCCTTCACCCTTCCCTATAACAATTGTTTTATACTGACTCATTTATATAAATTATATATTTATTGACTGGCTATAGAATAAATCCTTAAGTTATACAATTTGATATAATACAGTTGAATGACAATTTGTTTTCTAATCTGCCATCTTTGTGTGATAGTTTTTTTTTTTTTAGATTTGGCTTGATCTTTATTTGTATATAATTTTATTTTTTGGACTGTATTAATATATTTTATCCCATTTCTCCCTCAAACTCTTCTCCTCCCTATGTACAAAAGCTTTGTTTCCATTTTTCCTTTTTTTTTCACTTTTAACCAAAATTTTTTAGGAATATATGCAGCATTTTGTTTTTAAATTTGTGCAGTTATATATGATGGGTTCTGGGTTTTGTTTTATGTCAACATGTTGATATTATTATAGCAAGAATATGTGTTTTCTTACCATTATTATCCCCATGAATTTCTTAACAAATATGGGCTAGATATTCATCAGTTTGCATTTAATTGCCATGGGTTTAATGTAGAAGTACAGATAATGTTAAAGTAGACCCTTGAACTATAACCAGTCTGACATATGAACAACTTAGGTTACAATTGAATTTTCAGTTTTAACTTATGAACAAAGTCTTGAGTTATGACCTGAATAACAGCCATTTGTGCTTCCAGATGGTCTCAGATACAGATTTAACCCTTAAAGAGCTTTGAAAGGAACATTGTAACATCCTTTCCTTGTGTGGGGTGAATTGATAAATCCTGGGCCAATGTCTCTGTAAGGACGCTGAGATCTGCCTGTCTATTGGAGACTTTGAAGGCTGTGTAGAGCAGCCTGAGCCTTCAGTTGACCAAACTGAGTTACAACCAGCCCTTGTGAACTAATTGAGTTTGTAAGTTAAGGGACAACTGTATTTTCCAAATCTTTGATAATTTTATTTTATTGAATATCAAATGATTGGCCCGTTAATTATCAATTAATTTTATTTCTGTAAGTAGTTTATTGAATGTTCCTATGTAACAGGTACTGTACAGACCATTTCACGTGCTATCTTCTTATTTAATCATGTTAGTGATTTTCCGTATGAAATTAGATTTGTAAGTGGGTGATAGTTTCATCCTGACTATGTAGAGCATGAGTAGCAATGTTTGAAGTAATGCATTCAGAAAATCTATAAAACTAGAGTAACAGAAGTAAGTCACTCAAGTCTTGTTCAGGTGTAAAATTTTTCTTTTAGCCTTCATAGGATTTTGCTCTTTGATTAGTAAGAAATACAGTTTTGTATTGAAGCAGAGTTTGAGAGTCATGATGTTATATTGAGAACATTTGGTTTTTATTACCTGACTTTCAGTAAATTGCTACATTTCTGTTGCAATTCACAACTGGAAACACTGAATGAATATGATAAACTGTTACCAAGTTGCATTTCCTGTATTCACAGGCTCAGAGCATTTGTGAGTACTGCTGGTTTTTGATTAGTTGTGTTTGTTCATGGTTCTGCATTTTATTGATTCTGACTTTGGTTATAGAAAGAAAAGTATGTAAACCACAGATAAGAAAAGTTGAAATTTGGTCCTTGGGGAAATTTCAAGTATAGAGGTATAAGCAAATATTAAGGTTCAAAGTGGACAATATAATGAGCACATTCAAGGAATTAGTAAGTATTTATGTAACATTTCACGTTTGCAAAATGTTTTATAGCCAAGTTATTAATTTATATAGGTTCCCTGGAAGGTAACAATATAATTACATCTGTTTTATATAGAAGACAAGCAAAAATCAGCAAATGAAGTGGGAAAAGAAAGAGAAATTATGGCATTGATTTGAAGGCTTGGGCCTATATCCTAAACCAGGGAAATAAAATGCTTCTGTTCTATAATAGACTTGGATATCGTACCTATTTAGGTCATTGTTTATACGTATTTATATAGTTTTAGATAATATTTTGTTTTTATTTTTACTTTATTGGTTATGTAGCTCTAAGGCCTTTCAACACAAAGTTCCCATCTGATCATGTTAACTAATGGAAAAGATGCTGAATTATAAATTCTCTATAAAATGACTTACAGATGTCATGACCATCAGATTAGCGAGTATCCAGTGGATATTCAGTATTGGTCTAGATCGCATACATTGTAAAACCAACATAGGAATTACCTGGGAGAATTGGCTGTGATGACCATACAGTCTCCTTAGGCCTCTTTTTCTCTGTCTCTGTGTTTCTCTAGGTACTTCTTTTTCTACCCATAGAAAAGGAAATTTTTATTTAAGGGTAATAAATCTGCCCAAAACCCCAAAAGGTAAAATGAGAAGATCTTCACAGCAAAGGTTAAAAATAACCCAGACTCTTGACTTAGAAAGCTGAAAGGGACATGATAAATTATTGCCTTCAATTAACTTTTCTTTCATTTACTGAGTGCCTGTAAAGTGCTTTAATAAATGTGACCATAGGTACGGAAGAGTGATTTTAAAATAAATATACCATAAGGTGCACTCTTTAAATGAGTGCCTTTCTTCAGTGTAGCCATTCTTTGATCCAATGATGTTGTCATTGAAAAAAACATTTTTAGAACTAGTCCTTTTGAATTGCTTTTAGAAACCATTTATGAACTGTAAAAGAAAACAATCTCCCATTGACCATATTTTTTTTATCAGCTCCACCCCTGGAAAGAAATGTATTGCCCAGATAGTTTGCTGACATTTTCTCTAGCCTTTGTTCTGCATTAATTTTTCTTTTCTTTTCTTTTTTTCCCCGAAATTGATGAAATAAGAATTTGCTGTCAGTGGAGGGTATTTATTTGTTTTCCAACTTTTATTTTGAAATAATTTCTACTTACTAAAACTACAAAAGCAGTACAGTTTCCATATACTCTTCACCCAACTTCCTCTAATAAAAACAGTGCAGTTCTCAAAATCAGGAAGCAAATACTACTTGGTAATCAACAGCTGTCATTTAAATTTCTTCAGTTTCCCCCACTAATGTTCTTTTTCTGCCTCACAATCCCACATTGTTTAAAAGAACAATAACAGGGCTGGGCATTTAGCTCAGTGTGCTGCCACCTGCCTTGCAAGCGCAAGGACCCAAGTTCGATCCCCGGTACCAAATAAAAAAAAAAAGAAAAAGAATAAGAACAAGAAATTGCCTGAACACAAAGGAGCTATAGTGCATGAAAGCACAGACTCCTCAAGAACCTTGATACACATGTGTATTGAGATCTGTGGATGTTTTCATAATGCTCAGAGTGTCTTGCACCCTTTTATTTCCTTTCCATTTCCTCTGCCAACAGTGGTTCAAGCTCTTACTATTTCAAATCTTATCCATTGCAGTAGTTTCCTAAGTGGTCTTTATATACAATTACACTCCTCCTCTCAATACCTAAAATACCTACTTTTTTTTTAGTAACTCTGAAATTTTTGCCGAGTTAGATTTTATAGTAATTTCCCAATTGCTTACGTTGGCAGCTCAGGATATCTGTTAATTTCTCTTATCACCCTCTAGTAGATTATCCCATATCTGCTCTGTATCAGCAGAGTAATTTTTCAAAATGCAAATCAGATTCATTGTGCTCCTGCTTAATCCTTTCAGGGACTTCTCAATGACCTTAGGTTATCATTCAGAATCTTTGGCAATACCTATTAGGCCATATGTGATCTGACCATTCATTTGCTGCCTCTCCAGTTCCATTTCTTTTTCTTTTTAACTCCTTGGATTTTAGGATTCTTTCAGATCCTCAGACATGCCACACTCTGTCTCACCTTAAAAACTTTCACATGTATTACTTTTACCACCTAGAACATTCTATATATTATACCATTTTTGCTGTCCACTGCTCTCATATTGAAAGGAAAGTAGATTCTGCCACCTGCCATGCAAGCACAAGTTCCCAAGTTCGATCCCCGGTACAAAAAACAAAACAAAACAAAACAAAAAAACACTGATAGGAGGTGGGAGGATGCTAAAATTTGAAAGGAAAGTAGAACACTCTTGGAAGCAAGATGGTAAAAGTTACTGAAGCTAGTTTTTGAGGGATATGGCATGAGCAAATACTAATTTGACACCAATGTTGATAAAACCCCAAATTTTAGTGCTTTCCCACAATCAGCATTTATTTTTCATTTAAAGAAATCAAATGAGGGTGTTTCTGGTTGGTGGCACCCAGCAGCTCTCCAAACGTCTAAAACTGGCACAAGAGAACTGTTTCAGCGATAGTAGAAATTATAACTGAGAGCAAAGAGCACAAACAGATTTAACCCTTAAAGAGTTCTGGAAGAAATATTACAACATTCTTTCTTGTGTGGGATGAATTGAGAAATCGGGGCTGATAATCGCTCTAAGGACACTGAGATCTGCCTGTGTACAGGAGAGAGGCTTTGAGGGCTGGGTAGAGGAGCCTGAGCCTGAACTGACCAACTTGAGTTACAACCAGCCTGTGAGAACAAATTAAGTTTGTAAGTCTAGGGTCCACTGTATATATGAAACATTCATATATAAGATGGTGAATTAGCCTTCCTTTTTATCAAGAAAAAGATGGAGAATTCAGTAAATTCTACTGTTGCCCAAAGAAATGATGTTGAATCATTTATTCCCAAATAAATGCCTTGGTAAAACAATAATTTTAATGTAAAAAAGATAAAATGTTCTAGAAGAAACTTCAGTGATCATTCATGATCATTTCTGAATAAGAAAGTCTTTTCCAGACTTTATGAACAAATCCTCAGTAGCACGGGAACTAGCAGATAGAATCAACAACTGGGATCCAAAGAAATGATGTTGAATCATTTATTCCCAAATAAATGCCTTGGTAAAACAATAATTTTAATGTAAAAAAGATAAAATGTTCTAGAAGAAACTTCAGTGATCATTCATGATCATTTCTGAATAAGAAAGTCTTTTCCAGACTTTATGAACAAATCCTCAGTAGCACGGGAACTAGCAGATAGAATCAACAACTGGGATCTCATCTCACTCTAAAGCTTCTGTACTTCAAAAGAAACCATCAGCAGAACTAAGAGACAATCTACAATGTGGGAAAAAATTTTTACCAGCTGTTCCTCAGACAAAGGACTATTATCAAGGATATATAAAGAACTCAAAGCTATCAGTCCCCCCAAATATAAAGACCCGATCCAAAAATGGGCATCCGAAATGAACAGACATTTCTCATACAAAGAAGTAAAAGCAGCAAGAAAATATATGAAAAAATGTTCCACATCACTGGTCATTCGAGAGATGCAGATGAAAACAACACTGAGATTCCACCTCACCCCACAAAGAATGGCTGCTATCAAGAAATCACACAATAACAAATGTTGGCGGGGTTGTGGGGAGAAAGGAACCCTCCTCCATTGTTGGTGGGAGTGCAGACTAGTGCAACCACTATGGAAATCAATATGGAGATACCTCAAAGAGCTTGGACTGGAGGTTCCATTTGACCCAGCCATCCCTCTGTTGGGTATCTTTCCAAGAGAACTAAAAGAATCATATCACAGAGAAGTATGTGCACCCATGTTTATAGCGGCACAGTTTGTAATAGCTAAATCTTGGAAACAACCTATTTGCCCATCCGTTGGAAACTGGATAAAGAAGTTGTGGTTTTTCTATAAAATGGAATATTACTCAGACATAAAGAACGAGAAAATAGATTCATTCATAGGAAAATGGATACATATTGAAGATATACTCCTAAGTGAAATAAATAAGTCACACATGTGTAAATACCAAATAGTTTCCCTGGTGTGAATAATCTGCAACAATGCATAAGATTCTAATAAGATTACTGACATTTAGAAATGGGAAGAAAGGAGCTAAAAGTGTAGGGAAGGTGGGATGGGTAGGGGAAGAGTAAAAAGGGAAAAGAAAAAAATGTGAGAGAATGAAAAGATGAAAATAAAGTGTTTGTAGATGGGGAGGGGAGGAGAGGGTGAAGGGAGGGTAGAGGTAAGGGGAAAAAATGAATCAAGACTTGTCATGTAGAGGTACATGATCCCAACAATGAATGTAACTGTACTGTATCCCTAAAATGTACCAATAAACTCAATAAAATAAAAAAAAAAAGAAAGCCTTTTCCAAGTGTAATACAAAACAGAGTGAATGACAGGATAATTAAAACAAGATTTCTGTATAATGACTCATGCTAATCAAACTCAAATGACAAATGAAAATCTGGAAAAAATATTTCATACATATCACAGACTGAGATATTTTCTTTATTGAGTTAGGAACGTCTACAAATAAGTAAAAAACATGCCCAACAAACTGGACAACAAATTAGCAAAGGACAAGGACAAATCACAGAAAAGTAAACATAAAAGATTTTAAAACACTTTTTACAAAGACACCAACTTTGTTCATGGAGGTAAAAATGAGGTGAACTAAAATGCATTTTACTGAAGATGAAGAAGTTTGATCAAAGATGGTTTGTTAAGGATTTGAGGAAGCAATCGATGTCATATTCTTTGGACAGTTTAGTAAAATTTAATTGTGTTTATTTCTTTTTTTGTCCTCTCATTTTCTTTGCTTGATGTTCTTCTCAATTGCCAGAGACCAGTCATTGTTGCCAGATGACTAGGCTCTGCTGGCTCATTATGGGGCAGTGGCAGTGCTTGTTTCCATGACAGCTGGAAGAAAAGATGCAATGGAAAAAGCACAAACCGTTGTTTGTAAGTAACTGGCTATGTAATTCTCAGTGCCCTGTGTTCCTCTGAGTGGGAACATAGTCTGATAGCTCTTAGAACTGGGGCTTCATGCATACAGATTACTGTGCCTGCAAGCTGAGTTTTGACATTTTTGATTAGTAGCAGAATACTTTGGTTAGTGTGTACACATTCAAGCTTTTAGGCATAGTCTGTGCAGTTTGACTTTGGTTGGTTTGGTTGCCAGCAGGATTGGATAGTCCTGGGGGGCGGAACCATATCTGATTTCTAGTGGTACCATAACCATTCAGGTATTTAACAAATATATTTAAGGCAAATCTCTTTTTGGGTGATCAGTTAATGTTAAATATATTGTCTATCATGGAGTTTGATAAGAGGCTCTGTTCTTAGAACGGCACTTGCACAGAAGCCTATTCTCACAGTGTCCTTTAGAAGTGTAATAAATACAATAAGGAACCAAGGTCCTATAGGATCGTATGAAGACAGAATTGATGAAAGAGTTATTACAATGATACTTATGAGTTCAAAACAAGACCTCCCATACCTGATCTCTGTGATCGTGCCAGTATTTGCCCATGGTTTCTCTGGTGCTCCATCTTAGTTGCAATAATTGGAACAAAATGAAGGTTGAATTTATTTATGCATGTTTTGAAACCACCTAGTTTCTTTTCACTGATAATGTTTTCCTCATAGTGACAACAAAAGTTATTCTTATCAGTTTTTAGATATCCACATTAATACTTAGTACTTTTCTGGGTTTATGTAGCCTCGTGTTTTAATCACTTTCATTGCCTGGGTTTTGTTATCTGGCACGTCCATTTTCTTTTTCTGGCGGAACCACTTGGCTCGTGTGCAGCCCCACTCCCAATTTTATCCTTGGCAGTTGCAAAGTTACGTGCTATCTTATGGATTGTTCCATATTTAAGCCTTCTAGTCTTAAATCATTGTCAGCAAAGATGAGAAGCCACAGGGAGGAGCATTCTTTGCCTTTGAATGGCTGTATAAAACTGTAGAAATAAAGATGGATTTTGTGTTGTGTGTCAGTGTGGTCAACGTGAAACTGCTGGCCTGAAGAAGAGGTTTTGCAGTGACACTCTTGAGAGGAGAGGTACGTTTTTTCTCCTTTAATGCCTAACTTCAGCATCTGGCCCATACCCGGACAGAGCAGCTTGTTTTCTAATCAAAAGGTATTCTTCAGCAACTTGACCTTTTTTGGAAATTAGGTACACCTTCCAATGTATATGCTTAGAGGCCCCTGGGTATTTGAACCATTTCCTAGTCTACTTTCCCAGACATAAAAGATGCCATGTGTGAAATATGTGGAATGAAAATGTCAAGGTGTTTGGGTGGATTCTTTCTACAGGAAAGTATTTTTGCTTACTGCAGTTTCTCTGTGAAGATATTAAAGTAACTCAGGGAAAGTTTAAAAGCACCCCTGCAGAACTGAAATAATTTATGCCTGCTGTACAAAGAGAACTTTCCAGAGTGTAAGCCAACAAGTCACTTCAGTTACCACCTCCTTTAATGAAACCTTCCTCAGTGCCCTTGGTAAAAGAAAGCAGTCATCCTTTGCTTTGCTTTTGCAAAGCACTTTGACATTTTGTAAAAGTACTTATCTCATATCTCAATCTGCCTTGAATGTATATTTTTCATTTCTCTTCCCCATTCACTATTGAAATCAGCATAGGGATTTTTGTCTTAAACATATTTGTATTCCTCCAACTACTGTGCCCAGACTGTTGAATGTAGCCCACCCCCAACTCACCTGGTTTCCTCCTCTCTGCTAGAATTATGTGCTCTTAAAAGCACTATTCACACACTACTCCAATCATTTGTTTGTATAGCTGTCTCTTCTCTTAGACTGTAAATTCCATGGGAAAAGACTATGCCCTCCGTCTGTATTTCCCCAAGGCCTAGCATAGTGCTAGAACATAGAGAGTAGTCATTAAATTTCTATTGAATGAATGTTGGATTTATTCAGTAGTCAGTGGCCTTGAATATATGAAATGGAAACATAGGGGCCAATTTTCCACAGTTAACTGTACTTCTCAATAATAACAAAGTATAAAAAAACAACTGCACCTTGTAATACATAGACATACTATAGTGCTTTTTATCCCTGGAGAACCACAAATATCAATGAAATATTCTGCTTCATTATGTCCGTACCTTCATAACAGGAAAATATATATTTGTTTACGCTGACTTTAAAACCCAAAGTTAGTAATCCATCATCTCTTAGAAGGTTAAATAAAAGTGATTATTACATTCTTTTTCTCTGATCTATTGCCAGGTAAATTTGAATTTTTGAGCTTTCATTGTATCTAGTAATAGAATTTCCTGTTAATTAGTCTGTATATCTCTGGAGAATGTAGGTTTTATGTGCAGGCACCTTGCCCTTTTCACTCAGATTCCTAGAGTAGTGCCTGGAGACCATAAGAGATGATAAACAAATATTTTTTGAATCAAATGTAAGAATGAATGTATGTTGCAATTAGAAAAACCTATAAATTTTTTATCTTAAGAGTTGAAGTCTTTTTACTGCATGGGAAGTATCATTGGGAGCAAGTAGCTTTTAAGAGAAATGTTGAAACCTTTCAAAGATGTGATATTTAGAAGGTAGAATATAGGTCTGGGGTTGATTATTCCCAGGTTCTTCCTTTAGGAAATAAAGTTTCATTGCTGTAAAAGCTTAATCCTGTTTTATTTCCCTGTTGCTTAGATTCCTACACAGAAAAATAGATCTTAAAAAAAGGTAATAGGAGAAATCAATTAGATCAAGAGTGAAGTTTTTCAACAGTTAAATTTTCTTTCATTTTTAGGTCAAATCTGATAGCAATGCAGATTTCATTATTAAGGGTCTTGTAGATTCTGAAGTATATCTCTATTCTCACTCAAAACAATTTTGGTAACAAATATACAGCTCTTAGCAAGCAATTCCCTTGCTAATAGTGTGGTTTTGAATAATTTTAAATTTAACTCTCAGACTAGTTTTGGTAACGCTGTGTTTTAAAAGTTAACATGTAGTTTGTCTTTGAAAGCAATTTTTTTTTAATTTCCAAAGATAACTTCCTGGAAATGGAAAGATCCATTCATCTTGTAAGATATAAACTAAACTTCTTGTAGTATCATCTAGTAGTACTTTTTGCCTTTTTCTTTATGTTGTCATTGAAGGCACTGTGAATGAGCAACCCACAGAAGGATCTAGCTGCAGGAGATTCTAGAGATAATTCATTTGGAGGTTCACTTTTCAGCTAAGGAAACTGAGGCTCTGAAATTTTAAATGACTTGTTTAAGATTGCACAGCTAGGTTATGGTAGGGCCAATGCTGGAACATAGGACTCTTAACTGCTTATTCAAGACTGTTTCTATTATGCCTCATGAGATTTCTGTATTTAGTGAGAAAGGGTGTTCACTTCCAGGCAAACTGACTGCTGAGATGGACAACATAACAGCTAAAACTTAAAGACTGAAATATCATATTATTCTTTAACTAGAGAGCCAGACTGTAGGCATAATGTAGACACCACAGAGTGACAATAGCAATATGCCTCTCACTTAGTGAGGGAAATTAGGGTTTTCTTTAGAGCTAAAGTAGAGATCAGTAAGCACTAGATTACTATGACTGTTGATGTAACTGTCTTAAAAGAATATGACCCCAAAATAAGAGTTGACTAAAAAGTAAATAGTCAGTGCTAACAAACCCCCAAAGAGGGCATCAGTCAGAAGAGATGTTGGTTAGCTATATAGAAACAGAAAGTTGAATCACCAAGTACAGCTTGCTGGTGCTTTCTAAAAACATTGTGTACTTTAATAGTTCTCAATCTTCAGTGTGCCTCAGAATTAGCCAGAAGGCTTGTTAAAATACATATTGCTGGGCCCTGACCCCATATTCTTGTGGCTCAAGAATCTGCATTTGGAACAAGTTTCTAGATGATACTAATGCAAATTTGGGAAGTACACTTTGAGAATCACTGGTATATAGATGTGTCCTTTCTCTGTTTCTATGTAACCTCCAATTTAGCAGTTGAAAACAATATCCATTTATTATCTCACAGTTCTGCCGGTCAGAAAGCTGGAACTGCACGATTGAGTTCTCTATACAGACTTCAGTCAAGGTGTTAGTGGCAGGGTTCCTATCTGGAGCTCAAGGTCCTCTTCATCTGTAAAACTAAAGTTCTGTTTTCCTGCTGTCAGCTGGGAGCTGCTGTCAGGTCCTGCAGTTTACTTTCAGATCCATAGAGGCTGCTTTTAGGGGAGAAAATATGCTAACTGTGCTCACTCAAATGTCTGCTCTGTGTAGTCATGGACTTTCTCTCAGGAGTTCAATACATTGGCATTATGATTATATTCATCAGTCTCTGTGAATATATTTTATATGGGTCTCCTTTTGTTGTCGACTGGATTGGGTTTTTTTTTTTCATCGTTTATTGGTATTTTTTAGGTATACAGTACAGTGACATTCTTCATTGGGATCTTGTACCTTTACATGATGTATCTTGGTTTTTATTTTTTCCCCATACTTCTGCCTTCCCCACATTGGATTGGGTGTTGAGACTGATTAGCCAAGCTTCAGATCCTGAGTAAACTCACAAAGATGAAATCCAGTGGTGGGGACCAGACTGGACAGCCAATTTATCCTTCTAGATGTCATCTGTCTATTGCTTTACAGCTATACTCATTCTTCAAACCTCATTGTTTGGACTATCTTTAATTAAAGCCATGATTAAAATTAAAATGGATAAAAATCTTTAAAATGTAAGGAAATTGTCCGGTGATTTTTAAGGGCAGTCTCCCTGAATCATTTTTATGTGAGAATTGATTGTTCTGTTGAAGCCTTGATATCTCTGAGCATTGTACGATTTCTGAACTGAAGCAGAACCCTGAAAATAAAATTTTAAAAGGTAAAATAGTAACAGTTTCCCTTGTCTTTGGAACTCCTGTCATCCTCAGAGAGAAGTCCGCAAAGCTTCATATAGTTGACCGTAATCCAGGCTCCATAATCCCCTGGTTTTTAATATGTGGTCTGTATGCCTATTTTGTGTATTTGTGTGTGAGACTTCTAATTACCTAATTTTATTTCTTTAAAAGAATCTAGGTTTCTTTGTTTAAATATTAGTGCCGCAGAGGTTCTTTTATATAAATTTACTTAGTTCATTTCTCTACGCAACACAGGAATCCAAATTTAGACTCTTAAATTCCTTTAGGGAAGGTTGATAGCATTATTCTTACTTCATTCTTGTGTCAGATCAGAATGATTTCACATTGTCAGACAATACAATTTGTCTTTTTTAGTTCATTCTTAAAGTCATTTGACAGCTATATCAGAACATAGGTAAACTGTTGTAGACTTAACTAAGAACACATAAAATCTACTAGGCTGAAATGTTAATGTAGGTTTTAAAAAGTCAACAGACAGTATAGGACAGGAAAGCTTTGATTTTATAGACATTATAAACTCTAAAATCTGCTATAGGTTCCATATGCTTGTGACATCAGTTTTGGAGCTGGAATAATAGAACCACATGTGCAGGTCAAAGATGGACTTACTCTTTCTATGTCTGTGTAGGTCAGGCCACCTTTTGTTTGACTGACATGTGCTCAGAAAGATTTTGATAAGTGAATTTATTTAGGAGAAAACCCATCATACCACAGCTGGAAATCAGGTCTCATAGTACATTTCAGATTACTTACTAAAGAGAAAACTTTGTGGATATGTTTAAATTAGATTTCTTTGGCTATATACATGGACTAGCTAACTTAAATAGTAAGTAATTGGAAGATTTCAAAGAGCTTTGGCGTCAGAGAAAGTGGAAGAATCAAGCTTAGAAAGGTTAGGGCCTGGAGCAGTCGGTAAATCTAGTAGTCATATGATTCAGGGCTTCACTGCCAGCGTGAACACACATCACCCACTTTCAGCATTTTTGTCAAAATTCAAGGGGATTTGGCTTGCTCACATGTGCACTCTTTGCCTGAAGAAAGGCGAGGCAACTTGATCCGTGGTCCCAGCATGCAGCATCCAGTAGAGAAGAGGTTATTTCCCCCAAAGAATGAGGGTGTCATTATCAAAATGATAGGCAAATGTGTACTTTATAGGCAAACAGGAACAAATGCCCAGCACAGGTTATGGGATTATGATCTTCAAATACTTGGAAAGGTGATGAGACTCGATGAACTTGTGGAGTAATGACTGCGCAAGTGTCTGTGTCTGGGGCACGGGTGGTGGACCATGCTGCAGCAGGCTGTTAGTTGTCATTGTAAGCTCTAAAAGCCATCACTGGTCTAGGGAGTCTTGATGTGTTTCTACATCTGGAGGGACATGCAATAATTACAGCTGCTTACAGGCTGTGTTGTGAGGTTATGAACTCCCCATTTATAATAGAGTATTCATTTGGTTCCATGTGGCAGTAACTTGACTTTAGTTTGATTAAAAGAAAATTATTAGAAAAATATTAGGACTCTCTTATACAAACAAAGGAAGGTTCGAACTGGGATGGGTAGACATTCCACTAGGCCTCAGAAACAACTAGAACTAGAGGCTCAAATACAGCTGCCCCTCTTTCTCTTTCTCTCATCTCTGCTTCTTTTGAATATTGGCTTCATTTTCTCTTCCTGCAGTCTCAGTTTTATGTACATGTTGTGAAGCACGGTTGCAAAGAAAGCCTGTTTCACATCTTAGGAACACTGCCAAGAAACTCTTTTGTCCATTATTGTGTGAGAATCTTCAGAAAAAACTGGTCCAGCTTAGGCCTCATGTCCAACTCTGGACAAATCAATAAAGGAGCAAGACAGTTTGGTTTCAATGTCTTGTCTGGACTGATTTAGGGTATGAGGGGAATTTGCTCTTTGTAGAATCACAGTTGAGGAAGCAGTTCATAGAAAGAAGAGGGAGGATTTTCCTGGAAGGGAATGTAGTGGGCAAGCAAATACAGTAAGTAAGTGTCCATTACTCTGTTGCTGTATGTTCAAAAGTTGGATCAGTCAGAGATACTGTAAAAAAAGGATTCTTATATTGGTGGGAATTCGAACCACAAGATCCTTAAGTTCTTTCCAACTCAAGAGATGCTATGGTTCTAACTGGTTGGAACTTACCATGCAAGGTAGGAACATACTGGTTTTGGCTTATGTGAGCAATTTTCTATTTCTGAATACTTCAATTCAAGGATTACTTGAGGAATTTTTTTGTAAACTGAAGACTATTTACCCAAGTATTTTTGAATTTATGGATGTAGAAAAATGTATTGCCTAAAAATGAATGTCTAGTGGGGAAGTCATGTATACTTTTTAACAAATGGAACCTAGAAATTTAAGATCACATAGACTATCTTCAAAGGGCTAGAACACATTTAAGTCTGAGGAACTTGTTTTAAGATGAGTTTTTTGTTTGTTTGTTTGTTGGTGGTGTTGTTTTAAAGACAGGGACTTGCTCTGTGGTTCAGGCTGGTCTTCAACTCACTATGTAGCCCGGGATTGCCTTGAACTCATGGCAGTCCTCCTGCCTCAGCCTTGCAGGTACTGGGATTACAGGTGTTACGATGAGTTTTTATACTTTTTATTTTGAAACAATCATAGATTTGTAGCAAGAAACAAGATGTGCAGAGAAGTCACATGCAGCATTCACCAGCTTTCTCTATTGTTAATGTCTCACATCACTCTCACATAACATCCAAACGAGGAAGCTGACTTACTTGGTTTTCACAAGTTACACATGCGCTCGTGTGTGTGTGTGTGTGTGTGTGTGTGTGTGTGTGTGCGTGTGAGCTGTTTGCAATTTAATAACACATTTGGCCTCGTGTAACTAGCACCACCATTAACTGCAGCATTGCCAGAGGACTGTCAGTTTCTATCTCTGTGTAACCACATCTATTCCACTCCCTTACTCCCTAACCTCTGGCAACCACTGATCTGCTCTCCATCTCTATAACTATGTTATTTCACAAATATTACGTACATGGGCTCATACGGTATGTATCATTTTGAGATTGACGCTTTCAGTTCCTTAAGATTCATCCAAATTATTGCTGTATCTATAATTCCTTACTTTTTATTATTGTCTAATATTTTATGGTATCGATATACCAACGTGTGTTTAACTATTCATCCTTTTGAGGATATTTGGATAGTTTTCAATGTGGGCCTATTATGAATAAAGCTTGTATGAACATTCACTTACAAGTTCCTATGTGAACATAAATTTTTGTTTGTCTGGGATGTGTACCTAGAGTTCAGTCCTGGGTTATATGGTAAATCTGTTTTTAGTGTTAAAAGAAACTATCAGAAGATATACTCCTAAGTGAAATAAATAAGTCAAACATGTGTAAATACCAAATAGTTTCCCTGGTGTAAATAATCTGCAACAACGCATAAGATTCTAATAAGATTACTGACATTTAGAAATGGGAAGAAAGGAGCTAAAGGTGTAGGGAAGGTGGGATGGGTAGGGGAAGAGTAAAAAGGGAAAAGAAAAAAATGTGAGAGAATGAAAAGATGAAAATAAAGTGTTTGTAGATGGGGAGGGGAGGAGCGGGTGAAGGGAGGGCAGAGGTAAGGGGAAAAAATGAGAATCAAGACTTGTCATGTAGAGGTACATGATCCCAACAATGAATGTAACTGTACTGTATCCCTAAATGTACCAATAAACTCAATTAAAGCTGAAAAAAAATAAAATAAAAAATAAAAGAAACTATCAGACTGTCTTCCAGAATGGACATCCCATTTTACATTTCTATCAGCAGTGTGTGAGTGATACAGGTTCCTCTTCTTCTCTGTGGCATTTGGTATTATCAATAATTTTCACGGGCCATTTTGATAGACAAGTAGAGATATTTTATTGTGATTTTAACTTACCTTTTTCTTTTTTAGCTTACCTTTTTCTAATGGCTAGTAATGCTGGACATCTATTCATGTGCTTACTTATCATCTGTATGCCCTCCTGAGTAAAATATTTTCACGTAGTTTTTGCTCATTTTCTAATTGGATTTTTGTTTAATATTGAGTTTTGAGAGTTTTCTTTATATTCTACATATAAGACCTTCTTTGGATGTGTGGTTTGCAAGTATTTTCTCTCAGTTTATAAATTGTTTTTGTTTGTTTTTTGTTTTCCTCTTACCATGACCTTTCACAGAGTAAAACTTTTAGGTTTGATGAAGATGACTTTAATGAAGAATAAATTATGCATATTTGTAATTGACCTCAAGACTTTTGTTTTGTTTTGTTTTGTTGAGACAGGGTCTCCCTTTGTAGTTCAGGCTGGCCTCGAACTCACTGTATAGCCCAGGCTGGCTTTGAATTTGTGGCAGTCCTCCTGCCTCAGCATCCCAAGGTCTGGGATTACAGGTATGTTCCACCATACCCAGCCTCAAGATACCCAGCCTCAAGATTTTTGAATTGTCAGGTTACTTGCTCTACCTTTGTTTTAGCTCAGACTCATTACCATCCAAAAGTTAAAGTTAAGATGAAGAAAATTATTCAGTATACAATATTCAAATATAGTGGAGTGGCTGTGTGTCTGACTATTCTAGCACCTATTTTTCTCTACTGTTTTAATTAATGGAGCAAAAGACAATTCAACTGTATTAAAGAGGTAGTTTCTCTTTGAGTTTGAGCATTAATTTATTATAGACTAGAAACGGACATACAATTGTACTTGTACCACTGACATGTAAATAAACATCTCACATAACTAATATTTTTTCCTTACATACAATCCCAAATATTCTAGACAGTGCAGCAACATTCCATGCTGCTTTGTTGTATATATAGCCTGCAGCTTCTCCTTTATGTTGTTCCTCTACTTTTTCCAGAAATACTATACATTTAACTAGGTTTCTGGTTATTATGGGAAACAGGATGGACATTGGTGCTGTCCATGTGGAGCTTAACAGTTTAGATCTAATTTTTTCTTATTAAGTATAGGTTTGTGCTGCCAGTCAATGTTTCATTGATTCACCTGAATATTATTTTCCAAGTCATATTAGAAAAATCTTCTTTGCTCTTCTAAAACACAGCATGTTCAATCTTCAATGAAAAATTGTAATGCTTTGGGAGTGGCTGCATTCCATTATGGTGAAAAGCCAAACCAAGCAAGTCTTACCTACAAGCATATACATGAGAATGTATTGTTTTATAAGGAAGAAAAGTCCCACATTAATGACTCTTTAACCAACAGAGGAAGTTTTTCTGGCAGAGCCTTAATGGTAACTAAGGATTTTAAACATGAGGATCCAAAGTGCACCATTTACTGTATTTTGTAAAAAGAAGCTAATTAATCAAATGCTTTTGGCGTAGTCTATTTTTGTTGTTGTTTCAAATCCTGAACTCATATCATTTATAAATCTGTGATTCCATTTGAGTTTTAAAGTATCAGTGGAATACTTTTTTCTCTCAGTAAACCAGCTTAAATATTTGTAATCTATCATACATGTTACTTGCTCAAACTTAGAGAAGATTTTAAAATAGGCTCTATTATTTGATGTTATGTAAACATCAAAATCAGTTAAGAATCAACATCCTGCATTTAAATTTAATTTTGAGTAAAATGTTATTTGGTATCTAGTAGCCTGCATGATCTGGATGACATGACAAATCATAGACAGTGCAGCCACATTTTTAAAAGTTTAAGGTTGATATTATTAGCCCCAATGTATAGGTGATGAAAATGAGAAAGAAAAGCCCAAAGTCATGAAGTTAATGAAAGGCAGAGCCAGGATTCAAAACCAGTCTATCTAGCTCTGGTGACCATGCTTTTAACCAATAGACCGTGGTTCGGAATAGTAGTCAGGAAGTTTCCCCTGTAACACAGGAAGGGCATTAAACTAGATTTTCATATCTTTGACAGACATGAAAACTGCTATTAAAATTTTTGTTTTTGTATTTTTTAATAAGTAAAACTGAATTTAGAGTCAGAAGATGTGTGTTCTGACCTTAGCAGTACGAGCCAAGTAACTTTGAGGAAGACCACAACATTAATGGCCTGTTGTTCCTGTAAAAAAATAAATGAGAATTTAATGGCATAAATCAGCACAGGTTTATTTTCTTAAAGTTCTGGAGTTGAGAAATTTAAAGGCGAAGTCTTGGCAGGGCTGTATTCCTTTTTTTTTAGCCCCAGGGGAGAATCCCTTTGCTTGTGTTTTCCAGCTCCTCTGGGCCACTAGCATTCCTTGGCTTGTGGCTCCATCTTCCATCTTCAGAGCACAACATTCCAATGTTTGATTCCACTCTTACATTTCTTGCTTTGACCTTCTTCTCTCCCTTGTAAGATTTCTTATACCATAACTCACTGGGTCTCCTTGGATAGTCTTAGATAGTCTTTTAGCCTCAAAATCCTTAACTTAAGCATAGTCTCTTTTTCTATGTAGGAAACATATTTAGAGATTAGGATGTGGACATTTTTTAAAATCTAAAACTCTTGTATTAGAGAGTAACATGTAAATATAAAGTTCTATTGTTGGTGTGCATTTGGCTATAAGTTACAAAAATTCCATCTCCAAATGGTATAAATATGAAAGGACCTTACCACCTGGTCATCTCATAGAATGAAGGTGCAGGATTGGTAACACTTCAACAGTTCATTGATTTTGTGAAGAATGCATATTCCTGGGCTGGGGATGTAGCTCAGTGGTGCCGTGCTTGCCTAGCAAATGCAAGGTCCTGAGTTCATTACCTGATATGGCAAAAAAATAAAATAAAGTGCATATCCCTCTATTGTTCTGGCATCTTTATGAAGAAGGCTTTTCTGGTTAGGTTGACTTTCCTCATATTTACTGCAATATTTCCATCATGTCTTAAACTAACATTATTGAAAGGCAGAAAAGAGACCTTCTCTTCTGTTACTTTTTAGGGGTAAGAAAACCTTGCCCGGAAGCCACTTAATAACTTCTCCATGTTTAATTTGACAGATTTCCTGTTACATGACCCTATTTAGTTAGGTTTGTTTTAAGCATTGAACCCAGGGCCTTGTGTGTGCTAGACAAGTGCTCTACCACTGAGCCATACCCCGAACCCCTGTTAAATGCCCATTTTAAAAATCAATGGAAAAGAGAGTGGGATTATCATACTTGACTAGATTCCATACTATCCAATATAACTTTTTCAAGTGATGGACATTTTCTATATCTCTGCCATCAGTACGGTACCCATTAGCCACACATGGCAAATTATTGACGCACCTGAGCGACAAACCAACCAAATAAGTAAAATCAATGCACAGGGCTCCGCAGCTCAGGATTTAGAGCACTGGTCTAGTAAAACCAATACACGTGATTACAAGTGCGAACAGTGGCAGCATCTCCCATGCACAGGCTAAGATGAGAGAACATGGATTATCCGCAGGCAGCCATGCGGTGAATATGTGGCATGGGTGAAGAGTGGAGGTCTGATCGAGATTAAATAGGGACCCTGCTGGTGAGAGAGTCAGCTCATTTTCCTTAGGAAACTGGTTTGTTTGCAGTATTACAGAAAAGGAATGATAACCACCATGTCTGTCTGCCTTAGAGGTTGTGTGTGCGGCTAGGGAAAGACAGAGATGCATATGGGAGGATCCGTTCATCCAGTAAATATTTACAGATCATTTGCCATGAGCCAGATAATGTTCTAGGTGTAAAAAAGATAATAAACAGGACAAAGTAGCTATTCTTATAAAATGGTTACAAACAAACAATACAGTTTTAAGTTATGAAATGTGTCAAAAGAACATAAGTCAGGGAATGGGATAGAGTGAATGAAATAAACTTTAACAAATGTCTGAATCTATGATTTAAGCTTTCTCCTAGGAAGCAGGCAAAAAACAAAAAAATTAAGAGGGCTCTGTTTTGAGTTTCTGTTTGCCAGAAGAAAGAAAAGCTAAATGAATTCATGAGAAGGCAGTACATTTCTCTATTTGTAAATTATATTTTGCCTGTGATGTTATGGTGAGTCTTGGATGGCCCAACAATAGAGGGAAGTTTATTCCTAGTTTGATTATGTTCTTCTGTATTTTTTGCCTTATCTGGAGAACTTGATTATCCAGCTTCTGGCCTTCAGCTTTCTCAACTAAAGATGGGATTATTATCTTAATAAATATAAATCATATGGGTTCCAGAATATCTCCTATTAACCCAAATAATTATGAAGGCTTTTATAAAGTTGGAAGCCAGAGAAAACATTTAGCATGTTTCATTAAAATTGTGAAAGTTATTTAACTTCTCTAGATCTTGGTTTTTCTAATATAAAATAAAGTAAATTGTAGTATTGTCAAGAATGTTAGGATCCTTTCTTTCTGTGACAGTAGAAATTGAAACTGGTATATCCTGCCTGGAGAGCCAATTGGTAGAATAATGACAAGTTCCTTAAAATGTGCATAAATCTTTGTCCCTATAAATAAAATTGAACAAGTACTCAAAGATGCATATTTAATGATGTTCATCATTCTATTGTTTATAATGACAGTGGACAGTAAACAACTTAGTTGCTTAACAATAGCAATTTAGTTCAGTGATGGTGCATTCCATATAGAATTCTATGAAACTATTAAAAGTAATGATGTCATTAATAGATATTAACAAGATTAGAAAGAATTTCACAGAGTAATAGCATTTGTGATGATCTGTGCCTCTTTGCTTTGGCCCACTGTAGTCAGGGGTTATGCTTACTTTTAAAAAATCTAACATGAATAGAATATTAAGACTGTAGTGTCCTAGGCAGTATCCTAAACTTTGTTCATATATTGTCTTGTTGGGCTTTCCTACTAATCCTATGGAGCAAGACAATTTGGAACCTTATTTTGCCAGAAGAGAAACCAAGGCTCAGAAGAATTAAGTTGCATAAGGCCTTAAATTCAAAGATGGTAGTGAGAATTTATGACCAGGCATATGTCTCCAGAGCCTGCATTCTGAAACCGTGGGCTAGACTACCTCTCTGTAAACTACCTTTATGTGCTAGATGGGATAGTCAGCACAGGTATGTGGTAGAAACCTCTTCACATCTTTTATTGTAACAGTGCCTCTGTTTGAGAGTACTTCAGCACAAATATGTAGCAGGTGAAGGGCTGGCTACCCTTTAATGAATACAGAGGTCAGCATGCCAGAGCCAGCCAACCATTGGCTTTTGTAAATCATGTTTTATTGCAACACAGTCATGCTCATACGTTTATGTATTCTGTATGGCTGCAATATAAAGGCAGAAATGAGTGGTTTCAGCAGAGGTCATATGGCACACAAAGTCTAACACTTTTATTTTCTGGTTCTTTACAGAAAAAGTTTGATGACCCCTGCCTTAATACATTAGAAATCTGAAAGAATGCATATCTTGTTACAGTGACCACGTCTTTCCTTAAAAGGTAATTAAACCAACAACAGCTTAAGAAATATTGCCCACAATAGGTGTAGGCCACAGGTGTCCAGGCTGTTGCTGAAAGTTTTCTGAGAAGGTGAACAAGAGCAGTCTATTTCTGAACTTCTGACAGCCCTCTGTGCATGGCTGACTGACATTCCTAGCTGGGCTCTCTGTGTTGCCCTGACGCTGCCCGTTCCTACTCCTCCGAGTGGAATGTGTATTCACAACTGAGGTGCCTCATTAGTCATGGTGCATTTCCTGGGCCCCGGAGACATGACCATGACATCACCAAGGGCCAATGAGAAAGAAGTCTCTGTAGTATAAACCCCCAGTCTTTTTTAGGGGACTATAGACTGTGTGTTCTGTTCCTAGCCCTTAGAGTGTGATTTGAGACTGCTTTCCTCATCCAACTATGTTCTGGGCACAAAAGTCTAGCTTCCAGACCCTAGGCCAGGCAAGCTTGAAAATTTGCAGGTCTGGGGGCAGATTCCCATTTAGTATTTTTTTCCAGGGCTCAGGTTTTTATTCTAGAGTTTTCCGCTCCTAATTATGTTGTTGTTTTATGTGGTGAAGGGTGGGTGGTGAAAGATGAAGTCTGCATTAGATAAAAGACACTTGGCAGCTAAAATTTCAGGATAAGTATAGGTTGGTAACATAACAAAATAAGAAGCATATTTTGCTGTTTTGTTAAATTGCTTTTGTGTGTAGTTTAACATATAAAATATCTTTTAACAGCCAGGGCACCTAGCAAAATTAATGTGGTTTAAAAATAGAGCAATTACCAAAGGAACTCTACTGAGGGGATTAGAACTTTATTAAATCTTTTATCTTTGAGAAGAAAAGAAACGTTTTTGGTATTTCTCTTCTTAGGATTTAAGTATTTTTGGTAAAAAGAAAAAGCTCTCTCTTCTAATTTGTGTTTACTTATTTATTAAAATGATTTGTGGAATTTAGTCTTAGTAGTAATTTTGCTAATTGTGTATACCACATTGCCTGTAGAAAGACTTGTTTTCTAATTGGCTCATTCTCTTGCTAATAAGCTGTAATTGTAAAAATTGCCCCTTAAAGATTATTCAAGTAAACTGAGGCTCAGAACGTTATGTGAGCTGACACTAGATAGACTTGTAATTTAATTCAGTGACTAAACCTAAGACTTGTGTTCTCTAATCTGTATTTGCAATGTATGGTTGAATTAGAATGATTCCTTTAGTCATATTTAAAATCTTTTGAATAAAATCAAAGAAAAACTGGGAAAAAGCAGCAGTCTTTATTAGTATATTACCTATGACTGGCATATATTATGGGAGATCTTTCCTCTGCCATGTTAAAAAAAAGTTCCTTGTCCGCAAGATGAAGATAACTATTATTTTTTGTAATTATAGAAGCTTTCTATTTTAAAATTCATATGAAAGCATATGAATTCATCCTTATCACCTAGGGACATACACATTAGTAATTAATTTCCTGTAGAACTGTGTAATAAATATACTGCAGAAGAGGGAATCTTTAGCATGTCAGAGATCCTCCCTCAAAGACCTCTATGCAATTCACAGCATTAAAATTTCAGAACATCTCATGGAGACATTCTAGATAATTTTTTGCTTTTTAGTTTTTCATAGATGGGAAAAGTGAGGTACAGACCTTCTACTTTATGTCATTCATAGAAGCAGATGTTGATGCGTGAGTCATTCTTTTATCAAAATCCCTAGGGGGACATCCTTTTGTATCTTTTTATAAAACTGTTCTTGTTTTCTTTTGATAGTTTCAAACTTCACTTCATCAATAACATTGTTTGCCTTTTTACAACCTTTGGGGACAAATCAGATTAGTCTAGCCTCAGCACAAGTGGCGCAAGCCCTGTAAGTGTTATGTCAAGTAGAGCAGTGTGGGGGACTGGGGTTCTGTGAGGTCCCTACTGCCTTGTTCTTGGTGGAGTAGTTTATTCTCCTCTCTTCCATCCCTCCAGTTTCTCGCCCCTGAACTAATATTTGGCATATTTCTATTTGGAGGGTTGCCGTGACTACTCATGAGTTAATATTGATAACATGCTTTGAGCCTCTTGGAAGAAAGATCTTACGGAGGTATACAGATAGTTCTTGCCCCAATACCAGTCACAGGTTCTTGAGTGGTCCCTAGGAACTCTTGGATTAGATTAACTACATCCCTGATTTTGGTGAGGACAGACCATAGGATAAGATCTGCTCCGGTCTTTTGAAAGAACACATCTGGTTTGAAATGTTACGAGCCAGGTGATCCTTAAAGCAGGCCCAGCATACTGCTTCTCTGCTTCTGTACCCTTCTAATTTGGGGAGCAGCAGATGCCTCCCTTGGAAACCCTTCTAGACAGTTGGCATGCCATGCTGATCATGTCATTAAACCTTATCCTTTTCCTTCAGAGAAAGTTCTTGAAAAACTATTGCAGAATGTGAAAATAAAAGGTCACGACAGATGATCAGATCAGTTTATGAAAAATTAAGGATGAGTAGTGTCAGTCCTAAAGGGGTTGGCATCAGTTTATTACACAAAACCAAATACTGGAGGTAGAAATGCCTGTAGTCTCATTAAGGATTCCAGAAAAAAAACCCACTTAATCCATCCTGCTTTTCCTTTTCTACCAGTTCAGCTGGTGTACAGGTGTAGGGCAGCTTGGCAGAAGCTTTGAACATTTGGGAAAGGGAGTCATAACTGAAAGTCACTGACACACACTTCCCTTGGAATGCTGCTGATGTCATGGAAAACCAGGACCTTAGCAATAACCCCTAACAACCAGAGCTACAGTAAACAGTAAATGTTACCTCCACCAAGGCACTGGTTTTTAGAGTTTTAACAGGCTGGGGCTTGCCAGCCACAACTCATAAAAATGTTCTTATAATTTTACCCTACTCTCTAAAAGTATTGGGTAACTGCTGAAGTTTCTTTGCCACTTGTGGATTCAAAGCCAAATTCACATCAGTTTCAGAGTTTACAAATCAAATTTACAGCACTTCTTTTCCAGTCTTCTTCATACCCCCTGCCATGCTCGTGTGGTTAGGCCTGGTAGGTTTCATACTTTTTCAGAAAAGTCTTTTGCCTTACTGTGTTGCTTCAGTTTCTGGTGATGAGGTGAATTGATGCACTAGGTTTTGGCTAGTGTTTTACTTAGACTGGTGATGAGACCAATCTGGTTAATTGGTAGCCCTTAATCTATAGGTTACATTACAGCCAATTTGAATCAACTAGGCAAAGTGGCGTTCTACAGTTCAAACTCTATTCTAGGTGCAGAGTAGGAGAGCAAATGGCACATGCTGCCATGTAGAACTGTTAAGAATGATTGCTGTCAACGTAAGACAAAAATCAAGTGTTTGGAAGGAATTCTCTACCAGGATTGGCTGATCTTTAGAGAACATTAGCAGAATATTACTGTAGCTCCATTTAGACCTGGTGAGATGTAACAGAATTGTAGCACCTCCTTTAAAAGGCATTGTCAAGGTAACCATATAAGTTGTTACCAAAATGGGATACTTTAGAGAGCAAAGGGGATCTATTAACAGTTCCTCTCTCTTAAAAGGAACATCCTGGGACTGCTTGAAGCAAGTAGAACATATAGTCACTGTCATCATTGTGCCAGGACCCACCCAACCCTAGCTGTTGAGGCAGTTGTCACAGTGCCAAAAGAGTGGACCCATTCATACAATCTGGGTTGACTTTGTTACATAAACAAAAAACAAGTTCAGTCTTAGAGGACTTGGTCATGAGTTTGTTACTGCAAACTGCAGGTAAGGTAAACTTGAATTCACATGCTAACCCAGTTTTAAACCTTACTTTTATTGCTATGTACCAGTAATTTTTAAAATGTGGTCTTGGGTCCCTAGAGGTCACCAAGATCTGTGAGGTCAAACTGTTTTTATCATCATTACTTGCCTAAAAAAGACATTACTTGCCTTTTCCATTCTTGTTCTCTTGCCCCTGTGTATACCAACTGTATCACCTTGAGTGCAGAAACATCAGAATCCAAGTATTACTAAGCCAGACATTATAAAGAGATTTACAAGAATGTAAAACAGTGCTACTTTTTTTTGTTTTAGAAAACATAGCTATTTTCACAGAAAATATGTTACTCATGATGTTTAAGATTTATTAGTGTTACTTGGAATGAATTAAATAAATGCTTTAAAAATTCATCAGTTTTAATTTCTTATATGATAAACATAACCCTCATAAATAAATAAGAGTTGGGCCATGATTTAGCTCAGTGGTGCTGCTGCCTGCCTCACAAGTGCAACATCCCAAGTTTGATCCCTGGTACCCCCAAAATATAAATATAAATATAAATAATATAAATACATAAGAGTATAAAAAGGTCCCAAGTCTAAAAGTTTGAAAATTGCTGCTCTAGACTTTTCTCACTCCCTTGGAAGGAATATGCATGTACTGAAAGATGAGAAATTTCCTGACAAGAGAGGCCGGCTTATTCATTATTGTGTTTTCTAAAGCACCTAGCACAGTGCCTTGTAAAGAGATAGCGCTCTATGTGAATGTGGGTGAACAAAGCTCCCATAACAACTCTGAAAAGTCTCCATATTCTCTGATATTTGGCTTTTACATTACTATTATTACTTGGTTTGTTCTAAGTCTTTGTCTTTTGGTACTTAATGTGTCCTAGTTTTAGTTAATCTTATTTTGTTTTGTTTGTTTTTTTTGGTACTGGGGATCTAACTCGGGTCCTTGCGCTTGCGAGGCAGGCCACCAAACTGCTGAGCTAAATCCCCAGCCCTGTTAATCTTATTTGGACATAACTAAATTTTGTAATTTTTCTTGGAAAAGTTTTATGAAATACATCAGATTCTCATAAGAAGCAAGCATGTTAGATGGATTATAGAAATGGGATTATCTGTCTGTCTGTTTTGTGGTGCTGGGGAATTGAACCAGGGCCTTGTACACACTTGCCCAGGTGTTCTACCACTGAGCCACCTCCCCACCCTGGAGCAACTTTTTTTTAACCTGCCTAATTCTTGTTCATCCTTCAACTCAGGTGTCATCTTCTTTGGTTTGCCTTCTTAGATCTTCCCAAGCTTGTCTAATGCCCTTTCCACATGCTTTGTCTATATCCTTTATCACTAGATTTACTACCTTACTTTGGTCCATTCACATTAGGCTTCCTCTAGTTAACTCTGAATGCCTTTGTATCTTCTGATCCCTAAACCAAGGATAGCACTAAAACCTATGTATACTATGTTTTCTCTGTACTTACCTATGTTACAGTTTATTTAGCCATAGTAAGAGATTAATAACAACAATAATAGTATAATTGTAACACTATATAATAAAAACTTTTTCAAAATATGAATTATTTTGGGAACTTTCTATGCAATATTTTCAGACCATGGCTGACTGAAATAATGGAAAGCAAAACTGTGGATAAGGAGGGACTGCTGTAGTGTATGGTCAAGATATTAAAGAATTTGTTGAAATGTACAAAAAGAAGGAAAACAGATAATTAGTTAAGGGAGTGTTCTTTTATTTAGTGTTATATAACATGGTTTAGATAGTTCTGAAAAAAGTAATTTTCTTTCAGATTAAAAAATAATGTTTGAGCTAGGGATTTAGCTCAGTGGTGCTGCTGCCTGTCTCATAAGCAGAATGTCCTGAGTTCGATTTCTGGTATCAAAAAAAAAAGATTGAGAAAAGAAGATAAACAGCATTGTTAATAACCTTGCATGCCAAGGGGGATGTGTATCTTCCTATTCCTTCACATTCATGAAGTCCTTTTCCAAGTGGGAATTTCTTAAGCTCTTTAAGTGTTACTTATTTCTAAGTATATGACTTTTCTTGATATCAGAAATTATTTTCATTGGCAAAAATGAAAAACTGAAATAATTTTGTAACAGATTCTATTTTGTCACATTTTATTTTATTTTTTCTTATTTTTATTCAAACAAAAATATTCTCTTTAAAATATTTTTCTCATATTAGTAACATTACATTTGTAATACCTGCTAATTTCACTTAAAAGATGTTTCCAAGACCTAAAATTAATCTGCTACTTTTTAAATCAATCTGACAGCACAAACTGAGGGTATAGTTTATTTGAGTAACAGCATTATCTTCATGATTCAATAGAAGTGGCAGTTCTTTGTGATAAAGTCAAAATGTTTAAGTTTTGTGAAGTTAGTTTTTAAAGACATGCATTTTGCATGTGTTCTGCCTTTTTTCTTGGAGTACTTT
Organism: Fukomys damarensis; assembly: GCF_012274545.1. Classification (NCBI taxonomy): domain Eukaryota; kingdom Metazoa; phylum Chordata; class Mammalia; order Rodentia; family Bathyergidae; genus Fukomys; species Fukomys damarensis. Next base: position 11,341,161 of record NW_022900933.1, read on the forward strand.
TTAGTTATACAAGTATATGTTTCCAGATTTTTTGGGGGGGATAAACATTTTGGATAATTACTTACCAAAAATTATATGGGAAAATTTGATTAGAAAATGGGGTGGGGGGCAAAGGGGAAAGGGAGAGAAGGAGGGAGAGAGAAAGAATGCGAACACAGAGGGGGGACAGAGAGCGAACATCGTAACTGTTATCAAGCCCTCTTTTTATTTTTTTATTTTATTTTATTTTTTTGAGACTCGGTCTCACTATGTATTTGAGACTGCCCTGGAACTCACTGTGTAGCCCAGGCTGGTCTTGAATTCACAACAATCCTCCTGCCTCAGCCTCCCGAGTGCTGGGATTACAGGTGTACACCGCTGTGCCCAGCAAACCCTCTTTTTAAAAGGAGTTGGTAGTACTGGACTTTTATGTTGTCGTGGACGGAGTCCTGAAGGACTGCTGTGATTTTAGTGGACAGGTTGCTGCTGGTTGATAATGGGAGAGCAGGGTATTTGAACCAACTTTGTTCCTCTCTACGTATTAGTATAATTTCAGCAAGCTGCTTTATTCCTCAGGGCTCCTATTAGTTTCCTCATCTGTAAAATGAGGCTGGAGTCCCTTACAGATTTCTGCAGTCCCTTACAGATCACCTAATTCTATAGTTCATTTCATATTCTGTCATGAATTTCAAGTTCTTAGAGTCCCAGTTGAGTGATGTGTGAGGAAACGATGCACAGCACAGTCCTGAGCAACCAAACTGGATTTTGAGCACGATGATGTGTTAATCCCCAAAGAACCAAAAAATACAAATGGGCCAGAGGCAAAACGTGAAAATGGTGACAGTGAGCAAAACATTGAATTAGACAGCTGAAAGCTTCATTTCCTGGCTTGCCTGATATGAGAAAGGCTGAGCCTGCCAAATCCTTCAGGCCATCAAGTCCCAGCACTTTGGCTGGCTCTTAATTTGAGCTCCCCCACACTACACACAAACCACATAGGAAAATTGTTTCTCTGCCTCATTTTGTGTCTTTTGGCTACAATTCTATTTATGCCAAGTCCTTGCCTAATCCCCTTCCTTCCAGCTGTCACTACATTCTGGCTGTTGCTTTCTGGGGGCTTTGGGAAGCAGCTGCAATCCCAGAGCGGGGATGCGTGGTGGAGTGGTGTGAAGGTGTGTGGAGTCTGTCAGATCCGATAGTCACTTTTACCTGTTTCATAGGCAGTTCGAATGGTGCTCTCTCTCCCCTTCTGGGGTAAATATCAAGACTGGTGGCTTTAATTGTTCCTCCTCCTTTTCTGTTGGGAAGTTTCCCCCACCCTCTACATTCCTCGGCTTTTTTTTTTTTTTTTTTTTAATGTCTAGGAATATCCTGTGGAAGATTTGGTTTGTCTTAGGTTCCTTTTGCCAGATACTTGTCTTTTTTCATCCACATAAACCATTCATCTATTGAGAGAGCTTAGGAAGGATAACCAGAGTCTCTGTAAGCTAAGTGTAGAACCTTGACCCCTTCTCATCTGTCCCAAACCACCGCTCTCACAAGGCCCCGAGAGCTCTCGGTCATTTGCAGTCTCTCCAGCCCCTGTCCTTGCAGTGTTTTTACCTCTGGCCTATGATGTTCCCCCATGAAGCTTGTCTGCATCTATCTCCTGTTGGATCTGAGTGACCGACCACAGCCGAGAACGCTGCTCTTACTTCTCATCATTTCAGAAAACCAAGGTTGTGTCTGGAAATGTGACTGAAGAATATTGGCTTAATTTGAGGAGAAGCCTGTGTTACTAAGATTTTAAATGGTTTCAGTGTCCACAGAATGACTTTGCTGGCCTGAATATTGAAGACAAAACAAAGCACTAGTCCCACACAGTCAGTCTTTGTAGTATGGCATTGTCTTTTGTTGGTGAGTGGAGCTTTTTTAGATACAATGGGTTGTTCTTCTCTGCCACTCTGTAGAAATTCCATGAACTGTCTTGCGCTATATCTGACAGCACCAACCCCTACTTCTGTTTATATGAGAGAAACATTATATAGTCTTCAGAACCTCATAAAATAAAAAAACAAACTCAGGGCATGTCTGCATTTGGTTTGTGTGATTTTTTCATGTCTATATGTATTTTGCACTTTACTTAAATAATTAAATATTACTTTATGTTAAATTCAAGCAGATGAGTCTATTTGGTAAAATGATAGGATCCTGCTTAACTTTATATGTATTATACAAAGTCTTTGTATTTACATTGGTTATACAGTGTAACAAAGGCATTTTTCTTTCATTTCTGCCTTCTAGTTTGGCTATACTGTTTCCAATGCCCATTTAAACTTACTTTTACTTCCCTTTCCTCTATTCAGTTGTCTACAATTTATAGAATCATAGTATGGTAAAATATTACAGCTAGAAGGGGTCTTAGATATTAGCAAAGTAACTAATGTTATAGATGGGAAAACGAGAGCCAACAAAAGGGACAGATGAAGTTAAGATCACATACCTGCCAGATCCCTTGTAAGCCTTATGACCTTGGTCTAGGGTTTTCCTACTATACCAGCCAGGTGCACTGGCTGCAACTGACAGTTCATACTGTTGAATAGGGCACAGACAAATTTGTACTTGAACTCCTTATTCTGCTAACTACTGGTAGGGTAAATTAGGCAAGTAACTAATACTTTTGTTACTTTGTTTCTTCCTCTGCAATATGGGAATAATAATCATACTAAAGGGTTATTGTATTAAATTATATAGCCTACATAAAGTACATATATATATATGTATATATTGTGTTCAACAAATACTTATTTAAAATCTGATGATTTAAATAATAAAATTAGTATTTAAAATTAAATAGGTATGTTATTGTTGGTTAGTGTGATCTTTTATTCTATAGTAATTTTCTAAAATCAGTATTAGTATATGAGTGGAGTGAGTTGTCTGGAAATGAATTCCTGAAATCATGTATACCATGACGATGATTTCCCTTTTCTTTATGTACTTAGTTGCAATGCATCCTGTCCAAAACCTTTTGTACAAGTTGAACTCACCCAAAAAAAGACATCTGGAGTATCCTTATGTTTGGCCTCTGCTTTTCATTTAGCTGAACATTAGGTTATAAATCTTGAAATATAATCTGCATAGAATGTTTTATTCACATTTTGGAAAGTCTGGGTTATTTAGTATGAATCTGACACTTATTGAACTTGGTGAGGAACAGCTTCAATGTAAAATTATATGTACCTGTTTGGAGTATAGGTGAAAGTTATGTTCAACGAAAAGGAGACCAATACTGCTTCTTTGAAAGAAAGCAGGAGGAAGGCGTTAAGAAACAAAACTTAAACTGGTATTGTATTAGCAAAGACCAGAAGCAAGAAAAAATTTGGAAGCTTCAGAAGAGGAGAGTCAAGGGAATTTCTATTGAGGGCCTCTCAAATTGCCTGGATGTTGTTGCCTATCTGGAATGCACTTAAACTTCAAGTAGAGAAAAGGACCTTAAGAAAGTCTAAAAAAAAAAAAAATTCAACAACAACAACCAGAAAGCTCAGAAAAAAAGGGTTATGGCATAAATTTTACACAAAAGCTAAGTGCAGCTCACTAGTTCTATAGTTTGTACCCATAGTCCCCACCTACTTGGGAAGCTGGGAAGGATGATCACTGGAGCCCAGGCACTTGGGGCAACCTGGGCAACAGTGAGACCTTGCTTCTGAGAGGGAAAAGGAGAGGGAGAGGGAGAGGGAGAAAGGAGAGGGTGAAAGGAAACTAACATGCTTATCACATAGTGGGTATTCCTTATGGAACCTCTAATTGTCAGGGGACTTTCAAGTGCACATAATTTGGTCCATAACTATGGTTAGATGAGTGAAAACTATAAATACTCTTAGGACTTTGGCTTTTTAAAATTGATTTTTTACTTTGGTAAGAGTATAGCAATGATGGAGAGTGGAATGGATGTTCTTTGTACTTATTCATACTTAATGTCATATATTAGATTAAGAAACTTAGGTCAGTGGTTTCTTAAGGAAAAAAGCAGGTGTGACTGGGAAGAATATTGGATAATCAAATGTTTAGTTCCTCCAGATGGGATCAGACCAAAGGAATTTGGCAAGCACCAAGACTCACCACTTAAAACCTCACTGAAATAGCTGTGGGGGCAAAGGATTTCTTCAGGAGTCTAATTCCACTTGAGGCATAACAGCCAAAGATTTCTGGCCCTTGAGGGAAAAGTGCCAAAGTTGATAACTTTTCGAAAAATTGACTGAAATCTATAAACCTGGAAGAAGTAATATACTGGGACTATGCAATTCTGTAATTTTTTAATATAGGAAACATACTATTAGTAAATGTGGAGTAAAGTCTTTTTTAAATTAGCTCTTTTCTAATTTCATGTCCTATTGTGACTTAATATATTACAGTTTAATAAATGAGAAGATTGTGACATCTGCTATTACACTTAATTCTCATCAGTATTATCCCTTTTAATATGACATACAATCGTGTAGCGCCTACTGGTGCCTAGTCCATTGACTTAGTTTTTCAATAAATATTTTTAATTTTTAATGATGAATGAAGAAAGTTCTTTATGTTTTATACAGCTGGCTGTTATAGAGATTTATAAGAGTAAAAAGGAACTACAGTACTGTGATTAAAGAATCAAATATAGTATACACCAAAAAAGATCATGCAAAGGAATTTAAATTTTTTTTTTTTTTTTTTTTTTGATACTGGGGATTGAACTCAGGTCCTTGAGCTTGCAAGGCAGGCCACCGAACCACTGAGCTAAATCTCCAGCCCTGGGAATTTAAATTTTTAAACAGCCTTATTTAGTCATAAGTGTCACATATTTACTACAACTGGGTAAAAATTAACATATGTATGTACTCATTAGATCATTCCAACAGTGAAGATAATAGATGTATCTACCATTCTAAATGTTTCTACATAATCTTTGCAGTCCATCTCTCCAATCCTTCCCCACCTTACTCCCCTCAAATGACCTACTTTTGTTACTACAGACTATATAGCATTTTCTAGATTTTTACATAAATTGAATCATATGGTAGAAACTCATTTGGCCCACCTTCATTACTTTGAGATTCATCATTTTGTTGAATGTGTCAGTATTTCATTCCTTTTTATTACTAGCTAACTAGCATAGATATAGATATTTAAGGATATAGATACTGATATATCACCTTTGCTTATCCATTCATCTACTGAGAGGCATTTGGGGTCCTTTCCAGTATATGGCTGTTGCAAGTAAAACCACTATGAACATTTAACTTCAATTATGGAATAGTTGTATGCTTTCTTTTCTCTTGGATACTATATCTAGAGGTAGAATGACTTGATCCAGGGATTGATGTGTTCAGATTTGTAAGAAACTGCCTTTGCATTCCCAGCAGCAATAAACCAGTTATTATTCCATATCCTCACCAACATTTGATGGTGCCATTGCTTTATATTTTAGCCATTTAATAGATATTTAGGAGTTTCTTGTTTTAAATTGCAATTCCCTAACCATTTATGATGATACAGGTCTTTATATATACACATTTGTTATCTCTATATCATCTTTGATGAGGTTCTCTTCAGATATTTTACCATTTTTTGAAATAGAGTTGTTTGAGTTTTAAGAATCTTTTGTATATTTTGGATACAAGTCCTTGATCAGATATTTGTTTTGCAGAGATTTTCTCCTAGTCTGTGACCTAACAGTGTCTCTTGTAAAGAAATTTTTTAATTTTAATGAGGTTCAGTCTACCATTTTTTTCCATGGGTTGTTCTTTTGATGTTGTATCCAAAAACTCATTGCCAATCCCATGGTCACCTAGGGTTTTTCTTTCGTTGTCTTCTAGATTTTTAACTTTTTGTGTTTTATTTTAGTTCTATGACTCACTTGAGTTATTTTTGTGAAAGGCATAAGGCCAGTGTCTAGATTCATACTTTACCCCATGTGGACGGCCTCCCATATAATTTGCTGGAAAGACTATTCTCCATTAAATTGCCTTTGCTTCTTTGTCAAAATTCAGTTAAATATTTTACATGAGTCCATTTCTATGATCTATTTTGTTCTCTTGAAATGGTTATTTATTCTTCCACCAATACCACCACACTGTCTATATTATTGATAGCTTTATAGTAGGTGTTCAAGTCAGATAGTCTCATTCCTCCAGCTTTATATTTCTTTCTAAACTTCACTCTTTTTCTTTTCTATATAAACTTTAGAATTAATTTGTTCCTATCCATACAGTGACTTTTTGTGATTTTGATTGGTATCACACCAAACTTATAAATCAAGTTGGGAAAAACTGACATCTTAACAGTATTGTGTTTTCTCATCCACGAATATGGGATAGTTCTTGATTTATTTAGTTCTTTAATTTCTTTCATCAGAAAGAAATATGTTTTGTCCATAGATCTTATTCAGTACATATTTTGTGAGGTTTGTACCTAAGAATTTCACTTTTACTGGTATTAGTATAGATGGTATTGTTATATATTTAATTTCAAGCTCCCATTACTCATTGTTATTATATAAAGAAGCTATGGGGCCAGGGGTTTAGCTCAGTGGTTCGGTGGCTTGCCTTGCAAGAGCAAGGACCCGAGTTTGATCCCCGGTACCAAAAAAAAAAAAAAAAAAAAAAAAAAAAAAAAAAAAAAAAAAAAAAAAAAAAAAAAAAAAAAAAGAAGCTATGATTATGTGCATTAATCTTTATCTTGCCATTTTTGCATTAAATATTTTTATGATTCTATTTACTTCTGTTTTGTTGTCTTATTAGCAGTAATTTTTAAGTTACTTTTGTGGTTGCTTTAGGGTTATATTATACATCTTTAAGTGGCATGTAATATACAGAATAGTATAAGAACTTTATATTACCTTATGATGGTTGTCATGTATTTTATTTACAAATAAGTATATGTGAATTACAAATCTCAAAGTATAGTTTTGTTTAAGCAGTTTACTATCTTTAAAGTATAGTTAGATAATCAGAAAAAAATATTCAGTAGTTACTATTTCCAGTGGTTGTATTTTTTTTTCATATTGACGTATTTCCACCTACTTTCTGAATCAGATGAATTTACCTGAAGGATATACTTTATCATTTCTTGTGGAGTAGATCCACTGATGAAATGTTTTACCTTTTGTAAGTCTGAGAGGTGTTTATTTCATCTGTGTTTTTGAGATATTTTTGGTAACTATAGAATTCTAAATTGATAGGAATTTCCTCCATTTAAAATTTTTTCCTCTATTTTATTTTCACTTTCATTGTTTTCAAGTAGAAACTACAATCATTCATATCGTTGTTGCTCTGTATATAATGTGTTTTTTCTTATTGCTTTTAAGATTTTGTTTTTTTCCACTGGTTTTTGAACAATGTAATTAAGATATGTCTTTGTGTGATTTGTCTTTGTGTGTATCCTTTATGTTTGAGGTTTTGTTGAGGTTTGGTATGTATGGTTAGTGTTTCTGTCCAGTATATTTTCAAATATGTTTCTTTTTGGACTCTTACTACATAGATATAAAGCCAAAAAACTTGTCTCAGAGCTCACTGATGATATTTTCTTTTTGTTGCCATTATCTCTCTATGTTTAATTTGAATAGTTCCCATTGTTAAATGTTCAAATTCACCAATCATTCCTTCTGCAATGTTTTAGAGTATCATTGACCCAATCTAATAGTTTTTTTCCATAAGAAGTTTGATTTTGAAGCTGTATATTTCTACTTAACTATTCAAACATATGGACTATAGTTATGACTTTTAAGTCCTTACGTTATGTAGCTTTCAAATGACTTCAAAGACTTACATAATTTTCTACGTGAGTAACATGTTTAGCTGTGATAAGAATTTGGAGTATAATTCCCTACACCACAAACCAGTTGCATATACTGTATGAGAAAGACCACATATATGAATTATCAACCTTAACTGTTAGATTCCAAAATACATATAAACATATTTTGATATTGAGAACTTGGGCAGTGGCTCTACTAATGCCTGTACTTCTCCAGAGATTGAAAGCTCAGGCTGCATCAGGGCTACTTTCGGTCAGCTTTTGAGCTATTCTCAGAAGTTCCAACTGCCAACACCAGCACTGTTTGCTAGTGTCAAGAGACCCTTGTATGTCACCCTGTGGGTCCCCATTTGTTGGTCAGACCCTCTCTCCCTGGAACTTCTCATAGAAAGATATGCCTAAAACTAGACTTTATATCCAGAGGCTTAGTTCCATCGTAATTGAACAGTGAGGCCTTAATAATTAAATTCTAAATGAAATTGGAACTTGCTCTTTGGTTAATGTACTCTATTTGTTTTCTTCCCCTTCTTTGAACATTGGGGGGGATCTCTGTATGGCAATAAACCTATGATTCATGAAATCGTACTTTAATTATTCCTTTTTTAAACATAGCATCTTATTTGCTAATTCTAGTATCAGTAGTAGTTCTGAGTCTTTCAACTGACTTTTGTAATTATAGGTCATATTTTCTTGATTTTTTTTTTTTTATGCCTGGTTGTCTTTGATTGAATGCCAGATACTGTGAATTTTACCTTTTTGAGTTCTAGATATTTTTGTACCTATACTGTTAAGCTTTGATGCAATTAAATTATTTGGAAACATCTTGCTTTTAGGATTTTGTTAGAACTATTTTTTAAAAAGTGAATTCTCTATTCTCAAGATAGGCCCTGAGAGGACCATGGATTTAGCTCAGTGGCACTGTGCGTGCCTTGCAAGTGCAAGGTTCTGAGTTCGGTCCCTGATATGGAAAAAAAAAAAAAAGATAGGCCCTGAGATAGGAGCTGAGAACCCAACGTTCCTCAAGAGGTACCTTGTATTTTTCTTCTGCAGCTGCCACAGTACCTTTTAACTGGCCACAGCTATATCAGATACACCACAGCCTCTCTGGGAGACATTGGATGTGGCTGCCGCAAGTTTCGATCACAGACCTATCCCCAATGACTTTATCTGCAGGTCTCTGGATGCCTCTGCCTTTTGCATCACTCCTCAGTCAGGCCTTTGAGGAGTCCCTCTCCAATCCATGAGAAGACCGAAAGTCCGATTTGGGCAGGTACAAACCCATGCCTTTTCCTGTCTAGCAAACCTCCCCATATCCTTAACAAGTCAGGCTGTACATTGTTCCCCCTTATTCTGCAGCATGAATCCCAGTAAAGCCTCATATATTTGCCTAGCCATGATTTTTGTTTTTAGGAGGGCATATTGAGCTGTTACACTAAGAACTTAACAGTGAAGGATGTTGGTGCCAAAAGTGGCCAGCACCTGGGGCTAGTATCCCTGAAGGCATCTAGCAGCTAGAGTGTGATGGGCAGCAATGGAGAAATGTCAGGACCTACCTTCTCTGGTGGCTAGAAAAGTTCCTGAGGCCTTCTTGCTCTGAGTGGTAGGAGGGTGACTTAACCTAAGAACTAATAGCTGCTGACATTCAAAACTCAGGACTATTAACACTAAAAGAGTTACATTTTGCCATTTTGTGATTTCTATACAAATTGAGCAGAAGAGCCCCTGTCTATTTGGTAACAGATCCTTTTGACACTCTACAGTGCTTCATGAATTACAGATTTTTTCAATCTGGTTGGCAGGAACAGACATTATTTCTGGACTCATGTGAAGTATAGGCAGTCTTTTTTTTCTACTCTTAGGTTGCCTCAGGCATTTTCCTCACATGTACATATTAATCAGTATTCTGCTGAATATTTGATGGGGACCTCCAGGAATCTCCCCTCTGAAATTTAGCTGTCTTCTCTCTAGATATTTAGCTCCAATTTCTCAACTCAGGGAGTCTGCTGAGCTTCACCTGGGTTTCCTCTCTCCCTATATACTACAACCTGGAAATTCTCTCAAAGCAGTAAGCTTTGAGTAATCATCAAGCTCTCCTTTTCTCAGGAATCACTATCTTCCATTAGCCATTTCTAATATTTTGAAAACATTTCATATGTTTTGTTTCTTTAGAAGATATTTTTGTTATTTTAGGTAGTAGGGTCTGTCTTGTCCTTGTTAATCCATCTTGATCTGAAGCAAAAATTCTTGAGGGATTTTCTTTTAAGTTTTCAATGCTTGTTATAGAAATAACGAGTAGCTAAATAGGGAATCTCTAATGAAACACCCTGTTTCATCATAAACTGAAAATGAGGAAAGAGGATTAATTTCTGAATTGTTATATATTCTCCCACCCACTCACATCCTTCACAAACTTTTGCATAACTAATTTTCCTGTACACATTGTTGGCCACATCAGTGGGTAGAATACTGAGGGAGGCATGCATAAGCTACTAGACTGACAAGTTTCATACATGTTATGTAAAAAGGAAATGATGCAAAGGGAACTGGTTGGTATTATAGTATAATGTCATGTTCATGTCTTCAAAAACAGTAAATAGCTGTGAGATTTTTTTTTCTTATTGTTTTACCTTGCTATTTGGGCTGGGGAACTGGGGAAGCAAATGATTTTTGGCAAGAATAGGAGCAAGAAAACTCCAAAAAAGCTAGATAAATATGTTATTTCATTCCCATTCTCACAGTCCCTATAATGTCAGCCAAGTCAAAAATTGTTTCAAAAATCCATCTAGATTGTAGTAATATATTTACTAAAACTGCATTATTGTTTTGCAAAGAGACAGTTTGAAAATCAGAAAAATTCATACACAACAATGACTAAATGGAAATGTGGATCCAGGACGAAATACACAACCTTTTTCTCTTTTTTGCAGTTTATAAATTTCTGATTAATTAGATCCTCAGAGCAGAAATAGACCCTTATAGGTTTGACTAATAATTCACAAGGATTTATAGTTTATTAGAGCAGTGTATGTGACTAATTAGCATTTGAATTTTTTCTATCTTTTAATTAATTTTATTGGTATATTTTAGGTATACAGTATAATGACATTCATCATCGGGAATTTGTACCTTTACATGATTTATCTTTGTTCTTATTTTTTCCCCATTCCTCTGCCCTCCCTTCAACCCCTCTATTCCTGCCTGTTTACAAAGACTTTGTTTCCATTTTTTCATTTTCTCATATTAACTCCCTTCCCTTCTTTCCTTTCCACTACCCCTCCCATTTTCCCCTTTTCTTCCTATTTCACATTATCTGTTATACCTTTCAGGTGTTATTTACACTTTAGTTTCTCACACCAGAGAAATTATTCGGTATTTAGACATAGGTGTCCTATTTATTTCACTTAAGAGTATGGCCTCAGTTTGTATCCATTTAGCTAAAAAAGCCTCATTTTTATGGCTGAGTAGTATTCCATTTTATTTTTAAAAATCTTTTTCCAGTTTCCAGTTCATGGGACAATTGGCTATTTCCAAATTTTAGCTATTACGAATTGTACTGCTGTGGACATGGGTGCACATATATCACTGTGGTGTGATTCTTTTAATTCTTTGGGGAAGACACCCAGTGAAGGAATAGCTGGGTCAAATGGAACCTCTAATCCTAGTTCTTTGAGGTATCTCTGTATTGATTTCCACAGTGGTTGCACCAGTCTGCACTCCCACCAGAAATGGAGAAGAGTTCCTCTTTCTGCACAGCTCCGCCAGTATTTGTTATTGGTTGATTCCATGAGAACAGTCATTCTTTCTGGGATGAGGTGGAGTCAGTCTCAGTGTTGTTTTCATTTGCATCTCTCGAATTACCAGTGATGTTGAACATTTTTACATATGTTTATTTGCTATTTCTACTTCATTGTCTGAAAGATGTCTGTTCATTTCAGATGTGCATTTTTGGAGTAGGTCTTTAAATTTGGGGGTCTAATTTGTATAAGTTCTTTATATGTTCTTGATAGTAGACCTTTAAGGAACAGTTGGTGAAAACCTTTTCCCACATTGTGGGTTGTCTCCTCACACTTTGTGGTTTCTCTTGCTGTGCAGAAGCTTTGTAATAAGAAGAGATCCCACTTGTTGATTCTTTGTGCTAGTGCATGGGCAACTGAAGTTTTGTTCATGAAATCTTTTCCTACGCCTTGTCTTCAAGAGTTCTACTTAACCTTTCTTCTAGCTGGTTTAGGGTTTCTGTTTTAATATTTAGATCTTTAATCCATTTTGATTTCAAATTAGTGCATGGTGAGAGATATAGGACTAGTTTTAATCTTTGGCAGGTGGAAACCCAGTTTTTCCAGCACTATTTACCAAAGAAGCTGTCTCTCCTCCAGTGAGGATATTTGGCTCCTTTGTCAAAGAAGAGGTGGCTGAGTGTGTCTGGAGTTGTTTCTACATTTTCTAATCTGTTCCTTTGGTCCCCAGGTCTCTTTCTTTGCCAGTACCATGCTGTTTTTATCACAATAGCTTTGTAGGATAGTTTCAAGTTGAGGATTGTTTTACCCCCACCTTGTCTTTATTGCCTAGAACTGCTTTTGCTATTCTAGGTCTCCTCTTGTTCCAAATGAATTTTTGGATTATTTTGTCAAGTTCCATGAAGTATTTTGTTGAGATTTGAATTGGGATTGTATTGAATTTATATAGCAGTTTTGGAAGTATGGCCATTTTTACTAAGTTGACTCTTCTGACCTAGGAGCAAGGGATGTCTTTCAACTTTCTGATAACCGCTTCAGTCTCTTTTTTCAGAGTGCTATAGTTTTCAGAGTAGAGGTCTTTGATTTCTTTTGTTAGGTTGATTTCTTGGTATTTCAATTTTTTGGATGCTATTAGAAGAGGAATTGTTTACCCCATTTCTCTCTCAGTGAGTCTGTTGTTTGTGTACAGGAAAGCTATTGATAGTCGTGTGTTGACTTTGTATCCAGCTACTTTAATGAATTTGGTTATTAAGTCTAGAAGACTTTTGGTGGAGTTCTTGGGGTCTTCTAAATAGAGTATCATGTCATGTGCAGATAATGACAGTTTGACTTATTCATTTCCTATCTTTATTCCTTTTATTTCTTTCTCTTGTCTAACTGCTGTGGCTAATATTTCCAAATCTATATTGAACGGGAGTGGTGATAGTGGACATCCTTGTCTTGTTCCTGATTTTAGTGTGAAGGATTTCAGTTTTTGACCATTTAGTATGATACTGGCTGTTGGTTTTTTCAGAGATGGCTTTATCAGATTAAAGTAGAGACCATCTATTTCAATTTTTTCTGGGTGTTTATCCTGAATGTGTGCTGGATTTTATTGAATGCTTTTTCTGCATCTATTGAGATGATCATGTGGATTTGTCCTTGGCTCTGTTAATATAGTGTATTACATTTATTGATTTGCATATATTGAACCATCCCTGGATCCCTGGATTTTTGCATCTATGTTCATTAGTGAGATTGGCCTATAGTTCTCTTTTTTGGTTGGGTCTTTCTCAGCTTTGGGGATCAAGGTGATGCTTTCTTCCAGAAATGAATTTGGGAGTATTGCTTCGCTTTGAATTTCATTGAAGAGTTTAAACAGTAATGGCAGTAATTCCTCTCTAAATGTCTTGTAGAATTCAGCAGTGAAGCTTCCAGGGACCAGGCTTTTCTTAGTTTGTAAGTTTTTAATTACATTTTTAATTTTGTTTATTGATATTGGGTTGTTTTGAATTTTTAGGTCATTTTCATTCAACTTTGGTAATTCATACATATCTAGGAATCTGTCCAATTATTCTGTATTTTCCATGTTATTGGCATATAGGTTCTTGAAGTAGGTATTGATGATCCTCTGGGTTTCTGCTGGGTCCACTGTAATTTCACCCTTTTTATTCATAATTGCATGTATTTTGGCCTTTTCTGTTTTTGATAGGTTTGGCTAAGGGTTTGTCAGTTTTGTTTATTCTTTTGAAGAACTAACTCTTGGCTTCATTGAATTTTTTTTGGTATCATTCTCTTAGTCTCCATTGCATTGATTTTTGCTCTGGTCTTTATGATTTCCTCCCTTGTATGAGCCTTGGGTTCATCCTGCTCTTCTTTTTCTAGAAGGTTGAGGTTCAGCATCAGGTTGTTTAATTGAGCTTGCTCTATTTTCATATTATGAGTATTCACTGCTATGAATTTCCCTCATAAGACTGCTTTCATTGGGTCCCATAGCTTCTGATATGTTGTATTGTCATTGTCATTTAATTGTAGAAACTGTCTGATTTCTTCTTTAATTTCCTCTGTAATCCATTGGTTATTCAGAAGTGTTGTTCAATTTCCATGTGTTTATTAAATTCTTCTTTTGCTATTGATGTCCAATTTCATTGCATTATTGTCTGTTAACACACAGGGGATAACTTCAATTCCTTTGTACTTACTTAAATATGTTCTTTAAGTGAATGTGTGGTCTGTTTTGGAGAATTACCCATGTTCAGCTGAAAAGAATATATATTCACTCTGTAAACATCAGTTATGTTCATTTGTTCAGGATTTTGATTGAGTTCTAGTATTTTGTTATATATTTTTGTCTAGTTGGTCTATCTGTGACAGTAGGGTATTGAGGTCCCCCACAACTATTGTATTGGTGTTTATTTGATTTTTTAATGTCCGTTAGTATTTGTTTTATATAGCTGGGTATACTAGTGTTTGGTGCCTATATATTTATGTTTGTCATCTCTTCCTCTTGGATTGTTCCCTTTACAAGTATGTAGTGTCCTTCTTTGTCTGTCTAAATCATTGTTTTTTGAAATCCACTTGATATGCAAAGAATATAGCTACTCCTGCTTTTTTGGGAGGTTCCTGTCACATGGAGTAATGCTTTCTACCCTTTAACTTTCAGTCTATGAGTTTATTTTTGAATGAAGTGTGTTTCTTGTAAGCAACATATTGTTGGATCTTGCTTTTTGACCCATTCTGCGAGTCCATTTATTTTGATTGGTGAATTGAGACCATTAACAATGATGGTTATTAACTGATATGTATTGACTTATCCCTGTCATGACTTTTTCTTTTTGTTGGATTCTCACCCTTTGCACTGAATTTCTTCTCATGTCTGATTGATTCATTCTGATGGACTTCCTGCAGTTGAGATCCTCATTGTCTTTTCATAGGGTGTTGTTTAAAATTTTTTGGAGTGCTTGTTTAGTATTCATGAAGTTCCTAAGGTGCTCTTTGTCATGAAAGTGTCTCATTTCTCCATCAATTTTGAAAGATAGTTTTTCAGGGTACATCAATCTAGGTTGGAGGCTGTTTTCCTTTATGGCTTAAAATACATCACTCCAAGCTCTTCTTGCTTTAAGGGTTTGTGTTGAGAAGTCTGCTGTGAGTCTGATGGCTTTTCTTTGTATGTGTCTTGTTTCGTTTCTCCAACTGCTTGTAGAATTTTGTTCTTTTGTTGGGTTTCTGGGATCTTAATTATTATATGCCTATGTGTAGATTTTTTTTTCTTGTTTTGTACAGGGGATCAAACTTGAGACCTTATACTTGCAAAGCAGATGGCAGAACCACTAAGCTAAATCCCTGGCCCATATGTATAGATTTTTTTTTTTTTTTTATGACCATCATCTGGAGTCCTATATGCCTCACTTATCTGTATTTCAAGTTCTTTTCCCCTACTTGGGAAGTTTTGTGCCATTACTTCTTTGAACATTTTTTTAATGTAATCTGCACTGTCTCCTGTTTGACTCTGATCAGTCTTATTGTTTTTTGCATCATCTAGCAGCTGCTGGATTGATTCTCGTGGTCCCTTAATATTTTTAAGAAATTTTTCTTTTCCCATTCACTAATTGCAGTCCTACTTTTTAAATTCTGTCCTCACATTGGTTCATTCTTCTTTGTAAACTTTCAATGGAGTTTTTAATCTCCTGGAAATCTGTTGCATCTGTTGTATGGATTCCATTTGTTTCCTATGTTGGGATTCCATCATGTTCATCAGCTCCTCTATTTTTATCTGTGTCTGCTCTAGATTTATTAATCATGTCTTGTGCTATGGGTACAGTCTCTGTTGTTATCTGAGAAATTTTTGATTTCATTTTTTCCAGATCCTTTTTAGTTGCCTGTTCAGGGAGTCCAGGTGATTGAGTATCAGATTGTTCCATCTTGTTTCCCTTTGGGGTTGCCTTAAGTGATCTGGAAGTCTGATATTGAGACTTATTTACATGTTTTCTCATTTCAACAGATGTAACCCGCTGTGTCTTTGTTGAGGCAACATTTTGTTTACCCAGCGGTCTTCAATTCTCAGCTAGCCACTGAGTGGCCTTTTCTCTGCTGCTCACCAGTACACCAATTCCTGGTTTCAGAATGGTGATCTTCTGGAGCCCTGAGTTGACCTGTTGTCTGGGTGGGGTTCTGGCTGGGGCCTGTGCACACTTGGGATGGTATCTAGGTATGCCTCTGGCTAGAGCCCCTATGTAGCTATTATCTAGTAGGGCCTTTGGCTTGAGTCTCTGGTGTCTAAGCAGACTTCCAGCTAAGGTCTCCATGCCCTTACCAGTGGTATTGGGGTGGCCTCTGGCTGTTGCTTATGGGCTGGTGCAGCTCTTTTCCAGGTGGGCCCTTGGCTTTGGCCTGTGTGCCTGACCCACTGGGGTCACAGTGGGGCACTGGCTGAGATCTGCCTGCAGGCGTGTCGCTCAGGTCCATATCGCTGCTCACCTGGGATCTGCAAGCACTTAGCAATGGTATGGAGTGGGCCTCTGGCTGATGCTTGTGCACCCATGCAGCTCTTTTCAGGACAGGACTTTGTCTTGGGCCTGTGTTTCCAAACTTCTGGTGTCAGGGCAGGGCCCTGGCTGGTATCTGCCCACAGCCACAGTGCTCTGGTTCACACCAGCATTTGAGTTTTTAACAGCAGAATTTAGTGAAGTAAGAACTAGATAGTATATTGCAAAATATTCCCCTATTTTCTTAGAGAAGGTGCTAGGTGTTGAATTGCAGTAGAACAATTAAAGACTTTAAAATTAAGCCCTGACCTGTAGTTTGCTTTCCTTCGTCTGATGAGACAGCACCTGTTTCAGGAAGAAAGAATAGTGTTTTTGTTTATTTATTTGTTTCCACACAGTTTCCTCCATCCTCACATTTTTTGTGAACCAAGGATCTGAGGTTGGTGATATTGACAGAGCCTATCCAGAAATTCATCTCCACAGGGAAAGGCTAATGTATTTCAAATTTTAAAATTTCAGAATATTTTGCTGTTGTAATACTCTTAGTTTTTCTAGTCTTTGTGGGCAAGAGTGGTCTCCCCTTTATCTAGTTATTGGCTTTTAGGGGGATATCTCTTTTAAGTCAAGATAGCACTTGAGAAAACTATCTCAGCCTTTATGAAACTCAGGTCAGCATATCTTGCCCTACTTGGTCTTAGTTTAGCAGTTGAGTTGTACATACAGTATTCTCAGAGGGTTTAGTGGGCTTTTTAGCATAAAGCCAATGATAATTAATATTTGATATCATTCTAATGAGATCACTGTATACTTTGTCATTTATTTATGAAATATTTTAAGAACATGTAAAACATGTTTTTCCTATAACTAATTACAAATTTCCTTTCATTAATAACTGCACTCAGATCTTTCTTGACTTTTATCACATGTGGGTTTTTTTCTTTCTTCTGGCAGGATTCTGAATCTTTGCTTAAAGGTATAAACCTTTTTTTTTAGTATTTTTAGGTCCTCATTCTGGTTCCATACATCTCTTTAATTCAAAGAAGGCGCTGCAATTTATAAAAACTGACTTTTGGTAGTTGTGTTGGGAAGGTGGATAGGAAGGAAGGATTAGATACTCAAATATTTATCTAATATCTATTGTAGGCCACATGCTCCATATGTTATTCTATAAACGACTCTTTCTGAACCTCAGAAAATAGCTTGATTGATTAGATGAGATATGGAGAGGAACTAAAAAATCTTATTTTTCTTCTCACCATAAAAAGGTGCTGTTAAAGTTTAATACAATTACTTTTTTTTCTGTGCTTTGGATCTCAAGTTTTGCTGTAAGTCAAAATTAATAGAGGAATTATTAGCATTTTTAAGTATTTTATAGGAAAGTGATGGCACTGCAAAAAATGGAGACATGGCCAGGCATGGTGGCTCACACCTGTAATCCCAGCACTCAGGAGGCTGAGGCAGGAGGATCACTGCAAGTTTGAGGCCAGCTTGGGGTATACAGCAAGTTCAAGGCCAGCCTGAGCTCATAGTAAAACCTGTCTCAAAACAAAAATAGTGGAAATAAAGCATAGAAGTAATAAAATAAAAGGAATGGGATTATGTAAATAGCAAGTTTGAGGCCAGCTTGGGCTATACAGCAAGTTCAAGGCCAGCCTGAGCTCATAGTAAAACCTGTCTCAAAACAAAAATAGTGGAAATAAAGCATAGAAGTAATAAAATAAAAGGAATGGGATTATGTAAATAATAAAATATAGAACGAAAGATCATCTTTGACCTCTTTTGGTCTCTGTATTTTATTTGCTAGATGAGAAAACTGTTGTCCTGAAGCTTATCAGCCTTGTCCAACAGGGCTACTTAGTAGAGACAAATGAGAACCTGTCTTGCTTGACTGTCCGGTCACTGTCCTTTGTACCATCCACAATTCTTGGGAGGAAAGTATTTCCAATTTTTGATTTTTTTAAATTATTGGAATATTTGCAAATATGTAATTAGGGGAATTGGACTATGTTAGCTTTTTGTCACTGCAAAAAATACCTGAGAAAATCAACTTACAAGAGGAAAGATTTATTCTAGCTCATGGTTTCAGAGATGTCAGTCCATTGTCGTCTGGCTCCATTACTTTTAGAGCCCTGGCAAGACAGAAACATCATTGCAGAAGGGCGTGGTGAAGAAAATCTGCTCACTTCGTGGCAACTGGGAAGCAAGGCAAACACGAGTATGTGCTAACAGCCTTCCTCATTCCGCTTTTGTGCCATTTGGGCCGCCATCCTATTGGATGGTACACCCGCATTCAGTGGAAGGTAATTTAAATCAATACATTTAGTGCATCCACATTTTTACTACAGCCCATCACATGAGGTCAGGTATGCGATTTTCTACTTATAGCATCATATTAGTCTCAAAAAGTTTCAGATTTTGGATTTTCTGATTAGGAATGCTTAACCTGTGTATTTAAATTCTGTTTTCTGTCTTATATTAGAAGTAGCAACCCTTACAAGCTCTGTATCCTAAATTTAAAAGATAGCAATAAAATTTTAGTTTTTAAAATTGTAATTGAAACCTATTTTTTGTTTGTTTATATTTGGTCGGTCAGAATGGCCAACGAGGTAGGTGTTAGATAGCTTGTGAGTTCTACTATAAAATAAGTCAGAGAGAAATCACGGAGGAATAATTCACTTCTTATGCCAACTTTTAACTACTCATTTGAGTGTTTAGGGAGTTATGATTTCTCCGTGATGGTCCTAGAAGGTAGAGCTCAAGTCACAGCTGGCTATTCTTGAAGCAAGAGGAAGAAAAAGAGCTTTACCTGATGTATCCCATGAAATGAATAATAGGCAACATTCAGGGAGACTAGCTCATGGCAGACGATTCTCACCACACCCTTCTATGGCTTTTTTCCCTTCTCCCACCCAACCCCAACCTGCCTGGACTAAATTCGGTGAACAAGGACCATTGTTTGAATCGGAAGGAAAATAGGCTTAAGTATACAGAGTTATAATGACTTGGTAAGTGCTGTAAAAATACCTTTTAAATGAGTTGGAAGTTGCATCATCTGTGCCCGTGGCCCTATGGACTAGGCCCAAATGGTGTAATTCTTCAGTGTAATACTGAAGTAATTTTTGCATCTGCCAAGTAAATGGTTTAGATTTCAAACCTATGAAATACCAAGCTATAACTTGTTCAATTCCATTGAACCATGGGTGTATTTAATTTTCTTCCTTTACTTCTTAGTAGGTAAGCCAAATCAACTAAAGTGTCCTTCATTGTATCCACAAACTGAGCTTCAAAGTCAGTCAGTTAATAATTTGAATGCCTGTGTATTATGTAACACTCTAAGTATATGAAACTCCTTAATGGAGCATAAGTCCATTTTAGAGACGCAGTAACTTTCATGTACAAATGTAATAACAATAGAAATAGCATAGTACAGTGACAAAACATGGAGAGAGTCACAAAATATGGATTTATTTTTTTCTTTACTGTTGTTTTTGTATTTGATTGGGCTTGAATAATTCCTTTTTCTTTATTTTCTGTACATGCTAAAAGTGAATAGTAATACTTTCATTGGTCATACAGAGTTGCTGGGAAAATGAAAGATAAATGATCTCAAAGCACTTTGTGCTGTTTAGAAGAAAAACTTATTTAAACAAAAGTTGATTCCATTTTCTATCTTGTTGTTTTTTAAATTCAAATACCACAACATCAAAAAGCCTCCTAGGCTTAGTTATTTTTCATAATTTTTTTGTGTAGGTAAAGAGGTTAGTATAATTGCCTGCATTTTACAAACAGGGAAACTAATGCTCCCAAAAGATTTATTTAATTTTAGAATTAGAATGGTGAACAACCCTTCAAAAAAAGGGAGAAATTGGTGAGAATTTAGATGCAAAAACATTGGCCATGAAATGCTAATTATTGAAGTTGATAAAGAGTGTGTAATCACTTATTCTATATCTACCTTATCTGTATTTTAAATTTTGCATGTAAAAAGTTTTAAAATGTTGATTAAAAAAAATAGCTTGTTTTTTCATTATAAGTTTCATTTAAAAACTACTGGGCCCATTTATCTCTTAGGCATATGAAATTCTTTGCTTCTTAGGGTTCAGTAAAAAAATTGACAAAAATTTATACTGTGAACACCGACATTGTGGTTTTTCATATTCAAGTTTTATATTCTATTCAGTGTTTCCTAAACCACTTGCTGCTTTTAGCCCTTTTAAGTTATTATGCCAATTCTTAAGAGTTAATAGATTACTTTTTTTTCCTTACTCTTGTTCCAGATACTTGTCACCTCCTCTCATTGTAGTTGCTGATTTTAGATTTTTGTTTTTCTATTTCTGGAAATTGTTGGGAATTATATGCAGTTACTTATTAACTTGATTACTTTGTGCTTCAACAGACATATGAATGAGCGGCCACGTGAATTATTTCAACTTTTAGAAAAACAGATCAACCATGCCATGCTTTACCCACAGTGGAAAGCTACCAGCTTTCCATTGTGGGATGTAGTCAAATGGCATCCACAACTAGGTTATTTTCTTAGTGGTCATGAATGGGTACTTCTTGTCATTTCATAAGCTCTCTGATAACACAAACACTGTATGATTTATTTTTAGGCATCAAAAATCAGGTTATAAATGAGAACTACAGATACAAGGAAGACCTTGCTAATCATCTGGTATATACCTTTCAATTTATTTAGAAAACATTAAGATTAGAGAGGCCACATAATTTATTCAATGTTGCATCATTTAGTTTTGGTAGAGCTGGAACCTGAACCTGAGTTCCTTAGTGTTCAATTCATAGTTCTTAACTAGGGTACCTCACAAGTGCATGTGATTCCTTGATGTTGTTTCTGAACAGTAGATAATGTCTCTGCTACTTATGCTTAGAGATTTTACTCTTATTTAGCAGTGCCCTGCCAAGACATATTGGAGCCTGTGGCAAAATGAAAGACCATTTATGCTGATCCTGTCTTTATTTAAAATTCTGGTATTTTCTTCAGCATGGGTTTTTGGCATTAGTTTTGATTTTTAAAATATTGCATTATAATTTATTTATCTTGATTACTGAATTTCTGGCAGCCTCTAAAATTTTGCTTCAGAGACAATGCCTGGCTTGATTCATACTAATCCCAACCCTGTTAATTTGCTTTAATTCACTAACTCTATAAATCCCTTTATTCAGCCTTTTTGTTAATAAAATGAAGTCAATCTATGGAAATTTTATAAGCAAACACTCCTGGCCACCTAAAAACTATGATGGCATATGAAACAAACCAGAGTTTGCCAGTGCTATTCATTGGCTTGATTATAAGTAATTTAAAGGCTAGTAATTTTTGGCTCCATTAATTAAACCTCATTTTAGAATGTCTAGCAGTCTATTGAAAAGAGGTCAAAGCTAAGTCAAGGTTTGTTGTTTGATCCTCCACTGTATTGTGTTTTGAGTTCTTATGTAATTGTGTTTGTTTTGATTCCCATAAATTGAGAATCAGGAAGGAAGCTCTTTATGGGTCTATTATGTTCATCAATTTGCTTGATCCTCTCTACAACTGTGTGAGATAGGTATTTTATTGGATAGAATTCTTGGCCCCTACCAAAAAAACCCAACTCACACTGACAAGTTAAAATAAAAGGGAATTCATAAACCAATATTATTGACATATCTAAGAGGTAGATCTGACTTCAAGATATGAAACATTCTTTCATCAGGGCTTTGTCTCTCTTGGCTTTTCTTTCTCTTGGGTTGGGTTTGGCATTATTCAGACTTTTTCCATCCCTAAAAGCTCAAGGCTTACTTACACTCTACTAGCTTAGCAACCTGAGCAGAAGGGAAATGAATCTTCCCTGATTGCTCTAGCAAAAGTCTCAGAATTAAGTCTTTATTTATTTTTCCTGGTACCAGGGATTGAACTCAGGACCTTGCACCTGCAAGGCAGGAGCGGCACCACTGAGCTAAATCCCCAGCCCCCTCAGAATTAAGTCTAGTGGGCCCAGAATCAGATAGTGCTATCCCAGACAATGAGATCTAAAGGATGCATTTATTTCATTGGCTAAATCTGTTTCATGTGCTCAGTTCTGAAGTGGGTCTGGACTGAGAGTGGAAGACATCTGTTTTTAAGGAAGAGAGTATCGTTTAACCCCTTCCCCCCAAAAGAGATTCCAGACAGGCAAAAAGAAATATCTACTAGAATGTTATTATTCCCCGTCATTTATGAGGAAGTTTAGTTTTAATTAAAGTAACCTACACAAGGCTGCACAACTAATGAATGAGTTTTAATTTTGACCAGTCTGCCTGCCCAAGAGCCATTCTCTTTTCTCTATACCTTCT
This sequence comes from Fukomys damarensis, assembly GCF_012274545.1. Lineage (NCBI taxonomy): Eukaryota > Metazoa > Chordata > Mammalia > Rodentia > Bathyergidae > Fukomys > Fukomys damarensis. The sequence goes on from NW_022900933.1 coordinate 11,363,941, forward strand.
TTTGTCCCTAGAATGCCTTGCTTCATCCTCTAAAAGTGAAACTGTGATGGCTTTCATTCTTTATAGCAGTAGTTTTCAAAAGTGGGTGATTTTGCCCCTAAAAGAAATTTGGCAGTGTCTGAAGACATTTTTGGTTATCACAACTGTTTAGCAGAGAGGTGGAGGGTATACTACTGGGTAAAGGCCAGGATGCTTGTAAACATCTTACAGTATACAAATAACCACTTAGAACAAAGGATTACCCAGCATAAAATGTAACGCTAAGGGTTAAGAAACCATGCCTTAGGCCACACATGGTGGTACATGTCTGTATGCTGCAAAAGAGACAGAATCATTCCAACTTTGAGGCCAGCATGGACAACTTAAGAGAGATCCTGTCTCATAGTAAAAAATTTAAAAAGATCTGAAGGTCATTGTGATCCAGTGATATATTACCTTGAATTCAATCTGCATTACTACCAAAAAAAAAAAAAAGACCGTGCTTTATAGGTTCCATTTGTAGACTAATATTGAAAAAATTTAAAGAAAGATTATAGAACAAGATTGAAAGAATTTAAACATATAGGTAGAACTAAGTAGTCCCTCAATTCAGAGACATTTAATAAAATTCCATAGCAGCCAACTTTAGAATATTAAATTATCTTGTTTAATGTATAAGTTGAAATAAACTATAAACTACTTTTTTAAACATTGTTTTTTATAATTTTAGTTAACTTTCCAGGCATAATTTTCATTTAAAATAAGCTATATAATGTTTTCCTCAAAATATAAATTTAGAGGGCCAGGGGTTTACCTCAGTGTTTTCTTCTGCCTGCCTTGCAGGCGCAAGGTCCCTGAGTTTAATCCCCAGTACCAAAAACAAAAACATATATGTTTCAAGATATTTAAATATATATATGTGCGTGTTTGTAGATATTTAAAATTAAAGGTTGAATGCTTTTAAAACAAAGATGTAAATTTATCTTCACATTTCAAGCAGAAGATTCTACATCAGGGGAAATAGTTTTAAAACTCTTAACCAAAGCATTCTTTTAAATTTGCATGATAATAGGAGATTTAATATTCTAGACAAGGTACAGAAATTTTCTCCATAAAATCAAGTGCTTTGTGAAGTCTACATGACAAGTAACTCCTTGAGCTAAATGCAACCCTATATTCAAGTATTCTGTGAAAAAAATAGGGAAGTCGAGGACTGCATCAGTGCTTTCTGGCTGTTGGTTGTTGGGTTTGACACTTCAGAGAAATGAACCAGCCTGTTCATTGGCATGAATATAGTATGGACTCTCTACCTCCTTGAGACTTCAAGCATTTCCTACATTGTTCCTATTTGAATCATAGAATGGTTATGCTTCAGTAGCAAAACTATAGGTAGTACTCCAACAGGATAGTTGAATGGTTAGAGTGATACTACAGATGACATTCGCATAAGAAATCTTTCATGATTCACTAAAGCAAATGTATTAGAGTTAGATTTTAGGATTAGCATTTTCTAATTTTGCCAGTTGTACAAATAATTTCTCAGTTTACATTCTAAATCTTTATTTTGTACATGCATGGAATTATAAATTTGTTACTTTCTTGGGTTCTTTTCAATCCTATAAGATCCTATAGGATCAACATTTTCTCTAATTTAAACCAAATAATTTCTGCTTGCCTCAGTCTCTCTCGCATGGATGATTGCTCCCACCTCTCCTAACTCCTAGCATGTCCTTTGGCTCAGGCCTGTCTTCCCCCCTCTTTTGGCCTCACCTCTTTACCTGACAACACTACCTAATGCCATAAATTCTCCTTGCTCTTTGTATTTCTTCTATTTTCCTCTGGTCTCTCTTCCCACCCCTGTATGTATTAAATGTCATCCTTGCCCTTTACTCCCACCTCCTTCTGTTTCTCAAGCCCTATTTACTGTCTTCATATCCTTGTACCTCCCATTTCTTAATTTATGTCCTCATCTGCTAAGGTATCTGATGCCCACCCACCTAGCATATTTAAGTAAGACGTGTGTACAAACAGACCGTCTATTCATTGTTGGTAGAACCCAATTCTCACTTTTCTAAGAAATAAGGCAGCTGCTGCTCTTCAAATTACCCACAGTTTTAATGCAGATTTCTTTGTTGTTAGGAGGAACATAACACTTATTTACAAAAGATACCAAAAAATACCTTTAAAATGGTTTAGGGGAAGATGCCATAATTTACTCTTAATATAGTTTTACTGTTTTCCTTAGAAAGAAATGGTCTTGAAGATTTGGAATTCTTTAACTCTCTATTTACAAACATTTTCTTGGCACTGTCAGAAGTTTACTCTCTGCAGCTTTGTGATGTGAGTTTTATAGAGTAGAGGAATGAGAGGTCACTTGACTAAACAAGTGAGTTGTTTAGAAGTTCACAGCAAGCTAATTGCAGAGCCCTTGAGTTTCCTGTCTCTTAATTACTGTGACACAAATATAAATCAATTTATTTTGCATTACTTATTTATAGGTATGCCTTAGAGCATTTCCTTTCCTTTAATAAAATTGTGAAAACTATTACCTGGTAAAGGAATTGTTAGGATAGAAAAGAAATGAGCTAGGCATAATATGTCTGAATTGATTATGGCTTTTTCAACTGACTAAGGTGTGTGGGGGACTGTTTATTTCTAGGCTCTTTTGAGTTGAGAGAATGATAGTCATTCTACATTGAAGTTCTTCCTTCAGTCCTTTAAAATTAAAAAGAAAAACAAAATTTAAAGTGAAAAGTGTTATTATTGATTAACTTAAACTGACCGTGTTTGTTTGCAAAGCTCCCAGAACTTGACAGGGCAGGTGATCTGAACATCATGGAGTATGTGGGAAATAGCCGTGTTCTAGTGATATCTTTGGGTTTTTAAAAAAATGGTGTTCTCTTGGATTGAAGTGGGGAAACATCTTGTGGAACTGATTTGGTGCTGCCAGAAGTGTGTTTGGGAATAAAGAGTGCATTCCAATAGTATGTTAGGGGGAGGTTAGCTGTTCAGGAAAAATAACCCTTACTAAAGGTAATGGCTCCCACTAGCATTTTTGATAACAAGTACCAGATGTGGGTAGTTAATTATTCTCAGATCTGATAAGTACCTGCCAGCCAAGGCTAATTTTATTTTCAGTAAACAGTGGCCAAAGATCTTAGCTGTTCATTTGATAGGATAGGCCCTGTTTGCACTTATCTATTAATAAATGCATAACACTCCTTTCATTTTCCTTTCCCAGAGCCAGATAAAACATTTCAGGCACTCAATGTATTTGCCTTAGTAAATCAGACAAAGTAAACAAATCTGGTAGATTAACTTGGTAAACAGAGAGTGGTTAAGTGTTACCTTTGGAGTTTAAACTCAGTGCCATGTAAATAGCATTGATTGCATGGTATTTTTAATAACCTTTATAGAGTAAGATGGAGTTTTTTCTTTTTCTTCTTTTACTATTAACCTCCAGGGATATATCTCTTAAGTACTTTCAGATGTCTTTCTGTAGGGAAATGAATGAAATTTATTCTTTTGTCCTATTAGTAATTCACTGGGAACAGTGAATCAGTTGACATTGTGAATAGACACAGAAACCTCTGGTTCATCTTAGGACTTTAAGGCTGCCTGGTAGCACTCAAGCTTTGCCACATAGTGATAATGTCTATCTAAATGTTATCGATTCCAATGGGGCAGTAAGGAATAGGTGGGCTTTTATGGTGGAAGGAAGGGTAGGTAGGCAAAAAATGCAGTCTTCATCTAGATTTTTTTTTCCTCTTGGGTAAAAAATCCTATTAGGGGGCTGGGGATTTAGCTCAGTGGTTCTGCTGCCTACCTTGCAAGCACAAGGACCCAAGTTCGATCCCCAGTACCAAAAAAAAAAAAAAAAATCCTATTAGGGGGCTGGGGATTTAGCTCAGTGGTTCTGCTGCCTACCTTGCAAGCACAAGGACCCAAGTTCGATCCCCAGTACCAAAAAAAAAAAAAAAAATCCTATTAGGGGGCTGGGGATTTAGCTCAGTGGTTCTGCTGCCTACCTTGCAAGCACAAGGACCCAAGTTCGATCCCCAGTACCAAAAAAAAAAAAAAAAAAAAAAAAAAAAAAAAATCCTATTAGGGCCAAAAATTCTAATTATTTTGTTATGTAAATCCTTGTCTTGGGAAAACTGGCATGAAAGAGGTCAGTTATTTCACACTAGCAACAAAGCTTTATTATCTCAAAGTAACTTCTGGTCAGTCCAAGGTTACATTAGATTTATACTGATGACCTGGTGGTATAAGGCTCTGGGTTTCATACCAGCTGTCTGTATCATCGTCACCATCATTAAATATTCTTTTTTAATAATGATCAAAACTAACTTGCTCAGCCAAAATATATTACCTTTTGCATTGACTTTATACTTGAAGTTGAAAATGTGTTATAAAATTTTTGTTTTCCATACTATATAATAATCCACATACTCTGCTAAACATCATATATTTCAAAATAGCTGAAAGGCCTCAGAGAAAATGCTTTACTGAAACCTCCTCTCTTAGAATAATCTCTACATTTCTGACTTATTCACAAGAGAGTGACCAAGAATAGTGCCATGAATATGCCCAGTGTGCCCAGCAGTAACATCATATAGGTGACTGATGATAATGACAGCGTAGGGAAAGAGCGAAAACCAGAATTTTGGAAAGCTGTATTCTGTTTCAAGCTTAACTTTAATGAATCAGGGAGACAAGACACATTACTTCTCTTTTTTATGTTTTAGCTTCTGCAGCTATGTGGAGAAGATAAAGTCCTGTCCTTTTGCTTACCTGACAGCCATGTTGTTAAAACTAATAAGAGAGAGTAGAAAGTCTGAAAAGATACCATAACTAATAGAACAAAATACTATTATTTATGTAGTTCAGAAGAGTAAATTTGGGGGGTAAATATTTTATTATATTTCTACTCTATTATTTTCTGTTGTGCTTAATAATATCTCAATTCTATTTCCCACTATATTTACTAAGTAAATATTATATTTAATTTTAATCTATTATATTAATTTACAATCACTTGTCATATTTAATTTTTTCTTTTTTTCTTTGAGATGGGATCTTGCTGCATTGCCCAGGCTGGCACTGAACTTCTGAGCTCAAGAGATGCTTCTGTTCTAGACTTCCGAGTAGCTGGTCTCCTTTTAAATTAGACCTAGATTAAAATAAAATTAATGGCATGACTTTGAGGAACCATTTTGTTATCTGTACTCTTCAATTAAATAAAATATTTTAGCTATAAATCAAACTTTAATTTTAAATGATCTGAATACTACCTTGGTGTCATATGCTAGCTAAAGTAATAGGAAAGAGAATCTTAGAAATATGTCATTGAATTAATGATTCCATTTAGCACCAATCTGCTAATGGTTTCCATAGCTGTATTTCTATGCTAGTTCTTTTTTCTAGAGTTTCAGACCTCTCTACCTGAATGTTCTCTAGCAATTTCTAGTTTATCATATATTTAAGCTAATGTTCTAGTGCTGAAAGTAAGTTATAGGCATGATGAATATGCCAAAATGAAACCCACAATTCTGTGTAACTAATAAAAAAGAAGGCAAAAAAAAAAAAGTCAACAAAAACAATGTAAATCTAAGAAACTGTCACATCCAAACAGAAATAAAATAAACACAATTAAATGTAATATAGTAGCCTGCATGGGACCTTGGAAATGTAAAAACTAAAGAAATATATATAAATTCCTGAATTTAGTTCATAAAAATCCTATAATATTGTGTTCCCCATTGTAATAATATACTGATAAAAGACATTAACTGTAGGGAAAATTGTATGAAGGATGTGTAGGAATCTATATTATTTTTGTAATAATTTTATACTTCTATAAGCCCAAAACTATTCAAAATTTAAATGCTAATTTAGATTAAAAATTGTCCTATTGAATTTTCCTATTTATGAATGGATTTTTATTTTTAATAACCCAATTCCATCATAAGGTCTTTTTTCACCCAAGTAAAATTGATTACCTTCTTCTATCCCATCATACCCTGTATAAACTTTTTTTATGATTTGTAGGAACCCTATAACATTTGTATATATCCTTCATTTCCTAGTTGATTACTTGAGAGAGTCTGTCTTGTTCATTTTTGCATTTCTGTATTCAGATCAGTGGTTGGCAAAAAGGTAGGACCTGTTTGATTGATTGACTAGATGGATGGATGAATGAAGTAAAATCTTATGACCATATTTTCCTGCTCAAATTCTACTTCCTTTTCAGTGTTGCATGGAAACGGCTTTGAAAAGGACTCAAATTAAGATTTCATAGTTGGACCAGGTCTTCACTTAATGTTATGACTTAAGGACCCACAAAAATGCTCTGATAACTCCTGTACCTACCCAAAGATTTCATAGACAGTCTGAAATTGAACCATGAAGACTTATTTGTTAAGATGAGCTACTTATACTCCATGCTGTCTTTAGAACTTTGTGGTTACAGGGCCGGGGATTTAGCTCTGTGGTTCTGCTGCCTCCCTCACAAGCACAAGGTCCCAAGTTTGATCCCCGGTACTGCAAAAAAAAAGAAAAACTTTGTGGTTACAAAGTCCTTCCATACACATTATCTTATTTAACTTTGAAAACAAGTGTATGAGATATATTTTAATTACATGTACTTTAGAAATAAGAATATACTATATAACTTAAAAGTAATTCACTAATCTACCTAAGGTCATTCCATTGTCTTCATAGAACTATGATTTGAGCCTGAGCCTACCGCTCCTTCCACCTTCTCCTTCTAAGCCCATTGCTTTAGAATGTGACACAACTCTATTAATCATTAAATAACAAAGAATACATTACATAGGTAAGAGTCTTCATCTCAGCTCATCAAGACTCAAACTCTGAAGATATGTGAAGGCTTCTGTTGCTATACTGGGAAGAAAAAATTGTGTAGAGAAAAGATGGAGGAGCATTTTGGAGGCTAGGATAAGCCCAGATAAGTTAAATTTTGGTGGCTACTATCATAAATGTATTAGATTTATATTTCACTTATCACTCTTCTGCTAAACTACATGTTAATTTAATCATTATCAAAAATTTCTGTCCTCATTATATTGGTAATCATCCAGATCTTACCAAAGTGTATTAAATGTTGAAAATCCCATCCTTAATATCCTCAAAATTTTTCTTAAAAAAAAAGCTTTAATGGGAACATAGCTATTTTGCGATGCAGCTAATATTAGCTGGGTTGTGACTTGCTCTTTGTCCTTCACAGTGGATGCTTTCTTCCATTCCTGGTGCCCCTTGGTAGTCTGTTCATACTGAAAAGCAAGCAGCATGTTCTTGTGTGTGCACAGATAGCCATTGGACGCTCTAGACATGGGGACAGGCTTATCGACTGATGTCTTCTTGAGGCAATTTTGGGGGAGATCCTACTATTTTGTGGGTGAACAATCGTATGTGTTTATATTTGTATATAATATCATCTCCTTGTCCAGAGAGACACCTTTTGATTTTCTTTTTTAGCTAAAACAGCCATTGCCAGAGATAGGGTCAGACATAAGGATGTTTTATCTCCCAGGATGTAGACTTTTACTTAATTTCAGTTTAGTTCAAGTTAGTTCAGTACCTCTCCGAGCCTCAGTCTTGGCTACAGTTGGTGTCTTTGAGTTCACAACCCTTAGGTCCATTTCTCTAGAGCAAAAACCTGTGATGCATGTATAGGATATAGCATTAAAACTTGTGAAATGCTATGTGTAGGTAGAATGTGAACATGTTAGAGAATGGAAATCTTTCTACAAAAGGAATAATACAAGCAAAAACAGGAAGCTGGAGGTGGGGAAAAGGAGTGATTTGGAAATAGCCAATAATTTTATGTAAAGCAAAGCATACAGGAAGAGCTGCATTAAAGAAAAGTAGAGCTAGGAATAGAGCCTGGAACTTCAAAGGATAAAGCAAGAAGCCTAGACTTTTTTCTGGAATTGCGAAAGTGCCAGTTTGTGCACGCTCCGTCACTGATTTACTAGACAGTTTCAAGGGCCCGGTCATTGCGGTGGAGGCTTAAAAGGATGAAGAAGACTAGATTGCTGCTCTGCGAATTTTGACACAATCCATTGTATTTTTCAGTTGAAGTCTTGAAAGAGAAGAAACTTAATAAACTTAATCCTGGAGCTCGCAAACTTAAGGTTGTCGTGTTTACAAGATTCGGTGTTCTTTTTTTGTGTGTGATTTGTACACAAAAAGTGATAGTGACACTGCAAGAATGTGAGAGCTCGGAAATGTCTCCCATCGTTTTGTCACTAGATGTTATTAGAGCATGAATATCACATGTTATAAGCTCAGAGACCCTCACATAAGAAGGGGCCCTGAAGAACGTTATCACTTTGTGTATGGAATTTTATTAAATTTAAGATAAATCTCTCTCTCTCTCTCTCTCTCTCTCTCTCTCTCTCTCAGGATTTTATTCCATCTAACTGGGACCAAAATGTAAGGCAAAATTTGTATACATTGTCCAACATCGTGCTCAGTTTCTGCAATGACCTTTTCTGCTTTTAGTAATGATGATTTGGAAGAGTTTTTTCCCATGTGTGTATGCCACTGTAAAGCAGTTTTCTCTCTTATCAATGGAAGAACTTTATTTTTATGGAACTCAGATACAAATTTCCTCATTCTGATTGTTTGCCAGAGCCTTTAAAATATGGAATGATTACATAAGCATTCTGGAATTTAGATTAAATAGCATTCAATTTGAAAATCTAATCACATCATCTAAATATCATTAAGTTATAATAGGCTGATTGATAGGAACCAAAGCCTTTGTAGCCTGGTGCTGCATGCCTTTCACTCAGCTGCCCTTTCAAACCAAGTTGTTGATAAAGGGGTCTGTAAATCTTAATAGTTGGAGACAGTTTAAAAGCATAGTTCACTGAGTAAGGTCACACTCACTTAAGTGACCTATTTTGTATACTTTTCAAAAATAGGTTAATTAACTTAATAGAAATAATAGGACTCTAGTATTGATGTGCAATTACTGCTAAAATTGTTTTTTTTCCTTTTCTTTCCGAGTGAACATGCTGTTCATGAAATTGAGTGCATAATAGCTATGACAAGAACCAGGCTTAGCAAGGCAGGTCATGTTCACTGAGTACATTTCAGACTTACCTTTTAAAATCCTCCTCTATTCCATGTTCTCAGGCACAGGCATACCTCCACCAAAGCATTTTGTTCCCGGCAGCCTCCTATTTCAATTTTTAGGAGGGATTATTCTAGCTGTTGTCTTCCTAATCACTATAATAGCAGTTCACTTAAAACCTGTTGCCTGAAATCTCCAAGGGGCACAGCCAGCACAGTGATTTTTTTTTTTTTTTTTTTTTTTTGGCAGTACACTCTTAGGGGTTGAATCTACTACATCCCTACATCCCCAGTCCTTTTTTTTTTTTTTAATTTTGAGACAGAATCTCCCTAAATTCCTAAGTTGTCCAGGCTGGACTCAAGCATCCTCCTGACTCAGCCTCCCACAGTGTTGGAATTACACTCAGCTGTCTCTTTCTCTCTTTTTAAAACCTGAGCCCATTTGCTTCATTCTTTTAACAGATGGCTCATCTGCCACCCAAGAAGAATCACAGTTTTAGAGGAAGATATAGTGTAAAAGGACAACATAGTGACCAGACCAGAACCCTGGTTACTTGTTTTAGTGCCTGACTCAACTTTTCTGCTCCCAAAGCATTTCATCCAACATTTATTTTATTGATAGTTACAATCTTTTTATCTTATTATTTTATATAATTTGATTTTTTAATTCATCTGTTCCTTAAAATATAGTCCCTTAATATTTTTTCTCTCTACTCAGCTTTATTAATCTTTGGAGAATAAGACAGCATGAAGAGTAGGAAATGAATTAATTGTAAAGTAGGTAGTTTACAGCTATTTAGAAGAGTTAATTGAATATTGATTTGAAAGTTTCAGATATGGTCTCTAAAATTTTTTCATTGGTGCATATTAGTGATATGGGATAATGAGTTTCATTTGGTATATACTGATATATACATGTAACATATTTTGGTTATTTTCATTATGTACTTCTCTCTTTCTTCTTCCTCCCTCATTCCCCTTCCCTAACTCTAGACTTCTACCTTCTAGTTTCCTGTCATGTCTCATGTATTTATTTATTTTACTTTTCTAAAATTAATTTTTATATTGCTTGTATAAGATAAAAATGTGGTATTTAACTTTCTAATATTGACTTATTTTGCTTAACATGTTGGTTTCCAGTTCTATGTATTTTTCTGCAAATGACATGATTACATTTTTCTTTATAGCTAAAGATTGTGTATATACCATATTTTCTTTATCGTTCGTCTATTGATGGTCATGCAAACTGTTTCAAAGCTTAGCTGTTCTGAATTGCACTGCTATATACATGGTCATGCATGTATCACTGTAATATGCTGTCTTGGATTCTTTCAAGGAGTGGCATAACTAGATTAAATAGTACATCTATTTTTAGCTTTGAGGAATCGCCATACTGATTTCTGTAATGGCTATTCCACTTTTCATTCCTACTGTCCATGTAGCAGCCCTACCACCACCACCTGCATCTTCCCCAGCATTAATTTTTTTTTTTTTGTATTCTCGATGAAGGCCGTGCTAACTCAAGTGAGATGGAATCTCAGTGTAGTTTTGATTTGCATTTTCTTAATGGCTATGATGTTGAACTTTTTTTCGTATATTTCTTGATCAGTTCTACTTTTATTTCTTATTCCAGATATTATTTATTGTAAGCAAACCTGATCATCAAGGATAGTTTTAAAGAAAGGAAAAACACCAACAGTCTATCATGATTACAAATAAAAACTGACCCTAAATGGAAATTTGTACCTAATTTAACTCTTGTTTGTTGTGTTATTTTGTTTTTACTTGTACATGTGTGCAGGACATAAGGTTTACGCTCTTTGTGTGGAGTTGGTGCACTTAACGCATCTTCATTCCCTTTCTCTGTTCTCCTTCCCCTCCTTTCATTCTTTGCTTATTTCCTTCCCTCCTTTTGCAATACTTACACTTAAATCCCAAGCCTTGTGCATGCTGGGCAAGTGCCCTACTGCTGAGCTACATCTCTAGCCCTGAATTTATCTATGAGATGATAAGAATGTTCTATATTAAAGGTGGTAATGACTGTACACTTCTGTGAATATATTAAAAATTGTTGAAATGTTTTCAGTGAGTGAATTGTATAGTATGCATATTATATTTCAATAAAGCTGCTATAGAGTATACAAGTTTAGAGTGTTTGCATAGTTTAGCTCATATTCTACATGGCTTTTATTATTTTATTCTTTTTCACTGTTAGGTCTTTGCAATACATAAAAATGCCATTCATCTCAGGGAAATGGCGTATATATCCTTATCATCTCTTGATCATTTTTACTTCCCAGCCCTCTTCCCTTCCCCAGATCTCCTTCCCATCTCCACAGTTTACCACCCTGTTTCCTACCATCTCTCTTTTATTGTTCTCTTTAAATTATTTGTATTCCAAGTTTCTCACATCCGATAAACCATATAATATTTATCCTTCTCTGTCAAATTGATTTCATTTAGCGTTATGGTCTCAAGATACATTCATTTTTTTATAAATGATTCAGATCTATCCTTTATGGCAGAGTAGTACTCCATTGTGTATGAATATCACCTTTTCTTTTTCCTTTTATTTGTCGTTGGGCCTGTATAGGTACTTCCATAATTTAGCTATTGCAAATTATGCTACTGTAGACGTATGTATCATTGTAACATGATGATTTTAACTCCTTTGGGAAGATACCCAGAAGAGGAATAGCTAGGGCAAATGGAATTTCATTTTTCACTTTTCTGAAGAATCTATATACTGTCCTTAGTTATTGTATTAGTTTACTATCTCCCCAACAATGCAGAAGGTTTTCTTTTTCCCCACAACTTTTCCATTGTGAGTCTTGATATATATAGTTTTAAAAAGTTAACTAAGTAATTGGTTTTTTAAGACAGAGTATCACTGTATAGTTATGGCTGGTCTTTATCTCACTGTATAGTCCAGACAATGGTCCTACTGCCTCAGCCTCCTGAGTGCTGGGTGTGCCACCACACCCAGCTTACATAGTGTTTAAATAGTCTTTTTTTTAACCTTACCATTTTACCATGATCCACCTTATCAGTATATTCTCTTCCAATTAAAAAGTTTTCTGAACAGGGCCAGGGATTTAGCACAGTGGCACTACTCCAGCCTCTTAAGCACAGATCCTGAGTTTGATCCCCAGTAATAGAGGAAAAAAAAAAAACTTTTGAGAACAGATTTGTAATGGCAGCAGCATGGTTTATTTAACCATTGTAACATTTCTGTAACCATTCTTCTAGATGTTGAACATTAGGCTGGATCTGTTTTATCACAGTTATAAATAGCAGGTTTCATTTTGGAAAGGCTATGAAATGTTTTATTCTCATTCCTGAATGTAGCAGGTTGGTATAAAAGAAAAAAATTTGCAAAGAGTGATGCTTTAATTGAATTTAACATCAAAGTTCTAGAAATAGAAGTTTCCATGTCTGAAGTTTGGATTTCGGGTAAAATAAGGTGAATTTTTATCAGCCATCACGAAAAGGCAAGTCCCACTGCCCAGAGTGTGGGGCACCTCTTCAATACCCCACATGCTGCTAAGTAAGCTTCTTGCTGTTTGTGTGAACAGAGCATGAGTTCTCAGCCTGAGTTCATGTATTTTTAGGAGAGGCTCACTTTTTCTTGAAGTTCTAATTCATTGATCCTTAATTTTTTATTTTTAACTCTAGAGCAACCCAGCATGGAGAGGAAATAAAGCATTTCTGTAGTAGAATCTTCTTTGGAGAAAGGTCTTCAAGACCATGTGGTTTTCACTAGACATTTTATTTTCTGAAGAAAATATTAAATATAGTGTGATAGGCATGGATTACTTTTCATCTTCTTCACCACATTTCACATTCTTTTTTTAGCCTGATGAAAATATTTAAAAACTCAACACCTCTGTATCATAGCCACCTTTAAATCTGTATATCCACTATCTCTTTTTTTTTTGTCAGTGGAATCTGCAGGTTCTCATTGAGAACTAAAGAAATATTTTGTCAGTTGTTGAGAGGAGGATGTGGATACTGTATGTTTTTCTGTCATTACATTCTTAACCTATTGCATATGTATTTGTCCTGTCCTTACTGACTTAACCTCTGATCACTTGGCAAAGTACAAGCACATTGCATAAGAAAAGGAGAGCGAGTACTAATGGGTTTGTCCCTTTATTAACCAGGGCCAATTCACTATTTCTGTTTTCTAACTTGGGGGAATAAGAAGCTTAACTAGATTAAGAGACTTTTCCTAAATCACATAGCTATTTGCAACAAGCTAAGAACAGTATTAAGAACTCTTGCCAAACTCTCCTACAAAAATTATAAGCTTGTGGGGGCTCATTCATATAATATTTAAGAGCTTACGTAGGCAAGAAAAATAATTGAATCTCTATATATCCATGTTGAATTGCTATCTCCCAAATTTCAAGTTAAGAAAGAGCCTTAAAGAAATTTAAGATTATTAAAATGATGTGATCTCAACCATGGTTCCTTTCCCATTCAGTTATTTTCTTTTAACCACCGGTGGCTTTTTGTGCTTGGCTGGGTATGCTTTCAGCTAGGCAAGCTTATGTTATGAAAGAGAAATAAGACACTTAATCCTGTGAATGATTAACCTGCATTGGCCTCCCTCCCCAGTAACTTGCCCTTCCTTTATTGTAGTCTGTTTACTCATTTCTGAGCCAGATCTCCAGGTCTCTTATTATTGAGTATAGAAACACCTGGATCACAGGGAGTTGGTCCTTTGTTTTAGTCTGAAAATCATGTGACTGATTACAGAGCTTTAGGCATTTACATTTTCAAAAGCATTTACAAATGTATTGCTTGTAAAAACTGAGTTAATAAAATGTCATTTTTAAATTTTATAACTGTGAAAATCAGGAAGATTTACCTACCAGAAATTCCACAGCAAGCAGTGAGTGTGTAAGCAAAACAAATGAGTGTACACACATCCATATTTAGCTCAATTTCTAACTCAAAGAGGCATCATTTTATTTTTTGTTTATGAAGTTGCATAGGGCTGGCTGGAGCAACTTGTAGTTTATACATTTTTGTGTTTTATATAGTGTAATTAAATCCTAGGTCAGACTTGAAGCTAGAATTATGTTCTCTGTTGTATTTTTTGCAGAGTTGATTTCCACCTTGTCATAGTCTGTGGGAACATTGAGGCCTTAGAACCCAAGATTTTATTTTCTAAGAAAGCAGCTAATAAATGCAGTGAGACTTAAGTGGGGAATTAACCCTTGAGCTGAGATTTTGAACTGTAGTTCTCCTCAGGATCTCAGAGGTGATAGGAACAATGAGTGATTACTCAATGACTTATATTCTCAGGTCTAGATAGCTTTGTGGAATATGAGCTATTTTGTGTAACAGTGTCTAGACCTGACCCAGGGGCATAAACTTGGGTCCTGCATAGAAGAATCTTAGAGAAGAGACTTCCTTGTTATATAAGGGCAGTTAGAGAATGTGAGGTAGTGCTCATGTTTCATGGCTTTTTCTCTTGAGCTGTAGCCACTAGAGTGGACAGATAAATATTTACTGAAGGATCTTAAGATGGCTAAAATATACAAACTACTCCTACATAGGTCATTTTATTGACATCTGTGGCCACACATTGGTCAGTGAAGGAAAACTTCTAGCCACTAAAACCGCAACTACTAGACACTTAACTGTGCATGGCATCTTTGTAATTATGGCATCGACTAGCCCAAGTCCTAGGTTATTTCATCATGGTATTTCTAGTTTAGTAAAACTATACAAATGATTAGCAGCTGCCTATTAATCTCTGCTCTCCCCTCCCCATATCTTTCAAATGTCCCACATTGTGTTATTTGTTCTTACTTGGCATGTACTAGTTTTTACTCTGCATATCTAGTGGAGGTACTGGTAAGTTACATTTCCTGGTAGATTTTAGAGTGCGTTACAGTCAAGGAGTAAAGATGGTGCTATGACCAGGGGGACAGAGAACAGTAGCTAATAAATGCAGTGAGACTTAAGTGGGGAATTAGCCCTTGAGCTGAAGATTTTGAGCTATAGTCCTACTCAGGATCTCAGAGGTGATAGGAACAATGAGTGATTACTCAATGATTTGTATTCTCAAACACTAAGACAAAAATACAATCTTAGTGAACTTCAGTGTCTGCAGGCTAAGATAATAACAGCTTTTGTATAGTACCTTTGATTCCTTTAATAAAAGTTACTTTGAAACTCTTGTCGTACTTGTGCCCTTTTAATGAAACTTTTTTGGTGTATGATGAAAGGATAGGACATACTGAAAATACTGAACAATGCTGGAGTAAAGCCAGTGCCATGTGGATAAGGTGATATCCAGTGGGGCCAAGGCCAAGGGGTATTGGGTTGTGTCACAGTGACTAAAATGCCCCCCCCACTATACCCATAACTAGCTCCCTCTCCCAATTCAAGTTTTTGCTCACATATTACCTCCTCAATAAGACCTACAAACCTATGCTGATGCCAGGGATTTAACTCAGTGGTTCAGCTGCCTGCCTCGCAAGCACAAGGTCCTAAATTCAATCCCTGGTACAAAAAAAAAAAAAAAACCCTGTGCTGAGCTACCCTTTTAAACTTGCAGTAAATTGAATGAACTAATTGAAGCATCATGTTGATCAGTCCTTTTTTCAGGGAATGAGCTGCATTACTAAAGAGTATTTAGCCCTGTAGATGGTGAGCTCAGCAGTACAAACTACATCTAAGTTTCTAGTTTTAGTCTCTTTATAAATAATGCTATTAAATTAGTATTAATATTAATATTTGTCCATTGAGAAAGGAATAGAATGTTCTCTTCCTTTCCTCAGATATACTTTGAATCCTGAGGATCAGTATTTCCCCCAAAAGATTAAATTTTAAATGAAATAAAGCAATAAATTAATTTAGTTGAAATACTGATCTTTTAATATATAATACACCACATTCTTCCCCATGTTTTTTTGTAGTTTTTTTTTTTTCCATCTGAGACTTACAACTTCAAACTTCTTTTTTTCATTCTTTTGCTGTTAAGAGGGAAACAATTCAAGATGCATTTACTGACTTTATGGAAAGTTGGTATGTTTCTAATAGAGATAAAGCATACCAAGGAGCTACAGTATTTAAATTTCATCAGCCAGGCAGAGCAATTTAAGTGTTGAATGTGTCAGACTGATTATTTCCATTTATTCCTTGTTGGCTTATAAAGATTTGGTAGATGCACTTGTCCGTGCCCTCCCCACTGTATTTGGAATGAGCTCATCATAGCATTCAGGCCTACCTGGCTAAGGATGACTTTTAGATGGGAAAAAGCTAAGAAACACATATCTGGGGTTGTTAGGATGAGCTATGGCTAATATATTCTATTATGCTCTTCTTTCTAAATAAGTACTGGGGCATGATATTATGTATGCCAGTCTAGATTCTTTTATTGTTCCCTAGTCAAATTAAACTTCTAGAATTATGGTATTCATTTGAATCCCAGGTGGTTAAGTTACCAGTTAACATTTATATGTGGATGATTATGTTCTTGTAAATTTAAGAGTACTGATAGACAAATGTGTTCCTAATTTCGACTTGGGTTCAAATCTTTTTACTATATCTTTTTTTATGAATTCTGTCAAGATAACCTTTCTGAACCTTTACTTCTTTCTCTGTAAAACCCTGACAGTTCCAAGCCAATTGCTCCATGATTTCTCAACTACATATCCACTTTCTGGAATAACTGCAGTGTAGAGCTTGAAATAGCTATCAAGGTATTGCTTATTTCTCCTTTCCTTGCTCTTATCATAATAAGTGATATGGAAGCCTGCTTACTGTACTCACTAGTAAATTGCCCGAAAGTACATGAATGGTTCAACCCTCATGCTGAGCTCAGACTCCATTTAGATGTTGTGCTGTGTTACCTGGACTTTCCAATCTATTGATTCCTGAAAATATCCCTAGGAGATGAAGAAGCAGATTTCCTCTCAGGCATGTATCTTGATAAACATGCCATGTAACACCTATTTACTTTTCTAGGGCTTTGTATGGAAAGTGAAGCACAGAAATTAGGTAACTTATGCAATGTACAACAGCAAATAGGACTGGGATTTATACCTGGATCCAATTCTAAAACCTTCCCTCTAAATCAATATGCTATTGTTAATGAGTTAGCTTTAAAATCATCAGCCATTTCTAAAAATAAGATAATAACATCTGAGTTAGTGAATCAGAATATTTAGATTTTACTTCTCAGTTTTACCAGTGATTTTAGCTCTAGCAACTCAATCATGATTAGATGATATCTCCATGAGGAAAAGAGGATCATGATGTCTGTCATTCATGGGTAAATAAGCATTAAAAACTAAAATAAAGTCCTCTGATCTCTATGGAGAATGAAGATTGCATGAATTTATAGTGTAAACCTTTCTTGTTGAAGACTTCTGAGTATGTTCATTTTAAATACAAAAATTATATTTGGAGAATGCATTTCTAGATTCTGAGGAATAAATGATAGCCTCTTGAAACACATAGTGATAGCAGCACTATCAAAAGAGGGCAGGATAATGGAACAGGATCACTCAGGTAACTACCAGAAAAGGCTTCTGGTCTGTTTCACTTCGCAGCAATAGCTTTTATTGCATGGGCCCAGGGCATATTAATTGGCTTCCCTATGCCAAGACTGAGTTGTGTTTCTTACTAGTGATCTGTTCTAAATCACTCTGTTCATAATACTGTCATCAAGTTTACCATCCACAACTGAGGCATGTGACAAAAAGAGCAAAGGAGATTGTTTTTCAGAGTATAGCTACTAGAACAAGCCAAGAAAGATAATACCGAGAATTAAGACTTATTTCTCTAAAAGGCTTTTATTATAAACACTAGAACATCACCAAATGTTCAATGCTACATCCACTTCCAAGGACAAACAGCATATAATTCTGTACACAAACATACTCCATTGCGTTTTCCGTTCAAACTTTTAAAAGCACCAAATTTTCCTGGGTGCCAGCAAAGAACTCAACCTATCAGCAGCTGCCCGTGTCTTGTGCATGCATGCACACAGGGGCTTGGGGTGCCTGCGTGAGTGTGCTTGTGTGTCCATATTTGTATGCATTTATACACATTTAGACACCTAAATGTTTTCTAGAATGATCTATGGTGATTACCACAGTGGTCTAATTACATATGCTTTACTGACTCCTATCAACCAAAATCCATTTTTCAAGTTTAACTAGGTTTCTTCAATGAACTGTTCCTTAAAAACGTATTACAAATCACATGGAGTTATTTTTTTTCTCTTACTAGGATAGACCTCAAGTCCACTTGTAAGGAGAACAATAGAAAGTTGCTTTAATTTTGGCCTTACTATGACGCTTCCCTAAGCTTGATGAAGGATAAGTTGATGAGGGGAACAGTGGAGAGGGAGAAGGAGAAAAGAAATGGAAATAAAAAGGCAATTAAATTTTTTAAAAAAATCTTAAACTCATGTCAACACATTTAAATAAATTTAGAAAGCTTTCCAAGGCTTAAAGGAATTTAACTCTCTGGCCCAGGGATTCAGACCATTTGGGGTTTGACTGATGACTCATCTAATCTGTCTGTAGATCACTGAGCCACTTCGTTAAGATGATTGGATGACCAGATGCTGAGAACCCTCCAAAAAAAGTTACCCTGCCTGAAATGTTCTTACTCAGATATTTTTAACCATTCAATGCACATGACCTTGGCATTGCTTGAAAGGAGGCAGCTCATCATTTTGTAGGCAAAATACCAGATCATCTTGGCACTGCTTTCATAATCCTCTTTTTTTCTTTTTCTCATGTTGAGTTAGTGACCATGCTGCCTCCTTCATTTACCTCCTTCCTTTCTCATCCTCCTCCTCTTCCCCAAGGTTCTTTGAGTGTGGTAAGTATAAACTGAAACTCCTATCTCTTTGTGGAATGAACTTAAAACAGTAAATACATTGATAAGTTGAAGTGGGTTTTAAAAAAAATATTTAGCCCTTGTACCAATTTATCACAATCCTATTTAGAATTATTGTTTCCCAGTAAGCCAATTAATTGAAACTGTTTTAGAAGCGATAGGGAAAAAACACTTATTGTTTTAAATTATTTATCATTCGTTTAGCTATGTACTTCTTCCAATTTTGCAGTGTTCTGGGCATATTTTCTGTTTTCTATCATTCTGCTTCTGACTACTCTCAAATCTCAAGAATGAAAAAATGGGTTAGATACTTGTCAGTAACCACATGAGCAGCTGGCTTTGGAGAATGGGTTAAAATGCCAGCCATTCAAGTAATTGGGCTAATTAGAGTCTGTTGAAACACATTCCTTCTCAACTCCTTTGTTATAATTTTGGTGGCCAGATTCTTTTGATTTTCATGTATTCTGTTAACAAAGAAATTTTTTTAGGCCAAGTCTGTAGGGTTATGACTTCTTGGTGCTGGCTACTAGAGAACATATTGGAAGCTGGCAGAATATAGGGTCAAGAGAGAAGAGAGTTCTCACTAAAGCACTGTGACAATCTTCCCACACTATCTATTCTGTTGCCTGTGTTTTATATGACTGGTGACTGATGTTTGGGTTGTAAAAACTAAAAAGTCATTTTACCCACTTTTTAAGGCGAACTCAATACATGATTCTCTAAGGTCAGAACTACAGTAAAATATTTGGTGCGGTATGTAGTAGTTACTCTTCATGTAGCTCTAGATTTCAGGCTTTGTTTTTAGGATGAGGCTCTGTTATTTTTCCTTCTTTGGCAAGAAGCTAAGGATAAAATAGGTTTTTTGCAGCAAATTAAAAATATTTAAATTTGGGCTGGGGATTTAGTCAGTGGTTCGGTGGCCTGCCTTGCAAGCACAAGGACCTGAGTTCAATCCCCGGTACCAAAAAAAAAAAGTCAAATTGACTTTTCCTTTTTTATATAAAAAGTTCCAAGCAATTGCTGTTGAGATAATTTCTCTGAGATCAATGTTTTTATCTCTGACCTATAGTTCGGATACTGAAGTGTAGAATACTAAAGGCATAGCATTATACATTTTGTAGGTACTCATTAAATGTTTGGAACTTACCCCAGGTTTCTTTCTAATCTTAGTCCAGAACAATGACTCACAGCCTTTCTTATACTGTAGTGTGCACAGATTTATAATTTGTATATGGCACATGGAATTTTTTTTCCAAATAACATATCTAATACTAGTCATAGCATAATTTAGAAAGGTGTACAATTTGAAAAATACTATCCTACATTATTACTATATCTACTGGGAGTAAAACTGCCATAGAGAGCATGTGTCACAGTGTTCATTTGTGACATAGGTAAACATGATATATCCTTCAGAGCATTAGACTATGGTATGTTATACTTTGTATCATGTGGGAGGGACAGATGGCTCATAAGAGGTTACAAACACTAGAACTCCAGCCAGCTCAGACCAGTTCAGACCTTATTTCAAGGCATTTGGTTCTTCTACCAAAAAAAAAAGAAAAGAAAAAAAAAATATATATATATCCATCCCCACATTTTGCCCCTTATTCCCACATTGGCATTTTGGACTAGATCTTGACCTATGGGACCAACAACTTCTTAATACTAAAGAGCATGTATAGGCCAGAGAATTGTCTAACACAATGCTTTATGAGTCATCCTAATGGTCAGTGTACAAAGTTCTATCATGTTACCTTAAAACAACCCAGCTTTGGTCCGGGGATCTAGCTCAGGAGTTCTGCCGCCTGCCTTGCAAGCATAAGGCAGTGGAGAGCCTGGATGAGCACTCCGCTGAGTTCAATCTCTGGTACCAAAAAAAAAAAAAAAAAAAAAAAAAAAAAAAAAAAAAAAAAATAGCAAAAACAAAAAACAAAAAACAAAAACCCAACTTTGGTTTTTTGGTTTGTTTTGTTCTATTTTTGGTACCGGGGATTGAACTCAGGACTGTGTGGTTGCAAGGCAGATGCGTTACCACTGAGCTAAATTCTCAGCCCAGAACAACCCAACTTTGAATTGCTTATGAACCATAGCCTATATTTTTGAGTGTTTAGTTTAATGGAATACAGGTGATTTGGGAAGCTCTGTCTCCTTCATCTTCACTTTACTCTTGTGTAGTATTTTGCCCAAACCTGTTTGGTCTACAGCTTGTTTACTGATGACTCAGTTTACCCTAGGTAGTTGTGGTTTGGAAGTAGGATATCATCCTCTCCTCTGTTAGATGAAAGGTTATAAATGTTAGAGAGAGTAAGGTTAGCAACTCATTTTAAGGAAAGCATTTGACTTTTTTCATGAAAATGTCACCATGATCATCATGATTTTGAGTACTTTACAGTATTTCAGGCACTGCATAAGATCATATGTTTAATCTATCACTGTCCTATTTTATAAATAAGGAAAGTGAGGCTAAATAGCTTTTCCAGGGTCACATAGAGAATGCATTGGAGAATCAGAAAGCAAAACAAGAATGTCTGGTTCCAAAAGCTGTGCCTTTGTGCTGTACTTCTCTACCTAGCAGGCAGTAGGAAAAGACATCTTAGTAAGCAGAGGCATAACACACAGCGATCTTGGTGGCAGGATGAGCCCTCCACTGACGCAGACTTCACAAATTATGGGATAGCAATGAGAAGAGTGAGAAGAGGAAGACATTTTCTGGACAGGAGAAGCCATACTGGGCACCATGGCAAAGCTGGAGCCTGCTGATGGCTACCATGAGACTTTCTCGTAGAGGTCAGGAGGCACTGAAGTTGGGGAAAGGCGAGGTAAGAAAAGCCAGTCACCTACCCAAGGCAGATGAGAAGGAAGCAAACAGCAGAGGCACTGGCATTTTGTATTAAGATGAGTAAACAGGCTGATGTGAAAACTCACAGCTTCTTAGGAGAGGGATGAGAATGATTTGAGGGTGGGTCTCTGTCTTGACCCTGCACCACAGCAAACAAAAAGAAAGTGTCCTTGAGCTAAGATAATCAAGATGAAAGTGTGTTTACACAGATGAGCAGTGGGATTTATTCAGGACTCTGAAAGGTAATCCCTGGGTTCAAGACTCCGTGAATGCCATGCCATGTTCCCAAGCCAGTAAATAACTGTGAGCTTTTATGAGGGTGGATTGTGGGACTCATCTAGATGAAATTTAGCTGGTTTCACCTCCAGACCAGGGACCTCTAATGCAATCCAGGTGTGCAGGCAGTCCAGGCTCTCTGCCTTGGAAGCCTTGAAGAAGATCTTTCATCCCCAAAGAGAAGCTTTGAAGAATACCAAGGGCCTTTCTATCTCTCCTTGTTTTTTGTGTTCTTGCTGCCCACATTTGGTAATTGGAGATATTTGTGGTGTTAAAGCCGGACTTGTTCCTTCTCAGCCCGCCCCTCCAACAGTGAAACCTTATGCCTGTGGCTTCAGTTGTGTGCAGCACGGATTTCTCTGCAGTGTCCCTCAGATGTAAACGGAGAATGGCTGAAATGCTAGAAAGGGGGTTATAGGAAATCACCAAACAACAATTTTCCACGTGTATAGATCCTTTCATCTGAGGGCCAGAGAAGCTGGAGAGGGTGCCTCCAAAGGGGTAGGGGGTACAATTTAGAACTCTGGTTATAGAGTAAGGAACTAAAGATCAAAGGGCTAAGTCCTCAGAATTATAGTGAGTCACTGGAAAAACTCCGAGTAGAAATCAGGCATCCTGTTCTCCAATCTTAAATGGCTAATAGGTGCAATTGGCTTTTAAACATTATATTTATTTTTTTTTCATTTAGATTCAATGGCATCCTAAGGAATATAATTATGTGTGCATTATATATTTGTATTTCCAAGTCCTACAGCATTGCCATTTGTGGATGAGGTGAAGAGGTACTGGGAAGCCCTTACATCTAATGTGTGGTCTTTGTGCTCCCATGGGACCATGGCCTCCCCTGAAAACCACTACCAATATTCAGGCCATCTTGTGGCTTCAATTTAGAAGTTCCCCCCTAAGAGAGCTAAATTAGCAGCTATGAAGTATACTGTTAACTGTGTGATTAACTTTTTCCAATTTTGGCCTCTGTGTGCCCGGAGGTTCAGATCAGCTTTGACATTGTCTCCAAATATATCAATTTAACATATTACAAACAAATTTATTTGTAGAATTAAGGACAACAGGATTTGCTTGAAGAAAGAATATGTAAATTCTGTAAACGTTTTAAGATTCCATTCAATTTAGATTCTTTTTTTCATATGTCCTCCGTATATATGCCAGTTTTTGATCATGTGTAATCTGACTTAAAGGTAATGTGACCTGAAGATGGTTAAATTATATGTATATGAGTGTGTGCGCACTTGTATGTGTGTGCTTGCATGTGCATATGGTTTTTCACATGGGAAAGAAGCCAGAGAAATGTTTAATCTTTTCACTCACTTGCCAGAAGCTGGAAAAAGCATCTGTTGCAGAAATCAGCTCCAAGGCACCTTCCCCAAGTATATCTTAAGAGGTTCTGTCCCCAGGAAATTGTTGAGAAATTTGCAAACGTGCTTTGTTTCTTAGAGATTTTAAGGGTAATGGGCTCTGACTGTACTTAGAGAGATGAGACATGAGACAGTCACTTTTGAGGCCATCCAGGAAGTGTATTAGAGTGAGGGAATCTTTTGCAGATCTCGTAAGAGTATGCTGATATAAAGGTAGCGAGGATCTAGTGAAAAGAGCATAAGCTTTGAGCCAGAGAGTCAAGGGCTTTAGGATGATTACTTCATTTCTATGAACTTCACTTTTACAAAAAGAAGATATTAATAGCCACATAGATTTGTTATGAAGATTAAGTAAAAATATGTATGTGACACTTTCAAAACTGCTGTATAGATTCAATGCAATCCCAATGAAAATTCTAACAATGTATTTCACAGAACCAGAGAAAACAATCCAAATATTCATTTGGAACCAGAAGAGACCTAGCATAGAAAAAACAATTCTAGACAACAGAGACATG
This sequence comes from Fukomys damarensis, assembly GCF_012274545.1. Classification (NCBI taxonomy): domain Eukaryota; kingdom Metazoa; phylum Chordata; class Mammalia; order Rodentia; family Bathyergidae; genus Fukomys; species Fukomys damarensis. The sequence goes on from NW_022900933.1 coordinate 11,387,907, forward strand.
ACAGGGGGCATCATAATCCCTAATTTGAAACTATACTATGAAGTCAGTATGATAAAAACAGTATGGTACTGGAAAAGAAACAAATCTGAGGATCAGTGGACTAGATTAGAAGATGCAGAAACTGCAGATATACTCATCTACCTTATCTTTGACAAAGAAGCCAACCATCCTCAGTGGAGAAAAAATAGCCTCTTTAATAAATGGTGCTGGAAAGCCTGGATTTCAACCTGGCAAAGATTAAAACTAGACCCATATCTTTTACCATGCACTAAAATAAAATTGAAGTGGATTAAAGATCTAAATATTAAAACAGAAACACTACACTTACTGGAAGATAAGTTAGGTGGAACTCTCAAAGACATTGGCCTAGGAAGACTTTATGAACAAATCCTCAGCATGGGAAGTAGCACAAAGAATCAGTTCTTACTAGAAAGCTTCTGTACTGCAAGAGAAACCACCAACAGTATGAAGAGACAACCCACAATGTTGAAAAAAACTCTCACCAGCTGTTCCTCAGACAAAGGACTACTATCTAGAATATATAAACAACTCAAAAAAAATCAGACCCCCCCATTTAAAGACCCAATTCAAAAATGGGCATCTGAAATGAACAGACATTTCTCAGACAAAGAAGTAAAAGCAGCAAATAAATTTATGAAAAAATGTTCAACGTCACTGGTCATTCGAGAGATGCAGGTGAAAACAACACTGAGATTCCACCTCACCCCACAAAGAATGGCTGCTATCAAGAAATAACAACAAATGCTGGCAGGGTTATGGGGAAAAAGGAACCCTTCTCCATTCTTGGTGGGAGTGCAGACTGGTACAGTCACTGTGGAAATGAGTATGGACTAGTATTAGAGGTCCCATTTGACCCAGCTATTCCTCTGCTAGGTGTCTTCCCCAAAGAATTAAAAGAATCATACCACAGCAATATATGTGCACCCATGTTTATAGCAGCATGGTTTATAATAGCTAAAGCCTGGAAACAGCCAATTTTCCCATCAACTGGAAACTGGATAAAGATGTGTTTTTTGTTATAAAACAGAGTACTGTCAGCCATAAAGAACAATAAATTAGAAACATTTATAGATAAATGGATTCACACTGAGGCCATACTCTATTGTTTTTAGCATCTGTTGGCATTTGTTTCACAAAACCTGCCAGTAGTTACTGATGTAGTGTAATGAAGAGAGACTGATTCAAGACTATGTACATCTGGCCTTGAACTGGCCATTTATCATGTGTCAATCTGCCTTGACCTGGTCATTGTGTAGAATCACGTGATCTGGACATTTGTCACCTCTCTGGGAGTTTGCAACACTTGCTATTGTAGTACATAAACCTCCATCTCAGTAATTTAATATGTACAAATTTATTGCTTACTCGGGTGAAGTTTATTTAGATATTGATGTTCTTATTGGTGGGAAACTTCACCAAGAAGTAATTTTCAGAATGAGTCCCTTCCATCTTATTAGCCCTCCATTTAAAAAAAAGAATGACTTCCAAGGTCACCTTGGAAGAAGAAACAGCATGAGGGAAGGATCATGAAGAACAAATGCAAGTTTTATACAGAAGGTGTCTGTATCACTCAGACCTGTTCCATTGGTTGGGATTTACACAGCAATCTAAACTACAAGGAGAACTAGAAAGTTGGTCTGGTTGTGTGTCTAGAAAGAAGAGGAAATTAATTTTGTAAGCAGCCAGCAGTCTCTGACTCATGAGCTTGTCCCTTCAGCCTCAGCCTCTGGTTTTGAATTCCTTTCCTTCCCTTGATTGACCTTTATTTCTATGTATGTTATTGGTTTATGATTTTCATTTTGGTTTGGTTAACTCTTTAATTTGGGGATTTTGACTCACCTTGCCTTCATCTCAGGTTATTGATCTACTCTTGACTGCTAATCATAATTGCATTCAGAGAAAATTAGAATTGTTTCTGAGTTAAAGAAAACCTTAGAGACAGTTGGGTCTGACAATCATTTTATACTAGAAATGATTCTTTCCAAAAAACATCAATAAGTTTACTTATAAAAGGAAATAAAATACAGACATCTCAAAATCAGTTTTTGAAGCTTTTTTCTTTATAATGCTTGGATATTTTAAAAGATGATAGATTAGTAAGAGATAGTGGCAATACTAGCATAGTGGCAATACTCATTGGTTTTTATCCTTAGCCATGACTCTGATAAACCATGTGAAAAATCTTCTCATCTTTAAATGGGTGTAGTGGAACACAGAGGATAATTGGAAATATTGGAAACCTGTATACCCAAATGGCAGTAATATTATATTTGGTGGTGGATTATGAATGATTCTTTGGTTTGGTTCTTTTTCTGTTTTATTATTACTATTATTATTATTATTATTATTTTTGTCTTCAGATTTTGAGCACTGTGAATACATTGATTGTATTTACTATCCCCACCTACATCCAATATTTCTTAAAGAAAAAAATCATGAAGAATAAAAAGGATGGGGGTGATTTCCAGCCCCAGCTACCTCATAGAACTTCTTTAGGAATCAGATAAAATAATTTATAAGAGTAAACTTTGAAAAATGTAGAATATATAATAAAGTATTGACAGATTAGACCTATCTTTAAATGCAGAGTTTCTGTATAGACCAAGTGACAGGCAGGATTCTTAAAGCTCAAGAATTCGTCATTTGGGTTTGCTCCTCCTCCAAGACCAGGTAATTCTACAAATACAAATTTATTTCTCACAAAAATCAGTGAGTGAAGAATACAGTGTTTGCTGCTAATATCAGCAAATAAGAGTAGACCGACAGCACGTTCATCAGCATCGAAATTATAATTTTAAAGGCTGCAGGAAATGTATAATACTAACATGTCCTTGTGTAAATTAAGGAGGAAGAGTAGGAAGCAAGTAGGACAGGCTTGTCTTGTCTGCTAATCTAAAAACTCTTCCTTGGGTATGTTATGTTGACCACACAGAAATGTAGGGAACCTGCTTGTTAGTGGTAACTGTCACATGGAAGCACTTAGTTCACTTAACTCGCTTTCCACAGCTTTTATGATTATAGACCACCATCAAGATATTTTATTTAAATTAAATTGATATGTGTTTGTCTGTTTATAAAAGTAATATATACTTATAAAATTCAGACCTGTAAGGCATATACTATGGAGAAAGGGTATAAAATTATACACTTAGATTTAGCTACTCTTGACGTGCTTGTGTCCTTCAAATTTTCCCGGTGAATATGTTAAGATATTTACTATTCCTTTTCTTTTTTTAACTTTTATTAATTTTATTGGTACATTTAATGTATACAGTATAATGGCATTCATTGTTGGTAATTTGTACCTTTACATAATCAATCTTGGTTCTTATTTTTCCCCATTCCTCTGCCTTCCCTTCAACAGTGGTTCCGCTGCCTGCCTTGCAAGCACAAGGACCTGAGTTCGATCCCCAGTGCCAAAAGAAAAGTTTGTACTATTCATTTTCTTAGCAGATAATGCTCTTATATAATATACTGTTTTATACCTTTTCCTTTACCTGTTACATCTTAGACAATATTTCATGTGAGGATTCCTTTCCCTATCCCCTATACTGAGGATTAAACCCTTGCACATGCTAGGCAAGTGCTCTGTATTGGGGTGCACTCCCCAGTTCTTTTTGAAGTTTATTTTGCATCAGGGTTTTGCTAAATAGTCCTCAGATTTGTGATCCTCTTGCCCCAGCCTCCGTAACAACTGGGATTACAGGCATCTACCACCACATCCAGGAATGGGAGGGTTTTTAACAGCAGTTTTCTTTTTTTATATTTCTTCAGAGTTCCTTAGTCTCACATTTTGTTGGTATATATATTTATTTATTTTTTTTTTTTTAGGTAAGAGATTTTTAGAATGGCTATTTAGGAGTAGTTTTAAAGGCAATAGTATTAAGTTTGGCTCTCACTTTCCTACTGGCCAGTCCATTAGTTGTGATTTTGGTGGTGTGAATCATGAATTAAGGACTCCACAAAGGGAACAGTTTCCCATTCTACCATTCTTTCCTGCAACGGGCTCACGTAAAGTAATTAAATTTAGGGATTATGTTTTTTTGTTCTGAAAAGATGGAATGAGTTATCCACCTAGAAACAAGTCTGATCCAGTTACTCTTCTCTTTAAAATTCTCTTTTGATTTCTCATTCCCAAAAGGATAGAATCAAAATTCATTAGTTTCGAAGAATTTCATGACTTACCTTTCTGGACTCAGCTGCCAGTGTACTGCTCCTTGTACATATGTTTCAGACAGTGATTTCGTACTGTTCCCTACTTTTGTGCTTTGCACTGCCTTTCCCTCTGCTAGGACGCTTTTCATTACTTTTCTTTTGGTGAAACTTACATGTTTATAGCTCTTTGGTGAGACTTTGCTAGACTCTTCAGGGACAACTCTTTCTCCTTGTTCTCTGCGTCTCTTATGGTGGTTGTGATTTCTTTTGTGATGCTGGGGATCAAACTCAGGGCTTTGTGCATGGTAAACTTGCACTCTACCACCAAGTCACAAACCCAGCCTTATTTTTTTTTAGTGTGGTATAATGTACATACAATAAAATACATGAGTCTTAAATATACAGTTGATGAATTTATCATGTCAGAATTTGCACCTGTACTGTGAGCATTCAGTACATTCAAGTTTGTTTTTGTATCCCCAGAGGTACTTAATAAATACTTGAATAAACATGAATGACCTCTAGATAACTTCTTCATTCCATCCAGTGGAAATTACTTTATGAAAGGAGACAATAGGAGTGTTTTTTTATGAGTGTGAGATCAGGTAACATTTTTTACATTCTTGCCTCTAACCTCAAAAATTAAGAGAAAACCTACAATATTATTAGTATATTAAGTGACAATTATGGATCATCAGAAAGAACAACTTTTATCTATTTTTCTATCCATTTGATGAATAGTGATTTTTACAATAAACTGTAAATCTTAAGACTTGACTTATGGTAAGGATCAAACTGCCTTTCCCTTACTATTTATTCTGTATAGAAAAAAGCAAATACCCCTTATTCCTAATTCTAGGTTTAGGTTGCTTAATAAATGGAATGATGTTTCATTTCAAAGTTCGTTCTTTCCATAAGAGTTGCTGACATTGAAAAAATGGTATTTATGCATTTTTTAAAGCTAAAAAACAAAGTGTCCTCAGAGTAATTTGATTCAAAAGAGGGTTTAGTAGTTTTCCTTGAAAGGTGATCCTGAAAACAATCCTTTAATTTACATTAGGCCTTCAAAGGAAATAAACACATTATCTTGTGTAAAAGACTAGCCTGGTTACCTTTTCTGTGTTAGAAAACTAGGCTGAGATATCATTTCATTTTAGTGATTTAGATTTTAAATCTAAAGAAGTACATATAGTAACAGGTAAATAATAGACACTTTTTTCTTCTACATTCAGTAATCTAGATGTCCTTATCCCTTCTCAGCTTATTGTAATTTTATTATACAACTTATATTCTTCCATTAATTAAGCAAGCAAGTAATCAGCTCATTCAAATAATCTGTCATTATCTATGCCTATTATACCCACACTATTCAACACAGTACCCTGGGGATATCAAGATGAAAAATTCAGATTAAAATTTGGTCTTGACTCTCTCTTTAAAAACTTAATTTTCTCCTTGTGATTAATTAGTCCAATCTAACAAATATCCTTTTAGAAAATCTACTTTGTGCCTAATACTGTTCAAGATCATAATTCCTAATTTCTATAGAAGCTAGCATTTTTTCTCATTGATTTAAATAGTGGCTAATGAATTTTAGGGTCTTAATGTGGTTAGTGTTGCATATTTCCTTGGTAATTATGAAATGGAAGGCTCAAGCAAATTCTTCTTTTCTGGGAAATATGAATTACATTAGTTCTCATCATTAATTATCTAAATATTATTAGTGCTATATTATTGTAGTCTTTGTAAAAATAATATCCTATTATAAATACAAAAAGTGTGTTAGGTAAATGTTACTGTTGATTTTTAGAGGAACTGTGATTTGTTAATAGATTTGAGAGTAAAATGCATTTGCTGAAATCTTTAATTGTGTACTGGTTTGTACTCATACCCAACTTCTATTGTAATGTCAACAAGTGAATTAGTGATAAACAGATAAAAATTAAGCATATGTGCTTGGATCATGGTTTTGGTCATAGATCTGCTTTATGGAAACTTGAGCTTCTGTGTAGCAACACTTGAAATCACTGTTTGACCAAGTCACTTAATAGAACAACCCAATAAAAGGTAACTTGAGGCTCTGTGAGAAAAACAATACTATTATTATTATAGACAGCTAAGTTAGGTAGAAATATTATAGGTAGTGAAACAGAGATAGGCTCTTGAGAGAGTCAGTACAAAAGATGAAAACATATTACAACTGTGGCCATAGACACTTCTGTTGGAAACCAGACCTCAAGATACAACACACCAAATGACCAGGCCTATATACTTTCCCAAGGGATAAGTGGTAAAACCTTGCTCATTAAAGACTAGATAGATATCATTCACCCTGGTTGTGACCAAAACCTCCAGATCCATCCCTTCCTAAAAATTCCTTTGTTCTTTCTATGTACACTTGCTATGTGACTTGCTTCCCCCATTGGATCGGTATTACCTAAGCAGCTATACTTGTAATCTTATTGATTGATCATAGTTTTCTCCCATGTTGTACCTCATGAGGATCTATTATTTCCCCTATATCAGTTAGAGGTCCTATATCACTTTACTGATGTAACAACTTACCAATCAAAATGAGAAGGCTGAGGCTCTTCCTTTATTTTTTCATCTGTTATGAATATGAGGAGAATAGTTCTTAGAATTAGATCCTGAACCTGTATAAAACCAGGGTAACATTGGCAGCTTCTCAGAGCATAATTTCTAAGGAACGAGATAATAAAAGACTCTGTCCCTCTGTCTTCTGGTAGTCGCTCTTCTGACAGTCCAGGTTTTACTCAGAAATAGTTTCTCATACTCTGAGAAAACTCATATTCCTTTAGTTTTAACGTACAATTCAAGAGGTAATGCCTTTTTATTTTCTTCTGAGAATTCTACACTCAGTAGAAAGCAGAAGAAGATTATATGTCATTAATCACTCAAGAACTCCTTTCCACTATAATCTAGAAGACACTTGCCATGCAGGCATTAAAATTACCTTGATTGGGGCCAGGATTTAGCTCAGTGGTTCCACCGCCTGCTTCACAAGCGTAAGGACCTGAGTTCAATCCCCGTTTTTTTGTTTTTTTTAATTACCTTTATTGTGTAAGGATAGCCTGAGTGGTTCACTTAGGTCACAAATGTTTGGGCATTACTCAAGTGCTGTCCAAGACTGACCAATTAGTTTTATTTTTCACTGCTTTTTTCAAATTAACCTTAACACCACCCAATAACTCTGAAAGGAATAGAGGTTCCTAATATTGCAACTTTACTCAATTCCAACGATGTGACATGCTTTTCAGACCACAGTTAAATTTCAACCCAGACATCTCTCTTCAATTCAAGTCATCAACAGGCCAGACAAAGCCAAGATCATGTGTTGAACCAATACAAGGAGTTTTGTTGGTTCCAAAACTATAATGTTATTCACTGTTTGAAATACTATACCATGGTTAATCATAAGTCGCAGCTGTTGTGTCCTTTTATTTGTGATCCCTTAACAAGCAAGAACTACTGTGTGAAAGGATCCTTTCATGAGGTCTTCTTTTTGGAAGCCCCTTCCTCTTAAAAACAGTTTTCTATTCCACATTTGAATGATCAAACTGTAATATTTTGTGTTTTGACTAATGACAATTGAAACACTAAACCGTTTCTCTCCAAACAATTCCTTTTGATTTTCAGTGGCAAATGTATGACATAATATTCTTCCTTTTCCTAAGATATCTAAAAATTAGGGTGGTCAGTCATCTAGAATAAGGATGATATTCCTACCCTCTGCCTCTGGTTGGTATGACCAAGCCAGGTTGAAGCAATTCTGTTGGGGAATATGAGGCTTTTCGGAGTTCGCGTATTTGTGTAAACCTGCCTCCGGCTTCTTAACCTCTGGCTTCCTCAGCACAGCATTCACCTTTTCAATGTTCAAGCACATTAGCAATTAGAAATAATAGGACTCACACTCATTATGCCCACACTAATCTGTTCCATTTCATACTCATTTAACTGCTTACCAGCAGGAACTCGGGGGAAAGTGGCATAGGACATTAAAACAAACAAAGAGCCATCTAGGCCCAAAGGAACAGGGTAATTAGATTTGTTTAAATAATTAAACTTATGAGTTACACTTTCCCCCTTTGCAGCACAGAAAAAAATCTATTTGAGGGACATTTCAACATCCAAGCTGCAAATATATTTACATTGGAAATATTTTTTATTTTGGAAAGCGGTAATTGGTCTTTTGTAATAAAAGTTAAGGATGGCTGAAGATAAACTTGAACTGTAACTGACACAGCTGGATGAAGGAAGAAACAACCTGTGAGTTAGGTGATCTCTGTTTTAACCTTGGCTGGGTCAAGGATATTCAGCATCTTCTTTGTTCGCAACTGCTGTGCAATAACTGTGAAAGACATGGTGGCTGCCCTTCAGCGAGTGGAAACTGAATGAACAACCTGTATGTATTAGGGTCAGAAAAAGAATGGTGTAACTCGGGTGTAAGCCAAGAGCCACAGGATTAACTCTAGCCCAGAAGGAAAGGAGTGCGTTACTATGGACTCTGCTGCGAGGTAGCTATAGGTTCCTTGGATAATCTCCACAATCCACTTATTTTCTTTTAAACTGTGTATTTTTATACCTGCCTCTGTCAAGTGTAGCAGAATAACCTGAGTAGTGTTCACAACTATGACTTAGAACTTTGAGTCTTTTGCAAATCTGTAAACACAAAATGAGAATGAGATACAATCATGTGGTGGAAGAGGACTTTTGAATATTAATATTCTGCAATAGAGGTAGTAAGAGTGCTTTTGTAGTATGATGGTAATGTTAAAGATAGTCTTTAAAGCCAGGTGTGGTGGTGCACACCTGTAATTCCAGCACTTGGGAGGCTGAGGCAGGAGGATCTCTGTGAGTTCAAGACCAGCCTGGGCTACATAGTGAGTTCCAGGTCAGTCTCAACTACATAGTGAGACAATGTCTCAAAAAAAAGATAGTGTTTAATTTGATTAAATGTAATTTGATTAAGTGGCAACTTAAAAGAAAAATCTATTCCAAGTTGACTTACTTTCCTTAACTATAAGAAATAGAAAACATTTCATAAAATTAACTATATTTTCATTTTTATTTTACTTCATTTGTTTATTCATTCAGCATATAATTATCGATTAGCAGGCCATGTATTTTTATATCTTGGTGCTATACATTGAAGATATTGGCTCTATCTCTAAAAAGTTTCCGAGGAGAAACTAAGAAGAAAAATAAGTTTCTACTATTTTAGATAGAATATTTTTTTGTGTGACTACATTGGAAGCAAACTACAATTTTAGCTATACTGACCGTAATACCTTCACGTTTAATCCCTGGCTCGTCCATTCAGTCATTTTCAAGTTAACAAACTCTAGGAACCTGGAGTCATCCTTGACAACGCCCCTTCTCTTGCTTCCAAGTAAAGGCAATTGCCAAGTCCTTTCAGTGTCTCTAGCGTAAATACTGAATCTGTCTGCTTCTCCGTGTACTTAGCATCTTGACTGCTCCGGTTACCTCCCGCTGTCTACGCTTGCTTCCTTCTAGTTAGCTGCTTTCACACTTTTCTGACTGAACCACAATGAAAACCATATCTCTCCACGATTCCTCTAGTACATTTGTGCGTTATGGTGTATCTATAAGTAAATCTGAAACAAAAGATTCAGAAAATAATGTGTACCTTTACTCTGTATGGTATGCATTTTGGTATTTTAAAAAAATTGTGCTAATTTTTTTCATGCTGGATATCACCAACTAAATTCATTTTATGATCCATTAAAAGGTTGAAATAACACTGTTTATTTCCCATCTTTCATTAGCTTCCATTTGCACTTTTAGGATACAACCTAGAAACAACATTGCCGACACAGTCCCGTGTGGTCCTACTTCTGCCTCACCGTCACTCTGTCCCATTCCTCAAGTTTTAACACAGGTTCCTTTCGGGTTCCTTTCTCTCTCGGAGTGATCTTCCTTCCCCAGTCTTCACCTAGCCAGCTCCTATTAGCCTTCATGTCTGTGTGTAAAGATTACTTTCTTAAGAAAATTAGATCTCCCTTAATCATTCTTCTTTTGCTTCTTTACTTTGTATTCATTATATTTATTTTAATTTTATGGTTATGTATTTCTTCGTATGACATTGTTGAATACTAGTGGCTTCCACTAGATTATATATTCTGTAGTAGTTGTAGTTTGTTTATTGCTGTATCCACAGCATCTAGCTCAGTCCTAACACGGGTGACAAATATTTCTGGCACCTACTTTGTATCAAATGCTATGCTTGGCCTTAGAGGTATAGAGGTAAATAAGACATAAACCCCGCTCTCAAAGAGTTCTGCTTTTTTGGGTTGCAGTGCACCTGAAGACAAGGTAAAATAAGTTAATAAATGCATTAGGAAGGGCATTAGAATGCTGGAATCCTTAGAAACAACTTTTTGTTTAAGACTAAGTAAAGAGGGGTTTCTTTAGTTCCTCAAAATACAAACTAAGGAAACTGCAATGACTTGTTGAATTGTTGAATGACTGAATAAATTTCCCATTAATACATAGTAAGATTTAAGTGAATGATACTTATCACAGTGCTTTTGACTTTTGATGCTATTTGTATATCACTATGTGGGTCTCAGGTTCAGAATCTTAAAGTTTGAAATAATCCAATGGGTATGGAGACCAGAGTTCCACTCACTACTGGAGTACTCAATTATAACATCCTTACTAGACAGTCATTAGACTTTGAACCTTCTCATGCTGGGGAAGTAACCATTACACAATGCCTGCTGCTCCAGTTGGTAGTTTAAATAACTAAATTTTATTATATTGAGCTCTTTTCTCTCCATTTGTCGGCCTTTTGGGGACATCTGTGCAAGTTTGTTCTCTTCCACAGAACAATCGCTATTTGTATATAGATAATTTGCCCAATAAATTCTTTTTTTTTTCAGTTGAAGTGATCCTTGTTTCTTCACTTATTTCTCATATGACGTGATTTCCAGACCCTTTCTCTTCCTATAACTTTTTTGACATTTTCCAATTTTTCTGTATATTCTTTAAAGTCTTGGCACCCAGACTGGAGGCTGCACTTCAGCTGTGTCCAGACCAGTGTGGAGCACAGGGAAACTGCTTTTTTCCTTACTCTGAACACTATACTTTTGCAAATCTGGCCTTAAATTGCAGTGGGGTTTTCAGCGGCCAAGTGACAGTGTTGGCTCACACAACGTTCACAGTCAGCTAAAACCCTAGATCTTTTTCACATGAACTCTTGTTCAGCCTGGTCATTCTCCCATCCTGAATTTAGGTATATACAGTACTACTTTTCCTTCTTGTATTCATGTAATAGATTTTTACATTTATTCCCATTCAGTCTCATCTTATTAAAGTCAAACCAATCTTCTAGTCTTTTGTGGAGTCTATAGATTTGGCGAAAAAAGAAACTCAAACCCCAGTGAATACCACAAACAGTTATTTGCTTTAAATTCAGGAAATGAAAAGTTGTGCTGGTTTTAAGTTTCTCAAATTGCCTCTCTTCTCCAACCCTTCCCCCGCCCTCTCAGTGCTTTAGTCTGATGCCCAGTAGAGGATGTCTGGGAGCAGACTCCTTTCAGGGAGGGTCCTGCTGTCAGCCTCTGTAATACCACCATTCAGTGATAGCTGGGGGTCTGTCTTGGCTAAGTCGAGGGAACATCTAGTCTCCGAGGAAACCTTTGCTTCTCACCATATGTCACCTACTTAAACTGTAGCATCATCTAGTCTGGCAAATTTAGCCCATTGTCTCCCAGAGGAAACAGAGAGCGGCCTCCCTGCCCGCCCTCAATCTTTTTTGTCCCCACAGTCCAGCTCTGGAAAATATCTGAAGGCCACAGGAGTGGGAGTACCCTTTGATGTTTATATTGGCTGGCTCCTTTTCCTTTTTTACTTCTTTTTTTTTAATGATCAGGGTAGTAGAAAATGTGGGGAATTAACCGCATGACAGCAGCAGAGGAATTCATTAGAGAAACGGAGATGAATTCTGCTCATATTTCAGGCTCTCAGGCATAGAGTCACAAAGGAGTAATCGTCTTCTAGTTGTTTTTAATCATTTCTTTTGTGGGACCTTCCTTGTCCATGAAACCAATCTCAGTAACCAGGATGGGGGAGCCTGAGAACACAGGCTGTCAAATGGTATCTTTGATTTGGGGATTACTACAACAATATTAGCCACTTCTTTCTAATTTCCTCGTGATAAGATGGAACTTGTCCATCTTGGAGAGGCCAATGGACAGTGCTATGCCATTGCTTCTGTTTAAAGTGTTACACATTAAAAATTTGTTTTAAAATTGTAAAATATATGCATAAAATTTTACTATGGAAAATTCTCAAATAGACCAAGGAATATGGGGAACAACATTTTGCAAGTGTGTTCTGTACTTAATACCCTGAGAAAACTTGTTTTCATGAGCTTCAGAGGTTGTTTCAGTTGATAGTGTGCCCATGACTTAGTTAATTTATGTGTAATATTTTACTGGAAGAAATTTGGTAAACAATGATTTTTCTCTAAAATTCTAGCCAAGCAGCAGCTGGTTTTGAAGATGTTCTAGTGGTAGTAAGATTTCACACCCAGAGTCCAAAGGGATCATCTCCTTTGGTTGAGTAGTGGAATGTTACTGCTATTCTAATTCCTCATGAATCTTCTTTAAAAATACAGACATACTCATAAATTTCATATTGAAAACATTTAGGGAAAATGTCCTTTCTGAAGCAATTTCATTTACCTTATAAATTTGTTTATATATAATTGATTTCATAAATTATTTGCCCTTATTAGAGCAAATTGTATAAAGTCCTTCCTCAGTTATACTTTTTAGCATAGTTCTAGGTAAATATATTTACCCGAAAAACAAAGGTCAATTCTTGAATCTTGATATTTCTGGAAAGAGGATTCATTAACCTGGACTCATGCATATAATTAATTTTAAAGCCATTTTAGCATTAGTCTGATCCAGTCAACTTGTGCTTTCATCACACATTTAAGGTCTCACAGAGACTTGTCTAGTATCACAAAAAAGTTTTCAGGGTCTACTCTTCTCATGTTTCACCTTAGGGTTTGTACTTACTCAGAGACTCAGAGTCGGACAAGTAAGCACCTTTGGGCCATGTTGTTCCTGTTTCCCCAGTGAGACACAGGAAACTGTCACCTGCTTGTCAGTGAGAGAAAATATATCAGTCTTTTTGTATCAGTTATAAGCAGGAAGAAGTGATAACTGAGGCCTCTAGAGGTTATAGAAAAGGCTCTACAGAGGAGGGGAGAGGGCCGGAAGACCACATAAGGTATTAATCATTGAAAGACTTTTTTGAAGACATCTTACATAAAGACATTTCAGATAGGTTGCCTGCTTCTGATTGGATCAGCATAGAGGAACCAGGAAGATAACATGAGGAAGAAGTTAAAAACATGGAAAGACAGATGCTCATAGTGTTTTGTTTGTTGTTGTTGGGTTGTTTTTTGTTTTTGTTTTTTTGGTTTTTTTTTGGTACCGGGGATTGAACTCGGGTCCTTGTGCTTGCAAGGCAGGCCACTGAACCGCTGAGCTAAATCCCCGGCCCTGCTCATAGTGTTTTTAAACACTAAGATAGTGAAAGATGTGATTTAATATAATTCTCTTACTTTAAAAACAGCCATTGGCCCTAAGGAAATCAAGAGATGAACACAAATATATGCACATAAATATTTTCATTTGTGCTACTTATAATAAGGAATCTTTGTAAAAGAAAAATAAGAATTTAACTGAACTTGCATTGTTAAGTATAGAAAGTAGTAGTCTGTAGGTATTAAAAATCACATCGTAAAGCTGGATGTGTTGAGGTTTGCCTGTAATCCCAGCAAAGCACTCTGGGAGGCTAAGGCAGGAGGATTAAAGATTCCTGCCCAGCCTGGGTAGTTGTAACTTATCAAGAAGTTGTCTAAAAAAATCAAAAAATTTAAAAAGTCTTAAAACCCCCAAATAAAAGAAAACTCTAATACAAAACCATTTTATATAAAATATCTGATAAATAAAATATCTGATCAAGAAGAGAATACTAATGGTATAGAGAGGAATGAAAAAAAAGTAAATTATGAAATAATATGTAGTGTAATCTCCATTTATAAAATATATTTACATTTATGACAATTACAAATAGGAAGGATATAAAAGTTGTTATCAGTTTTATACACATACACATAAAGGCACACTTATATATGTTAAGACAGACTTACTTTGATTTTCTTCTTTGGGCTCTTCTGTGTTTTCAGCTTTATTTTACAAGGAAATTGCATTGTTTTACAATTACATTTTTAAGTTCTGCTAAGAAATTAGGCATTGATTGATTGATTGATTTTAGGTAGTATAAAGTCTTGTGAGAATTTGAATAACTGACCATATAAAATAATATTGCTAGGAGACAAATATGATAAATGTATAAGGTGTTTTAGAGTAGAGAAGTCTTGTTAAAAAGGGACACATCTTCCAATTGTAGCAATAATACAATGATAGATGTTTGAAATAGGATGATGGTAGTAGGAATTCAAAGAAGGGGCCAGTGTGAAACATAAAGAATGAATAGGCAATGTGATGAAAGGCTCTGAGAGGTGAGAGAGGAGTCTGGAGAGCTGGGAGATGTTTATTCCAGGCTTTCTTTGTTTGGTTGGTTTTTGTATTCTGTGGGGGTCTTTTTGTTTATGTTTGTTTTTACTTTTTATTTGGAAGTACAGAAAAGTTGCAAAACTAAAAATAGTACAGAACACTCATTCCTTTATTCATATTCATCTATTGCTAATATTTTACTATATTTGCACTATAATTTATTCTATCGCTATCTAATATATAACCTATATATATATGCATTCATAATTTTATATATTATGCATGCATAAATTATATATACATATATATATATACACACACACACATGAACATAATATTTTGTGAGCCATTTGAGGTAACTGATCCTTGATTTTTCATTCCCAGATACTTGTTTATATTTCCAAGAAAGGTGACATTCCCTTACATAACCACAACAGTTATCAATTTCAGTTTGTTTCATCGAATATTTTATCTAATCTACCAGTTGTATCAGTTGACCTGATAATACCAGTGTCTTTCACAGCATTTCTTTCTTCCACCAGAGGATCCAAACTAGGATTAGATATTTCCATTTGTTAAATTTGTTAGTGTATCTAGCTGTCGTGTCATTTTAATCTTCTTTAATCTGGAATTTTCCCCATAGCCTTTCTTTTCTTTTTTCTTCATTCCTCTTTCTTCCCTTTTTGTCTCTCCCCCCACCCTTTCTCTCAGAATTTTTGAAGAATTCTGGGACACCCTCTACCACTACCACTGTAAGGAAATGTGTTTTTTTATTCCCTCATTGAGTTTATTGGTACATTCTAGATACACAGTACAGTTACATTCATCATTGGGATCTTGTACCTTTACATGACTAGTCTTGGTTCTCATTTTTTCCCCTTGTCCCTGCCCTCCCTTTACCCAGGAAATGTATTTGATGTTTCCTTATGGTAGGATTCAGACTATTTTGGCTTGTCAGTCATGTGATGTTTTGCCCTCAATTTATCCCTACTGGAGGCACATGATGTCTACCTGCCATTCACTGGTGATGTAAATTTTGATCTCTGAGTCAAGGTATTGTCTAATGGAAGTTACTACTTTCCCCTTGCAAGCACAAAGTAATCAGTGAAAAGCAAACATCTTTCTTCTTATCACCAGTTCTAGACTTAGTATCTGTTGGTGATTTTTATGTAATCCAGGCTTTCAAAATCATGGTCTTCCAACTCCAACATTCCTTCCACATTTACTGTCCAGCATATTTTTTGATAAGCAAGAGAACCGTTTTCTTCTTTCCATCAGTCTATCTATGCATCTATCCATCCATTACTTACCAGTTTTTTTCAGTGGTTGATACTATATTAAGTTACTTTGGTGTTCAAATGGTCCCACATTTAGCTGGTGTCTTCTTGTAATCATATCTACAGCATTTTAAATCTCTTCCTTACTTTTTGGCCTAGTCATTGTCACAGGCACATCTTATACTATCCTATTTCAGCCCTCAAATCACCCATTTTTTCAAGAAACTTGTTCTTTTTTAGTGGAAATAATATTAGAGAGCAAGTTCTGGGCCTAGTTTTGCTCATTGCTATTATGATGTTACTGCTTCTTGACCGTTGCAGAGAACAGGACTGGGAAATGCACACACACACACACACACACACACA
>NW_022900933.1:11404562-11423672 GCF_012274545.1 Fukomys damarensis
GTACTGATCCATTTAATTTTGTTCTACTTCTATAGATTCCATTCCTATTAGTTCTGTTTTTTAGGCCTTCCAGGTTTGCAATAATAAGGCAAAATGCTAAAGGAATTCAGCATGCAGTGGAGAGAAATAGAAAATTGAAATATACTGAGATGGTCAAGTTTAGTGATTAAGAAGACAGCTACACAAAGCCAAGGGTAAATAAAACTAAAATTTCCCAAGTCCAAAGATAAAACTTCAAGAGAAAGATAAGTAAAAGAGAACAGAGCAGGGGATAGTTATCACATTTTAAGGCACATTAAGAAGTTATAGTAGGAAAAGGAGATAAATAAGGGTTGTGTTGGAGAAACATATAGAATATATAGTTTAAAAAGGAGGAAAGCCAGTACTATGTAGAGACTCCATGGACAAGATTCAAAAAAATTTCAGAAGAGAAAAACTTCAGAGTGGTCAGAGAAAATTGAAATCCAAGATTGGCCTTTGGATTTGATATTTGGTTACTAAAGATTTTATATCTGGATTTAGAAGTTTTTTTTTAAAGAATATAGCCTTAAGGTACTGACCTAGTTTATATTAATTAATGTTCTTTAATGTTTTGGGGACATCTACATTTAGTTTTTCTTAATCTTTAGGTACCTTCACCAAATATTATTCTATTTCTAATTGCTTGCTAAGCAAGTTATGCTCTGTGTATAAAGTGCCCAAATCTAAGGAGCACTCTAGACAGGCTATTTTTAGGGAACTCATGTTTTTCTTTAAAAGCTCAGTTAGCATTTGGAATCGATATACAGTATAATATTTAGAAGGAAAACAACACATTTCCTCATCCCCCAAGAGGTTTCTTAAAATAGCATGTAATCTTACCTACAGTGGGAAAAGACTCAAATTTTATAAATTGGGTTGGATCTAACCCAGATTACCTGACCAGGAGAGCCCCCAAGAAAAACAAGGTGTGGTAAAGGTTATAGTCATGGTAATTAAAGAAATTTGTGTTGTGCCTGCTGGGCCCCAGTGAAAGCGGTGACCCAGCCTGTGGCAACTGGCATCACTTCCACTGCTGAGACATGCTGTCTTTTTGGAAAGAAGTCCAAACCAAATCTTTACCCACTTTGAAAGCCAAAATATTCTTCTCATTCCCGTCAACCACAGAAGGGGCTGAGCTTTTGCTAATAAGATCCATGTCTCTGTGACCTGTTGATGCATTAACCTGTTTATATTTAGTGCTGAAGCAATAAAAGATTTAATTTTAGTTGCTCTTCTTTGCAGAGTCAACTGAAGTAGAAGAGCTGGAATCTAGAAAGGATCTTTGAGGTTACTTGCAGTGAATCTGCCACTTTCCAAAGGAGAACACCTTAGAGAAATGGATTAATGTGTATGTGGTGCTTCAGCTGGGAAAATGGTAGGGCTTGAGCTCAGGCTGACTGACCCTTTCCCCAGGTCTGCAGCTCTCCCATGTATTAAGAGCATGTCGACCACAAAATCTCTTTGAGATTGTACGTTATACTCTAGATGTGAGTTCATCAGATCTGTACGGTGTGACAAGCTGTACTGTGAGAGGTGTACCATGCTCAGCAGCCATTTGGTAACCAGAACCCACACGCAAACTCTGGGCAATTCTAAAGTCAAATTTTACTGAATTGACTGGAATGTGTGGATCACTTTGATAGGCTTCTCTTGAGATGATATATTTTTTTTCTTTTGTCAGGTGGTTTGAGATATTCTCTAGGTTATAGAACTTTGTATAAGCTCTTTCTTCATTGGTGATGGATGACTCAGTTTGGGAGCTCAGGTGGACCTGGAGAATTTTGTCATCCTTCTCCTTGTAGGACTTAAAGACATTAGATTCAAAATAATACCTTTTGTCTTCTCTTCCTATGGAGAACCAACCTACTTTCGTTCTTAGTACTCTAGTATCTACTACTTTGGGAAATGTAAGAGCCTGTTCTAATTTCATCTGGTTTCACTCAGTAATTACTTATGGAATCCTCAGTGAGCCGGGTACCATACTAGGTACTGTGGTCTAACAAGGGTATCTATCTTTCCAGAGTTCGGGTCAGTGACAGAGAGCCCAGCAACCATGGCAAGCAATCCCTGCTGCAGTCTTTGACTCCCAGGGCAGCATGTGGCACAGCTTCCTCCATACTCTCAGGGAAGGTGGTCTCTTATTTCAGGAAGATGAGTTTTTCCAAGGGAGCTTTTAATTTTTCTTCATTGCCTTGCTTTTTTTCTCCCCCTCCAAATTTGAAAGAACTGAATGATGGCAAGGAGAAAGGAGCATATTTACACCTGAAAAATATAAAAATCCCTTTAAATCTTCTTTTAGGAAGATGATTTTAAGATATTCTGTATCCTCAGGGATCTGCTGCCCTTTGGATACTCATGTCTTGTTATAACTACTATCATGTTAGAAAATACTGGGTTAGACACCAAAAAAAGGAATTGCACTGAGAACTTTTGTAATAGTTCCTTTATAGTCACCTTGTTTTTCTTCTTTCTGCTAATCTCTTTAAATGAATGTTGAAGGACTCTCCTTGCCAAACTGTAATACATATCCAGGGAGTAAAGCATGTGATCTTTTTCCTTACTTGCCATTGAAATGTCATCAGTCTATATTAATTTGAGTGAAAAGCACTCTAGTGTAACTTTCGAAGAGCTCCAGAACGAAAAAAGTTGAGACCAATGACAAGGCACCTATGCAATGAAACCACAGTTTTTGTATACCATGCCAGAAGCAAATAAAAGATGATTGGTATTTGTGTGGCGCTTTTCAAATATACCAGGGCCAACTAGATAGGACTGCTTTAAACACATTGTTCTTATAAGTTTGAGTTTTATTTCAAAGATGTTGGGTATGAAAGCTAGCACTCCGTGCTTACACGAGTGGCCTTTGGGCTAGTTAAGCAATGGAATGATCACTGTGTATGGGCTGTTGCTTCAGTGAATCTTCAGTGGGCTGTCCTAGCAACCACCACTGCTGTGGTATCATGGAAAGACCACTGACTGCAAAGCAGTTTCCTTACCTGGAACAGAGAAAAGAACAATTCCCAGCTCATAGCGTGCGTGTGAGAATTAAAAAGAGAAACTGCTTGGGAAAGTGCTTTGAAACCTCCACAGTGCCCTGCATAAGCAAGGAAATGTGCTTGTGATCATTGTCATAGTGTCTTGGCGTGAGTAATTCCCTGGATGTTCGTGACAAGGTTGTCCAAAAAGAGTAGGTAGGTCATTTTATCGCCGAGAATTCTGTATATATTACAGGAAGTTCTTATTTGAATCACTAAGTAAAATGAAGGGCAGGGAGGATTATGCTGTATTTAAAATGTTCATTTCATTTTCACATTCCATTCTTTAGCAGCAAAAAATTTCCCTTTCTTTCCAGTCTGTTTTGCTTTCAAGTTCTCAGGCATGGTTTACTCATTGGTGTTCCCACACTTAAACATTTGCATTGCCTTCCTTGATTTTCTCTTTGAGAAGTCTGTTTCCCTGACTAATGTACTGTGTGGTCAGAGTGAGAGCATTGCTCTTGGTGTGTTTTCTCTGTTGGAATGTCTAAGATCAATAAATGGCCTACGCTCAGAACATTCTCTGTAACCTCCTCCCCATCCTTGCCCCTCAGTTTCTAGGGACTCTTGATTTAAGGGTAGGACTACTTTTGCTTGTACTTCTGGGGTCTTTCCCTCTGTACAGGGATCTCTTTGATTACATTGTTTTGCTCCCATCATGTTTCCCCATTGAAACCAATGTTTGAAGAAAGTGGAACATTGAAAAAAATCTTATTTGAGGGGCAGGAGTTGTAACCTAGTTGCAAAGGACTTGCCTAGTACACTCAAGGCCTGGGTTCCATCCTCAGCACTGCAAAGAAAAAAAAATAGAGTCACCGTTTTGTTACCATTACAGTATTTATTTTGTGCTAGCAACAAAACATGCCTGTAAGAGGTAAAAGAGAAAAAAAATAAAGAAGATAGTAGGAGAGTTCCTCCCTGTTTTAAATGAGTCAAAGGCTTTTTAGGTCAGTTATATAGCATTGATTAAATATGAAACTCTTCCAAGAGTTTGCTTGGAAAAAAAAACAAAAAAGGGCCGGGGATTTAGCTCAGTGGTTCAGTGCCTGCCTCACAAGCGCAAGGACCCAAATTCAATCCCCGGTACCAAAAAAACAAAAGAAAACAAACAAAAAACACAACAACCAAGAGTTTACTTGGAAAATAAAGTAAATTGTCTAATCTTTTATGGATTCTCTAATACAGAGAATGTGTCAGAGCAAACTTTTAGAAAAACACCTAAAGAAAATAGTTGTCTAGCTGGGCTTGGTGGTACCTTCCTATAATCCCACTACTCTGGATGCTGAGGTAGGAGGATCCCAAGTTTCAATCTAGGAGATTTAGTGACTTAGCAAGCCCCTGTCCAAAATTTAAAATAAAGCAATAAAAAGGGTGAGGATATAGCCTAGTGTGAAGGCCCTAGTGTTCAATCCCCAATACCACAAAAAAAGGGGAAAAAAGTGGTTGTCTTTAGACTAAAGACTGGGGTAAACAAAAGTAAAGCACAGATGTATGAGACAAGAGGCAGGTCAACATCAGAAACACCTACTGGCTGTGCCCTCTGCCCCCACTAACTGTCCAAACAGGTGAAAATGTTGACAAACTTCAAAAGTTTCACTGCCAAGTCTTCTTTGTTGGAATTCAGTTGAACATCAAGTCCTATAGCAAACTCTTCATATTCTGATAGTTTGCATTTATAGTTTGTGTGTGTAGGTTCAACAAAGGGAAAATGCTCTGGTCACCCTATTATGATTGGTCTATATGACAAAATTTATACTGTTATGAACCATTGGATTGGCTTTCTGGTTTGCTGTATCAGTCTTTTGCAAAGTTGGGCCAAGGCACAAACCATGTCTAATTGGAAGCAACTATGAGATACTAGCAATGTAGAGTTTCTGTGCCTGTGGGGTTGGGACTTGGTACCAGCACATAGTGAAAAAAGGAGAAAGGAAATAATACAACAGTTGGGTGGAAGTTTAGAATCTAGAATCTAATTGACCTGGGTTTGAATCCTAGATCAGCCATTTATAGGCTGTATAATCTAAGCCTGATTCTTCTCTAAAGAGGAGATTATCACAATATCAGTTTCCAAGGGTTGCTCTGAGGATTAGATTAGTTAATCCCTAAAATACTTGGCTCAGAGCATTCACATAACTGTAGTTATGAGCAACAGGAGTGACAATGGCAGCAGAAAGGTTAGTGCCCCATGTGTGTTCTTTGGGTGATCAACAAATTAGACTGGACTTGGACGCCCACAATTCACTACAGGAGGAAACTCCTTCCCATGGAAAGATCCACAGCTCTTGATGAAGACAGAATTGCCACTGTGAACACATCATTTATGAAAACTAGCAATAAGGTGTGGTGCCAGAGTATTGAAAAAGGGAAGACATTATTCTCATTTTGACAAATGGAGTAGAAAAAAGAAGGCATATTCTAGAACTTTCAGAACATCATATTTCAGGAGGATTTTGCAGTGGATTGTTAAATAATTGCTTGTGAGAAAAATATTATGTGGACAAAATATAAACTAACTAAAAGCAAAGCAAAGTATTCTTATTTGTAAATTCTTATTTCTAACATCATTCTTTCATAGTTCATCTAATTGGTTATGGAAATGCCAAAACATGGTTTTTAATTTCTGGGAAGATTCTGGCAAAGATTTTTCTTGTATTGTTGTCTTGTTGAAGTTAATTAAGTAAATTCATAGCTGGTAGGACAAATATATCCTGGAAATTTTGAACTCAGTGATAGATTGATATCCATCTGGAAGGAAGCTTTATGAATCTATCTGCTGATGCTCTTCTGACTACTTTTCTCATTTAAAAATTTTAATGGATGCACAAAAGATGTACTTTTGAAACATATGGTTGACTCAAACTTAAAAAAGATATATAATAGGTACAGTAAGTGAGACAAGATTTTTAAAGTATGTGTGTAGGTTGATGGATGGATTTGTTAATAACCATAGGTAACATTTATTAAGCACTACTGTGTCCCAGGCAGAATGCTAAGTGCAGTGTATGGATTCCTTTATTTAATATTTACAGTGACCCTCTGATGTATACTATTAACGTTTTACTCCCACGGGTAAAGTCCTTTACTCAGTTTTTACAGCCAATAGGAGCAATAAGAATTAGAATTTTACAGAAGTTGATATAAAGTTGTAGACATAGGTTAATAAGACATTATGTGAAGTCCTAAAAGGAAAGAGGATGCTCAGCTTGATAACAAATAGTGGAGAAAAATTTTAAGAATGTTGATAGGAAACTCAGTATGAATCAGTACTGTCATTTTCCTGGTGAAAAATCAAGAACAACTAGTATAAATCTGAGGATGCATTTTTGGAATGTCGTGTAATGGACTAGGGGTGGCAGAAGTTCTACTCTAATAATACGTGTCCAGAGTATTAAGTCAGGTCAGTCATTAAGAGAATTCTTGAAAGTTATAATCAGGAAGGAGAACAGGAGGTCTTACTTTATGTAAGAGGAGAAATGGTGAACTCCAAATTTTTCTCTGGAAAAGATAAAACCAAAGTGGAACTTGAAGACCACATTCAGAGATTAATAGAGTCATACGGTGAGAGTGGCATTTATGAGTGTTTGAGAGAGACAAAAGTCACATTCTCCTTATTCTATATTGAAAAATAAACTCAGACATCATATTGAAGGGGAACCAAAGGGAGGGAGGCATTATTTCCGGAAAACCGTATTGGAGGATATCACCTGATCTGTGGCTGCAATCTAGCCTTTTATCCCCTTCTTCTCTTCCCTAATTTAACACTCTTTAGAATCAGGCAAAGTGGCTGGGCATCTGTAGGCCTTTTCTTGCAGGGGCTGGCCAGTCCCTGCCCATGTGGAGAAGGAGGAAATTGTACATCCTGAAACTAGGAATCTTCTTTTTCTTTTCCTTTAAATCGGTGTGTGTTTGCAGTACATCATAATTTCACTCAGTTTTTTGCAGGGGTGTTGGTGTACACTGATTGGTATGTAGCATTCTTAGTCATTATCAGTCACTTTACCTCCCCTCCCTACCTTCCCTCTCTCCTCTCCCTCTAATCCCCTTCCCCATCTCCAAGTCTGCCTTTTTGTTTCCCATCATTCTTCTTTGTTCTCTGAGTGACAGAGAAAGGAGCTAATCCTTCTTCAGAAATCCTTCCTGAGATCTTTGAAGGCCTAGAAATAGACCAGATTGTTACTCCAGCAGGAGGCTTCTCATGGACACGGTAGGACAGGGGAATTGTGTGACTTCTGGGCATTTATCAACTGTAACTCCAGGTGGGTAACTAAGCCAGTGGGGCACTCTTGTCCCTGAAATGTGGTCTTTCACACAGACTGGCTTGAAAAAGACTCTTCCACATTGAGAGGTAAGAGGAGGCGATGTATAAATGAGTTCTACATCTCCTTTCTTTGAGTTCATTGGTAAACAAGGAAAACCCCAAATTAAGCAAGTCAGTAGTTGAAGGACTTGGTTTGAACAGTGAGAGGTGGTCAGTGTCCTGAATACTGTGCCTCATCATGCTCCAGAGGCAGCTTTGCTTCAACTGTTTGTTCACTGTTTGTTCTGAGTTAAAGGAAATTATAGTCTACAGATGTATGCACATGACACTTGCAAAACAGGAGACAGCAGCTTCTGGATTCAGATATTCACATGCAACAAATATAGCTGTGTCCTTCCCCCAGGACTCAATTTGTAAGCCTCTTTATTGCGTTGTGTTTTAGTAACAGTTTCCCAGTGTTGTGGGTAGTCTGTGAAACCACCCTCCCTTTATTTCAACGTTGTTGTTTTGCCTTTATACTAGGAATTCAATGAATCCTTAGGGGTTCCAATTATATTATGGAAAAAAGGACTTCGAGTTCTGAGAACCTCAAAAACAATTTGTTTCCTTCATTTAGATAGGTGGGACCTTTAGGATATGGTTATCATTTCAAAAGCTCTCAAGATTCTCTCTGTTACTTCTAATGACTTGAGAGAGCATATTCAATTCTCCCCTGAGTTATCGTAATAACTATATTCTTACGTGATATTTCACATTTTACATATTTCTGTTTTACACGCAATAATCATCACGAATAATCCTGTTTGGAAAGTAGAGCAGAGATGGCCAAACAGATGTAATCATCCCCATTTCAGAAACAGGGAGCATGCAGGCCAATGATGTATCTCAGTGGCACTGCTCCTGCCTCATAAACACAAGATCCTGAGTTTGACCCCCAGGGGTGAGGGTGGGGTGAAAAAAAATGGAAACAGAAACAGGGAACATGAATCTCAGAGGCTACTGGTGTTAATTATGGCAGACATTTTTTGAATACTGTCTCTGTGCTAACTGCCAGTGATAGTTTGATCCAGATCCAGGAGTTAGGTACTATACTGTCCCCATTTTTTTTACATGGTCCTGGAGATTTAACCCAGGACCTCCATTCTGAGCTACATCTTCAGCCTCACTACTTTTTTTTATTTTAAGACAGGATCTCACTGAAATTCCCAGGCTGGGCTTGAATTTATAAATCCTCCTGCTTCAGCCTCCCAGAATACTAGGATTACAGGCATGCTTCATCGTACTACCATTCTACATATTTGTGATATATAATGAAAATATATTCATTGTAGAAAGTTGTCACATATACTCATCTCATGTTGATTCTTTTTACTTCCCCTTTTCTTCCCACTCTATCTCTGGATCTCCTTCCCAAGTGGAATTTTTAAGTACCACTGATATTCTCTTCGTATTGTTTATTATTCACAATCACCACCATCATCAGTTAATGTAAATAGTTCTTATATGAGAGATTCATATGAGAGCCTATGCTGGATATAGTATGTTTCTTAGTCAGTTTTTGAGAAACAAGTTATCATATTAACTGTAGCCGAAAGACAAATAAGAGTCAGGATGAGGGCCGATTGGAAGAGCTCAGAAGGCAACAGCCAAGCAGAGTTAAAAATCCCAGCTCTTCATCTTCCCAATAGAGGGACCTCACTGCAAACCAAAGTTTGTTTTTTAAAGTGGAACTAACACTAGACTCAGAGTTTGTTGGAAAGAGTGAATGAGACCAGGTGTAGTGGTGCAAACCTATCATCCCAGCACTCTGGGAGGCTGAAGCAGGAATATTCCAATTTCCAGCCCAGCTTGGGCAACTTAGTGACTTAATGAGACACTGACTCAAAATAAAAAAAAAAAAAAAATTTTTTTTTAAAGGGTGGAGATTAACTCAGTGCAAAGGCCCTGGGAAAAAATTTGTTGGAGGTTAGGAATGGACATTGTGGTAGGTGATTATGCTTGTGTTTGCATCACTTAATCCTCAAGATATCATTATCACCACTTGACAAATAAGGGAAAAAAATCTCAAGAAGTTTGGTAATTTTCCCAAAACAAATTCCATCTTGGGGTCTCAAATACATTTCCCAAATATTGTGAAATATCCCTAAGTTTCCTCAAAAGGTTTTCCAAATGAGGTTGTCAAAATATTCCTAAAGAATCATATCTGAATTCCATTATCCCTGTGGTTCCTTCATCCTTTTATTTGTTTCTACAAAATTAAGTCTAGAATTTCAGGGGAATATTTCAAAAACTATATAATACTCTTCTGTTGTGTTGATTTACTATTATCTCTTCTGTCATCAGTAATCAGGAAGGGTATAAATAAATGGACAAAATGCTCACTTTTTGGGGCTTCCTTACCTCCACTGACAGAGGTCAAGAGGAGCCTGGATGATAATCCTTTTCTAACCCCACTCACAGCCTAATCCCCACTATTTGCCTCCAAAAATCTAATCTGATTATGCCTTTGAACATTGTTTTTCGTTTTGTTTTGTTTTGTTTTTTTGAGACAGAGTCTCACTATGTAGTTGAGACTGACCTGGAACTCACTCTGTAGCCCAGGCTGATCTGAAACTCACAGTGATTCTCCTACCTCAGCCTCCCAAGTGCTGGGATTACAGGTGTGCACCACCATGCGCAGCTGTGAACATTGTTTAATCAGAGGAAGAGTCCCAACTTGTGGGGAAACCATTACCTCCCAAACCCTAGTTTCTCTATTCTATTTCTCCTCAAGACATGTGTCTCCTTGAAGTCAGGAGTCATTGTCAGTGAAATCCCCTACTTTTCCATCTCTCCTTGGAATATTCTTTTGCCTTCAGAAGTTTGGCTCTAACCAGAGCATGCTGCTCTTACTACCTACCCTCTTAAGTGATGGTAGTGTTATCTTTCACAGTCTCTGACCATGGGGTCTGCAGATGTGCTAGCTGACCTCCTTGTTCCTTTCTACTGCTTTTAGACATTCTTAATCTTTTCTCCCTGAAAACTCACAGCCTTCATTAGTAGTTATATAGAGATTTCAGAGAATTTAATCCTATGAAGTATAAAGACATTTTGTTTACGATTGATTAATAAAGTACTGTGGCTCTTTTAGAAAAAGAAAAATATGGATAATGAACTCTGGATCAAGAACACTGGTGCTGTTTTTATAAATCAGTGCTGTTTGATGGGAACATGTTATCCAGGTGAAGTGAGGGCTACTTCATCGGGGTGCCTGGAACCTTAACCACTCTGAGTCAGGGACTGATATTACTTGTGGATGGAAACCTAGAGTGGTATTCACAAGATTTGTTTCTTAGGAGTACATTGTAACTATGGGCCAAATCAAATTTGATTTGTCTCACTTTCATGTCTTTGTGGAGTAATAAGACTAGAATATGGGGATGAAGTTGGGCATTTGTATAGAAAAATGGTTTTCTAAAAAGAGGAAGTCATAGAAGACTCAAGTTCTGGGGTATAAAATAGTTGTCTATTTAATTTTCAAAGAACAACTTCATATAATTTATCAAGGCTTTCTTATTTAAGATTAGTCTCAAATAAATGAGAGAGCCTTGTTGGATTTTTCTGTAATTCTGAGCAGTTACCAGGGGTTAGAATTGTTCTTTATCTATAACAGGTCTTTAGATTATAGACCTAATGGGGATATAATTTTAATGTTGTACAGTTAAATCAACTTCACACTATTTACAAGACATGTCATACAACACTGAAAACAAGAAATTAGAGTACGTGGAAACTATGCTACTAAAATTAAGTGGCATAAGGAAAATTAATGTAAGCCTATAAGTCACAGCCTGACTTCTGTTTCAGCAGCTGACCCAGGGGCAATGGAGCCAAAAATAATTTTAAGACCTGTTCTGTTCTGACTCATAAAGATTATTTGATGTTGCTTCTACCCCCCACCTCCCCCATCCACTTCTAAGTAAGTACCAAGGGTTAGGAAAAAGACTGTAATATTATTGCCTGATTAGAATTCTGTGTAACTTTGACGCTGGCTTCAGCAAGACGAGGATGTCTACTTTTGTTAAGTACCACTGGAAGTTGGCAGCACATTTCATAACAGTTTATGTGACCAGCAGTAATATTTGTGGTACTCTGAGCATAGACACTAGAGAAATATGTGCTTGTTGGAAAACATGCTGATCTCTAAGGGATGACTTAGTTTTGCTGTTGCCTGGATATGAGTGGTAGGACTATTGATGTGGCATTAATTTTGTTTCATATCTATTTAATCAAGTGATAAAAATCTTAATTTCAAATATATAATTATGACATCTCTATACTGGTCTTCTTTAGAAATGAAAAACATACAATTAAGAATTCTGAAAAATTGCCCTAATCATATAAGATAATTCACATGTCTATGTTGAAAATTAGGCACTTAACATAGTTTACAATATAACCCCAACATTTGAATCTGTGGCATTTTCAATATGAAACTAGGATGCATAGATGTTGGGGTATATAAATGATGTTAAGGCACAATTTTATAACCTGTCACTATTTGCCATGGTAGATGAAGTAGTCAAAAATGAAAGTTGTCATGGATCGTGACCTGGGGCCAGTTCAGCAAAGCACCAAGTCTGATGACAGGGCAGTGGGAACATTTGTACAACCTAGAGGATTAGATAGGTGGACGGAAGGCTTGCATCAGAGATACTTTCAGAAATCAGGTGAAATTGCTAATACTAAAAAGTTTAATAAAGAGAAAGGGAACTTCTAAGTAACTAAAATGTCAAGCATGGAAATGGTGTCAACATAGAATCTAAATCTTATATATCAACACCTTCCTATTCATTTGGAGCAGGAGAATTTGACATTTTTTTCTCTCATGAGGAGACTTTTATGAAAGAAACAATAGGAAGTTGGAACTGCTTTAAATAAATTTACTTTACTATTAACCTGGTTGAACTTCATGGAGTCCACTTGATTGCCCACTTGGTTACCCAAATCCTAAAATAGGAAGGATATCCTTCAGAGTGACTCAGTGACAAACCCACAAATGTGGTTTTAGAAATGCTCCTGAGAACTCCTCAAATCTCTGCCCTTGTTTTGGAGAAGGTTAGCACATTACCCTTAATTGAACTCTCACTATAAGGGATGTTCTTTCTTGTGTCTGTTGTAAATTCTTCATGTTATCTTTTGAGCCTGCTTCTTTCTGCTCTATCTACAGAGAAGATAGGAAGTAGGACCAGGGATTTAGCTCTGTGGTTCTGCTGCCTGCCTTGCAAGTGCAAGGGCCCGAGTTCGATCCCCAGTACCCCCCCAAAAAAAGAAAAAGAAAAGAAAGCAGCTGGTTACTATTCTCTGCCTAAGAATTTTTACATATTTGGAAAAAAACTGTTACTAAATTATCCTCTTCAGTTTTGGATTTTCTTATAGAATCATTCATATCGCTTTAGTATTCCATGTAAGTCTTCTTTTCCAGTCAGGATAGTGGCTCTTTAAGCCATCTGGATTCCAGATCCATAGCATCTGACCAATTTATTAATAAAAAAGATTGTTTTTTTATTCCCATATAATGCTTTTTATGAATCTTTTTGTCTTTTTTATTTTTATTAAATTTATTGGTACATTTTAGGTCTACAACAGAGTTTCATTCATTTTTGGGATCTTGTACTTATACATGACTTATCAGGTTAATTTTCCCCATTCCCCAGCCCTCCCCTCATCCCTTCCACCCTTCCCTGTTTACAGAGACATTGTTTCCATGTTTTCCCTTTTCGTAAATTTTTTTCTCTTCCCATTTTACCTTTCCCCTACCCTCCCACTTCCTCTACTCTTTTAGACTTTTCTTCCTATTACACAATATCAATTATACATTTTAATCCTTATTTACACTTTTACTTTTTCACACCAGAGGAAGTATTCAGTACTTTACACATGTGTAACTTATTAATTTCACTTAAGAGTATGGCCTCAATGTGCATCCACTTAACTATAACTCTCTCTAATTTCTTGTTCTTTATGGCTGAGTAGTGTTCCATTTTATTGTCTTGCTTGAATCTTTTAATTGTGACTTGTAATTGAGTTATAAAGTACATAGTTGGGTTTGGTTTTTTGTTGTTTGTTTGTTTTAGTATATTTACTGGGACAGACAACTATCACCAAATACAATTCCAGAACATTTTCATCGTCTCCAAAGAGACCTCCAAAGCCCATTAGCAGTCACCCTTGATTTCTTTTCCCCCACTTTCTGGCTGCCTTAATCTATTTTCTATTTATGGATGTGCAAATTCTGGACATTTCCTGTAAATGGAGTCATATACAGTATATGTATTTGGCTTCTTTCCTTTAGCATAATGTTTCTAAGGTTAATCGATTATATACCATGAATTAGGATTTTGTTCCTTGCTAGAGCTGAATAATATTCTATTGTATGGACACTACACATTGTGTGGGATAGGTATGTTCTCTACCACTGAGCTGCATTCTCAGCTCAGCCTTTTAATTCTTTGTTGTTCAATTTAATAAGACCTCTTTGAACCTCTAATATCCACTGCTCCACTTGATATTATTTACCAAATGAGGAAAAGACCCAAAGCCCAACTGCATTCCTACACAGAATATTGCTTGTTTTTTCATTAGTAGATATGTTCATTATGTTTTGGATATAGTGAATCCTTTTCAATTATCAGGTTTTCATTTCTCAAAAATTTAGATATCCACTAAATTGTTTTAGCAAAGGGTACTTCTCAAAGGATGATGATCAACTTCTTAAGTAAGTGGGGGATTGGATGGAGGTATTTGATGAAAAATATATGGCTATTATAAAACCTCCCCCTCTCACTGATGGTGATGATTTGTTCCCTCTGCCAGAAGAGTGAACATATGGAGACAGTCTGAGGAAACTTGTACAAGTATGAGTTTACTCCCGTAAACAGTAGGCAGATTTGGGTTTGCGTCTTGGCTGTGCCATTTGTTAGCAATTTGTACCTGAGCTGTAGTGTCTATGAACCTTATAGGGTTCTTGTGATGTTTACGTAAAATAACTTATGTAAAGCACTGAAAAGTAATGCCTGGCATATGGGATGTATTCAATAGGTGACAGTTACTATTCTTATGTAAAATAACAAAAATGTAAAAGAAAGAAGTGCTATAGTGACCCCTGATATGAACTTAATATTCTAATGGCGGAGACAAAATTGACAATTGATAATCTCTTACATTTAAGAACAAAATTAAGATCTTAGGAAAATGTATTGAAAAGACATAGTATATATTTTCTTGTCACTTTAGTGAATTGAGGAGGTGTAACTATAAGAAATTATCATTGATATAAAGAAAGAAATGTTGGTCTGAATAGAAATATCCTTGAGGGGTCTAAGGGATTTAGCTCAGTGGTGCTGCCGCCTGCCTTGCAAGTGCAAAGTCTCAACTTCAATCCCCTGTACCAAAAAACAAACAAACAAACAAACCAAAAAAAAGACATGTCCTTGAGGTCCGCCACTCCTTGAAGGCAAAAACTTCCTCTGTCTGGAAGTCGTCCCTTACACAATAATCACACAGAGGAGTTAGGCCAGAGGCATTTATTGAATTGTTGTCTATTAGAGCATTCTAGATGCCGTCCTTGTTTGCGTCTTACTGTACACATCTATCATTTATACTTATGGCGCCCACCTATTTTCTGACTGACCCCAGATCTCTGTGTCTAGCCCACACTTCTCTCCGGAGCCCATGTGCCCAAGTATCTGTTAGGAATCTCCTACTAGATGTTATGTGGCTCCTTCCAACTCAGAATGCCCGAATCTGGACCATTTGTCTTTCTTTCCAAAATGACAGTCTTAGTTTCTCTATGTTGCTTAGTGAGAAAATCATTATCTATCTTGTTGCCTAAGTCACAATTTGGGGGCATAAAACTCTCTGCTTGCCATATCCAATCAAGTATGTTTATTCTCTGCTCCATCTGCCTCAAGATCTCCTCCAAGATAGAATTCTGTCTTAATACTTATTATCTCTGCCTTTCCTGAGGCATTATTTAGGATACATATAGAATTTTTTATAGCTTTTCATTTTCTGTTTCGAGGGCACACATAATCACATGTGTATGCCTGCAAGCACATACATATAATATTCGTACAGCTCTCCAAGCTCACCAACTCCTGTCCAGTTCTTGAATCCTCTCATTCTATCGGTGAGACTGTTGTAGAGCACAAGCCTATGGGCATATGTAATTGTTAAGGGGATGTGTCTGGTCATTGTTTCTTCTGGCTAATTAAGCCACATTTCCCTTTCTGCCAAACCATTCTCAGACATTTCTCGATCACTTTCTTTCTCCTTTGTTAATGAGAATTTTTAATAAAAAAAGAAGGAAAGAAAAAGAAAAACCCTAACCTAAGAAATTATCTTGGCCTTGATAAAAGTATAGTTTAGATTCCCAGTTGACCATTTTCCATTCTGTCACTGCAATGTATGTGGGTAACAGCAACAAATAACCCCTGAGCCCTGCCATTGTTTCTCTGTGGTTTATGTTTCAAGCTCTGTTGCTTAGCCAGCAAGGAGGGAGGCTTAACTGACAAGCCCAATTTCTGTAGTTGTGCTGATACTATCCGTGATTTAGAACCACAGTAAAAAGTTACAAATCACCCTTAGCCCCATTTTTGTTGTTGTTGTTCTTACTGAGACACATACATGTACAAAGAAGTTCCATGTTTGCCACATGAGACCAAACCATCCTGGTGCAGAATGGAGAAAGAAATTGTGAAACCATGGAAGGTGAACTTATCTAAACTATAAAAAGCAGCTGGGCATGGTGGCGCATGCCTGTAATCCCAGCACTCAGGAGGCTGAGGCAGGAGGATTGCTGTGGGTTCGAGACCAGCCTGGCCTACATAGTGAGTTCCAGGTCACTCTCAACTACATAGTGAGACCCTGTCTCAAAAAACCAAAACTAAAAACCAAAAAATTATAAAAAGCAAATGGCTGTTTTCCTAGATTGCTAGACCTTTTCAACCACCTCCTTTTTTTGCAGTGTGATCTGGCACAAAATCTGTTACATTCATTAGTTGTTTTCTCCTCCTGAGATTGCACTGAAATGGCATGACTCTGTTACAGTACTTGGATGACTCAAGAACAAGTTTTAGTTGGAAAAATTATTGTAAAAATAGCATCTCTTTAGTATTCAGTCTCACTGTTTCCTAATTACTTCCTTTGTCTCATTAGCCGCATAAGTGGTGCTGCTCTGTTTCCCCTTGCTCAGACATTACCTCTGCCTGGCATATCTTCCTTCAGCTTGAACATCAGTCAGATATCTACTCATTCCTCATTGTCCAACTTAAGTACCATCACCTCTGAAAAATGTTTCAGTTTCACGTTATGCTCTGTTCATATTTTATCTAGCTCTCTATGCACTTAGTATGTCTATAGTATGAGTTTGGTAAATGTTTATTAAATTGATGTTAACATCAGTCTCAGGAAATTGCTAATCTTATACTTCCGTGATCTTAGTTTTAAAATTCAAATGGTAAAATATTTTAAAAGGTTTTCTTTAAGCATCAACAGCACATAGAGCACGGGAGAGAAAGTATCTGCTAAATAAAAATTAAACATTGTGTAATTTAGAAAAATATTTTTGTAAACATATTGTAAATTTTTAAAAAAAATTGTTTAAAGAAACAAAAAACACATAGGACAAGAAATGATAAGAAACTTGTGCTTCTGTAACCTATAACTTCTCAGGCACCACTGAATTACCTCCCCTAGAGGAGGAGTAATGAGACACAAACTCCAACTGCTTATATTTGTTACACATTTTTGGATTGTTGTTCAGCTTGTTACCTTTGTTACTTATGTTTTCCATGGACCCTTATTAAAGTTAGCTCTTCCTAAACGCTTGGAGGAATAGTAAAAACCTGCTGAGAATTGGGACATGAGCAGTTGGAGTTTAAAGGTGATGTGGAGAAGATGCAAGCAATCTGCTTCCTGCCTAGATTAAGACTGACTATAGTTCTGCAAACCAAAGCAGGATCATGAGATGCTAACTTAGGTAACTGTTCTGCAAGAACTATGATAGAATCAGCTTGCCAGGCAATATCCAGAACCATAGTTGGAAATTGTACCCAATTCTGGAATTTGTAATTAATGGAGAGGGGTTGAGGATAGAGGTACCTGAGAGTTCAGCCACAAAAGTGATTAAAGGATTGAGAAAGAACTATAAGGGAATTTAAAGAAACTGGGATTAGTCTACATGGAAAGAGAGGAGGATAAAGGGCAATTTAATAGTGATCTTTATGTACACAAAGACACTTAGTAGGATGTAGTGACTAGTGTTTTCCATTTCACTTCAGGACAGCAGAAGAGGCTAAAACTATAGTACGAAGTAGACATAAGTAGATAGTATGAAGTTAACAAACAGAACTGGAGTGGACTCTTCAGATATAGGGGAGCACTTCCATACATATTTATTCTAATTTTGACAATAAGTATCTAATGTGATTTCATCCCCATTTTAAAGATGAAAAATTTTGTGTTAAATGGGATAAATTAATTAAAATTTAGCACTGGTTGGAAACAGCTTTAGTTTAAAGCACTTGATATAATGAAATGAGATCTTGAAACAAGTCAGATAATTTGTATTCTAGATTAAATCTGACCACTGTCCAGCTGTGTGACTTAGATCATCACTACTACTCTTTTTTTGTACCAGGGATCGAACTCAGGACCTTGCACTTGCAAGGCAAAAATGGTGCCACTGAGCTAAGTCCCCAGCCCCTCACACTACTTCTTGACTGGCCTTCACTTTGCAAAATAATGATGTTTAATGTAATGGTTGCTAAGGTCCCTTATAGATCTCAGCTTTTATAACCTGCTACAGACCATGGACATGGGAATAAAATATGATTTTCTCAGTCCCTCATCTGGAATTCTAGAAACTACTAGAATGAGAAAGAAAACCTAATATACACTTAAAATGCTATATGAGTTCTGAACTTAACAGGTAGATAGATTCTAACAGTTTAGTCATTCCAAAACACAAAAAGTGACTTCATGGAAAAGCTAATGTCATTTTTTTGTTGTTATTAATGGGTAAAATTGACAGCCACATTTAAAATATTGCTTTATATTTATGGTAGTCTCTAAATTGAAAGTTCATTTGTAAATATGCTTGTACAGAGCCTAGATAGACAGAGTTCCCCTCAAAAATGTATACATCCAGAAAATAAAAACTTGTATAAATATTTTAATATTAAATTTATTGAGACATTATGCAATTAATACAAGTTACCTTTGGCCTCTACAATTATAAGAGGTGGTCAAAGTGGTGGCCATTTGCTTCTAGACATTCATTCATTCATTCATTTTATTTATTCCCCATTGAATTTATTGGTACATTCTAGGTACACAGTACAGTTACATTCATTATTGGAATCTTGTACCTTTACATGACAGGTCTTGGTTCTCATTTATGCAATTAATACAAGTTACCTTTGGCCTCTACAATTATAAGAGGTGGTCAAAGTGGTGGCCATTTGCTTCTAGACATTCATTCATTCATTCATTTTATTTATTCCCCATTGAATTTATTGGTACATTCTAGGTACACAGTACAGTTACATTCATTATTGGAATCTTGTACCTTTACATGACAGGTCTTGGTTCTCATTTTTTCCCCTTGACCCTGCCCTCCCTTCACCCCCTTCTCCCCTTAGACATTTATTTTAGTATAGTGAACGGCTTAAGTGTGTACACATTTTTGGCTCTCTCTCTCTCTCTCTCTCTCTCTCTCTCTCTCTCTCTCTCTCTCTCTCTCTCTCGTTCTGC
>NW_022900933.1:11423698-11446192 GCF_012274545.1 Fukomys damarensis
ACACGCATATATAATCAATTTTTTGTATTGACTTGTCTTGCTGGTCAAGCAAACATGTTTTAATAGCTAATAACTGAAAAATCTAGTCTCTATTGGCCTAATTGTGTTGTTGGCCTGCCTTGAGAATTATTGGCATTGCTAGGTGTGGTGGCACATGGCCTGTAATCCCAGTGCTCAGGAGGCCGAGGAAGGGTGATCACTGTGAGTTTGAGGCCAGCCTGGGCTATATAGTGAGTTCAAAGTTACCCTGAACCCTGAACTGCAGAGTAAGACCCTGTCTCAAAAAAAAAAAAAGAAAGAAGAGTTATTGGCAGTTAGGTTTTCTTATAACACTCTTTCCTGGAGAAGCCTTTGTGGATAAAATGAACAGCACATTGCATTTTAGAATACTATTTAATAATAACCAAGATGATGAAATAATTTTTGAGACTTCTGAATAATTCTCATAGCAAATAAAAGTGAAACATTATAGAAGATGCTTCTGGGTTACTCATCTCCATTGTGACCAAAATTTGCCATTTTCAAGTCTCATGTGGCAGAATGAGAAAGAAATGACTATGGGGTACATATCGTCTGCTCAGAGCCTTTTCCAGAATAGGTCTGTCTCCAGGATACTGGGGGCAATGAGGCCCTAGTGTCTAGTCTTAGGCTCACTTATATTCCTTCAAAGCCTTTGGCATATCTTGAACTGTGCTCAGTTGTATAGTCGCCTTGTCTTCAGGCAAAGAATATGGCTGTAACTGACAGGACAAGATTGTAGCTCCAGTTTCAGGCTTACCCATGACCTTTTGGTTAGGCAGGTCTTCAGTCCAGGGATGGGATCTGAGCTGTGTCATAAATCTGTTACATCTTTGTACTTCATCTGACTCTTAAGACTGCCTCATTTCTAAATTAATGACTTCGGATTTGACAAAATGATTATGACCAGTTTCTGGTGCCTTGATAGGCCAGGGTACCTCCTCATCTCATACTAAATTTGAGTTTTTTCACAACTCATATTATTTCCAACATGGCATTGTATTCTTCCTCTGCTCTTCAAAATCAGTTAAACTTTTTAACTGAGTGTCCAGGACTGAGAAGGTTCAGAGGAGACCTCACCTATTACCACTTGAAGGCATTAAAATCATAGGCCAGCATTATACAGATATTTTCTGATTCAACATAATTTGGATTATGTTAGTTCAGGCTGTTTGACTGAAAGTAATAGAAACTAATCTTGGTTGAGTGAAAGGAATAAAGAACAATTTTTAGATGGATATGGAGTAGGTCATAGAATTGAAGGAAAAGTAGAACAGATTTCCAGAGCAGGATAGCTCTAGAAACACAGGGAACAGAAACTACTACATTGATTTACCACTGCTGAGATGAATCCCCTCCAGCTATTTTCTGATCTTGATTATTCAGCGAATTCAGATTCCATAAAGCCTGATTCACTGGCTTGCATTATAAGCCTATCTCTTGACTAGGAGAAGACCCTATACCTTGGAAAACAATTTTACCAGCACTGGTTATAATGGAGTTAACCAAATCCAAACCAGAGTATTCCTACCAAAAGAGGAGGCCAAAAGACAAGTGAAAAACCTGTTTGACAGTGAGGGAGTAAATTTGGCCTCTCCGTTGTAGAAATGGTCTATATGAAGGATAGAAGTTGCCAAAATGACCCTTACCCAGCTTAGGTAGGTGTTCTTAGCTATGATTTTAGTGTTCTTTTGTCCCCAGTGTACTTTCAGAATCCATATCCATTATAAATTAGTGAGAGGTATATTAGTCATTCTAGTCGCCAATTTTAAAATTCTTTGAATGTGATAAAAATCATCATCATCATCACCACCACCACCACATATGGAAGACCAAACTTAGGGCCAGTCATTAGACGTAAACTATCAGAAGAGCATCTCAGCTACCTTCTCACTTTTAAATTGTATAGAATGATAGGAGTTGAGTCTTGGAGGGCTTTTACTAACTTGACTGACTGAATGAATTGCAAGAGGGCTACTTCTGCTGCTATAGGCTGAGAGATTTGTAACAAGAAGCCATATTGTGGACAGTGGATTATAATAACAGAGGATTTTAAAATGAGGATGACACATTGATTTGGAATGTTTTCTCATCTGTATTTACTTTTTCCTAAATATTTTCCCTTATGCTTTCTTTTTCAAGCGAATGACCAGCTGTGTGCCTCCTTTTTCTTCTCTCTTGCCTCTGTTCTTCATTTTTCTTCTCTCTTGCTTCTGTTCTTCATTTTTCTTGTCCTTAACCACTCCACTTTTTTTCCTCCAATCCTGTGTTTCCTGTCTAAATCTTTGCTGTAACTTCATTTCATCTGTCTTTTTATTTGATCAGTTAGTCTATGATTTCTTTTTTCTTCTTCTTTTTATTCTGTTCATTTTTTCTTCTCCCACAAACCACCAGTCTAGTTTCCTCACTCTCAGGCTTCTTATCTCATTGCTGTTAATCTCCAATGTGTTTACTGAGCTGTGTGCCAAAAGGCAAATTCCTCAGGGACCCCATCCCTGCCAATGCAGTGACAAGCAGCAGCTGTCATTACTCAACAGCTTCGCCATGACTGTCAGTCAATGGACAAGAAGCCTTGCGATAAACATTTACGTGTGTGTGTGTGTGTGTGTGTGTGTGCGCGTGTACGTGCGTGTGCACGACAGTGTTTGCTGAATAAAGAAGTACTTAGATCTTTGCTGGGTAGGGAAGAGAATTGAGCAGAAAGTTTTACCTGAACCTATTTCTTTATGAAGTTAGTAGACAAAACCTTAAGAAGTTAAGTAAGGACAATAGATGACAATAAAAAGAAAAACAGAGACAGAAGACCAATACACAGCCAATCACCAGACTGTTTTGCTGGCACATTATTGATAGCAGACACAGGGATAGATTATAGACATAGTGATCGAGCAGAATGCAGAAGCAGGGAAGAAAGAAATGGCAGAAAATGGTAATAAACCAAATGATTGATTTTTTTAATGAAAGAAGAAAGATGGCGGTATACGTAATGTGAAAGGGCAAGAAAATGGAAGTAGAGAGGCGTCAGTGAAGGCTTATACATGAGAAAAACAAGAAGTTCTCCTCACATCAATAAATGATTACAAACAAAGGAAAAGACACTTATGCTCCACAGATGCAGTAGAGTACTCTTCGGATTAAAAGCTAAATAAGACTAGAGTTTTATCTTTCTAAAAAGTAACTTTAGAAATCGAATCCTCAATAAAGAGAATGGGAAGAATTTACATAGATGAAATAAGGTACCTTGGCAAGCGATACAAACCTGAGATGGCAA
The DNA here is from genome assembly GCF_012274545.1 of Fukomys damarensis. Classification (NCBI taxonomy): domain Eukaryota; kingdom Metazoa; phylum Chordata; class Mammalia; order Rodentia; family Bathyergidae; genus Fukomys; species Fukomys damarensis. The sequence goes on from NW_022900933.1 coordinate 11,426,988, forward strand.
AAGTGATTTTACATTTCCCTGGCAGGGTAACGACAAGTAAAAAGGAAAAACAAGATGGCCCAACGTGCACTGAATCTTGGGAAACTCACATGGTCTAACAAAAAAAACATGCCTGACTCTTTGCCAAGCGTGGTGCTTTGCATACACTTCTAATTTAAACCTCAGTATACGAAAAAGTAAAGCCAAGTACTGGGAATGTTATCCATTGGAAGAAAAAAGCAGAGGGAATTTTCTGAGTTCATTCCAAAGTCATAAGACTCGAGGGGAATTACTTTGATTTTGTCAAGTCAGAGTGAACAGCCAAAGGCAGCAGACATAGGATATTGTCAAAGGTAAATCACCCAGATCGGTCTGTTCTGTCTTATTGCAAGGTCAGAGGACTATAACAAGCTGGCCAAATGTTTTCAACCATGGAAATCCCCTAACTTTCCAACTGCTGCGGTCCCACAGTTCTGAGGCTTTACTCACAGGATGGCTCTTTTCCAACTTTCAAATCTTTCCAAGTTGATTAATCATTTTCTTGTTCTGACTCATTCAGGCCTCTAGAAAATAGCTGTAGGGACTGGAGGGGTATATAGATCCAGGAGGTCAGATAAATTGGTTTGATGTTAGTCTATAGAAAAAAACCTAGAAGACATTGCCAACAGCCTTTATGCGTACTGTCTTCAGATGCTAGTAGTGGGCTATGGCCAGAGGCTGTTGACTCATTCGTGTGAGTGAAGGAGAATATTTTCATGTGTATTAAGAAACCTTGGGTATGTGTGAATATTTTAGTTTCTTGGTGTAAGGTTAGGTGTTGGTGGTGAGTTTACATAGAGAGTAGATTACCATTGTGACCGATTATTTAGATGGACAGTAGACCAGCATGTAATTGTCTAACAATAACAACAACAGCAAACACATCTATATTGCTTATTATTTGTAAGGCACTGTACAACCTATTTTCCGTAAGAAACTATATTCAGAGGACTGAAAGGTCAATTTTCGTTGTCTAAGCTGATGTTATATACACTGATTACATTGTTTTGTCTGGCTAATATCCCCATCTTGATGTTTATTTTAGAAGAAATTATTCATTTTTAGATTTGAGATTATACTTGTGAGTCATACTGGAAAAACCATTTATCTCTCTCTCTTTAGTTTTTTTTTTTTTTTTTGGAGACAAGGTTTCACAGTTAGTTCAGGCTGGCCTTGAACTCACCACAGTGATCCTCCTGCCTCAGCCTCCTAAGTGCTGTGATTATAGGCATGTGTCACCACACCGTGCTAAACCACTTCTTTTGCTTTTACAATGCATTAAACTCCTGGTTTATTCATTGAATTCATGCACATTTATTAAGCAGCTGATTATACCGGGCGTTAGAGCTATCGTTGTAAGATACCTCCCATATTTGAAGTTACATTGTGTTAGTGCTTTGTGAATACTATGAGCTGAATACTTGGAGAAGCGTGGCAGAAGCAGCAGATCTTTCTGCAAAAGAGAGATAGAAACATTTGAGTTGGAACTTCAAGAATAAATATAAATTTTCCAGATTGACAAGGTTGGAAAGAGCACCATCAATACAGAAAACAGCATGTGTAAAGGCTAAGAGGTTTGAAAGAGCATAATATGTTCAGAGTAAAACAAGGCATTTTTATAGGATTGTGGCCAAAAGTAAGCCTAAAAATACTAGAAGGACTTACAGAGGTTTTAAAGAAATAAGTAACTTCATGTGATTTAATTTTCTGGAAGAGGATTCATCAGTAGTGTACAGTGGGAGAAAAAGATAACAAAGGGGTCAGTTCCAGAAGTGCAGTACAGTGTGAAAGTAGTGCTAGTAGTAGGGCAAGGAGAAAAGATACATTTGCGTTACATATCAGAAGTCAAATGGGCAGTTCTGCAATGGCTGGTTGGATATAAGAGTTCATATTTGGTTGATGCCCCTGATTAGGGACTTGGGTGCCTGAGTAGATCATGCCACCCTCAACAAGAAATTCTAAGCAAAAGCAGCCTTTGTAACATGTAGAGTTTAGGTGCTAAGAAGAGAATGCAGGTGGAGAAGTGCAGTAGATCACCATAGTATGGTCTAGAGAGTGTCTGATTGCCTATCAAATAGGCTATTAGTGCTGTATAGAAGAAATGTCAGGATTCGCTAATGGGATGCTTTAACATTATGTTTGTTGTTTCTATGGCAGAACACACTTTGGATTCTGTTCTCTTCTTATACGTGATTCAGACTTTTTAATGAGGTTTGACGTCTCAGGCAAAGGCTAGTAGGACACTGACCCTTTCTTTCTAGGCTGTTATCTTTGCGCCTGCTTTGTGGAAGAGTTGGGGAGTTGTTCTCTAAAACACTAAACACAGCTTTCCTTGGCTGACCTGGTTTCCCAGTGACTCTTGGCTCTGTATGGATTTGCAGGCATCCACTCAAAAGAATGTCCTTTGTATACAGCCCCTTAACTCATTGTAACAGTCTGTTTTGAAGTTTAAGAAAGTACACAAATTGATTTCCCAGCACTTGTCCATTTTTAAGGACACCTGTGTGAACTCTATCGCGTCAGCTGCCCCTTCACCTTTTGTTCACCTGCTATTGCAATTATGTGAGCACTAATGTATCTGCCTTCCAATTCTCTGTCCTGGGAAATTTCTTTATGGGAGAATTATTGGAAAAAGTATTTTTGCTATGGAGCCAACTCAGATTTAAATCTCTTCCCAGCCTAAAGAACACCTGGCTTCAAGTGTCTATTCCCTCCTGACTCTGAAGAATGAACTGCATCTTAAACCAAAGCTAATAAGCGAACTGAGAAACTCTGAGTCTGTTTCCTCCTGCTGTTTGCTGAAGCAATGAAAAAAAAAAATAAATGAATTCAGATAGTCTAGAGCAAATTTGAAGTATCACAGGATGAGGCCCGGCAGCATTCTGGAACTCAGAGGCCTTGGTTTTGATACCATATACGTAACAGGCTTATGCAGGCTGCTGGAGACGCCTCCCTCACAAATGGGGCACTTCCCTTTTGCAATGAAAATTGACTTCTCATGATGTACTCCGTGGTTTCATGCTGCCCCTGCCATCTAGAACCTTACACAGAAGAGGTCTGTAACAAATATTTGATATCGAGTTGTGGTGATTACTTAACATGTAAAGATTCTGATCTCCTTGAACGTAATTGGTCCAAGGTCACGATTGGCAGCTGTAAGATATTCTAGTCTGCAGACATATTTTACTTAATTTTCTCACGGGTGTCTTTTAAAAATATAAATTCAGTGTCAGCATTTAAAAATTGAGAGAGATCATTTCAAAATCCAGGTTTCTGATTTATCTTCAAAACTGGAAGATCTGCAACATTGCAGAGTACCGATCCATTAGAGCTGCACAGCAACTGCCCCTGTAGGATGGTGCCTTCCCAGACTGCCAGGGTCCTCACTGCTTCCTGTTTTTCTTACACCTGACCCACCTCGATCATACACTACATGCCTTGTCTCTTATCTTCGTGATCTTTGTAGAATCTGATAGCAAAATTTAGACACTTATAAATCAGCATATTTCAAAGTATTTTAAAGAGCTTTATTGAGATATAGTTTACATACCATAAAATTCACCTGAAGTATACAATTCAGTACTTTTGTCTATTTACAGAATTGTACAACTACTATTATTACCCAATTTTAGAACATTTTTACCCCCAGAAGAAATCTTCTATACATTATCAGTCACTCCCTATTCTTTCCCTCTATTCCTGATCCTATTCCCTAGCCTTAGGCAATCTCTAATCCACTTTTTGTGCCTAGAGTTTGGATTATTTATTTCTACTTTTTGATATTATAAATATTGCTGCTATGAATATTTGTATACAAGTTTTTGCACATATATTTATTTATTATTTCTCTCAGATACACACCTGGGTCATATGTTAACATGGGTCATACATTTTAACATGTTGAAGGGTTGCCAAATGGTTTTTCAAAGTATCCACACCATTTTGCATTCCCAGTAGCAAGATATGAAGGGTCTAGTTTCTCTGTGTTCTTGCCAACACTTTTAATTGTCAACATTGCAGCCATCCTAATCATTGTAAAGTGATATTTCATTGTGGTTTCAATCAAAAACAATTTTTACAAAATAGAATTCCTTAATCATTATAAGGAAATGTTGCTGATAGATTATACTGACCATTATTCATCCCTGGGACTCTCAGCTTAATCTCCATTCTTAAAGTCAGACCACACAATGTAATGTGATATGTCCCTGGGTTGTGGTCTTAGAGCACCTGCAATGAATTCCATCAGCTTGTTTTAAAAAATCCAGCTTCCTGGGTTCTGATAGGGAACAGTGTACCTTGGTATAAACTGTGATCTTGAGTAGGTTGTGTTATTCCACTTAGCCTCAATTTATCACCTCATCAGTTTATGGATCAGTTTCATTAGGGAATTGGACATAATATCTGTAATCTTTTTCAGCTGTAGTAATGTTCTGTAGTATTCTGTGAACTGTGATCAGAAGACACTAGGTTCTGGAGGAATCTTGGCACTTTAACAACAATGAAATGACAAATGTTTACTGAACAGTCACAACATACAAGGTCCCCTGCTGACTGCTCAGGCCACACAGATGACTTAACTGTGTCCTCTGTCCTTGTGGGAATACAGTCTCTTCAGTGAGACCCATTCCAGATATGACACAACTGTGTTCTGGGGAAATGCTCCTCTTCTCTCACTTCTTATGGGATGACAGAGGACCAAGGCAAGAGGGGATGGATTCCTTGCTTTCCCAAGACTTTACCATCCCATTCTCCTCTTTCTGGTTCTTTTTCTGATTCCGTTTCTCAAGGTGTACAAACAGCACCACAGCTGCTCTTGGTGGCCCTGAGTTTAGCGAGCACGGAGGAATCCCAAGCGTGTATAGTTTCTTATAAGCAATTGGAGCCCTCCCATCTGCCTGACTGTGAGACCTCATGACTGCCTTCTCACCCCAGCCTGCCTCCACAAAAGGAAGCAATTGTCCTGCTCCAGCCTCAGGCCCTATTGCTCCCCAGAAAGCCTCAGCCCTTTATTTTTTAACTGAATCCCACAACTCCACTTTGGTGCCTGGGATGCTTTCTCCCACTTTCTGTGCTCTTGTTTTGTTCACTGCTCCATCTCTTCTTTCAGTTCCTCATTTCTACCTTCATTCCAGCCCAGCAGTACCCATTTGTGAGATGTTAAAGTAATTTTTATATAATCATCCCAGCCAAAAGAAGCACACGGGGCTTTTCCTCTTTGTCCAGCAGAATCTGTTATGACAGATATTTCAGTGATCTCATTTCAAATATTTTATTCCATTGTTCCCTTAAATATTCTTTACTGACAAAGGTTCTTATATTTAGCTATCACAAGTGTAATTAAATATCCAGATTTAAAAAGGAAGGTCTCAGATGTATGTGATAAACCTGTGTTAGTCACATTATTCAGACCTACAAATCTTCCCTTTTTCTCCTATTCCTTTTACTCAGAAGACCGCAGTCTGGCCATAAGAATATGCACAAAGACACTGGAAGCAGAGAGACCTTTCTACCGAGTGTGACTGTGACATTGTCCAGGAGCCTCATCCCCTCTTTACCAGCAGCAGTGGTTTTATAGGTTCCCCTTCTCACCCTGCGTGTTACATCTGCAATAATAAAGATTACCTTGGAGCTTTAGTTTTCTTTATTACAGAATGGACTGTATTGTGTAAGTTTGGAGCCACAACCCATGCTTGTTATATTTGTTATGAGTGAGATGGCTTAGAACAGCGCCTTTCACCCCAGGATCTGCAAGCCTTTAGCAGCCTCATTTCCACTTCCGCATATAACCACTTAGTAAAGTGTAGGTAACACACAGGAACTTCTGATAACAGGCAGAGGGAGTGGGGTGGTGGTATCTACTAGCAGCATGAGCCTTTTTTTCTTCAGCCAGTATGACTTAAACTCATGTGGGTACAAGGCACTTTTCTACAGCATACATTAACTAATGCTTTTTACTTGACATGCATTACAAGCGCTGTACTCATTAGTTACTACAAGTAAAGTACCAATAAAGGACAATTATTCCTAGAACTAAAGAAGAACAAACTGAGATTTTATTTTTTTAATTGAGTTTATTGGTACATTTTAGGTATACAGTACAGTTACATTCATTATTGGGATTTTATACCTTTACATGACAGGTCTTGGTTCTCATTTTTTCCCCTTGTCCCTGCCCTCCCTTCACCCCTCCTCCCCTCCCCCTTTACAAACACTTCAAACTGAGATTTTAGCTGGCACAGGAACTTGTTTCTTTATGGTGAGTCACAGGTAGAATAAGATAAAAGTGTCCAGAGTATAGAAAGCCTCTTGTTTCAGTGGCCTGATGTTACTTCTCAAGGAAATAGGTATTGTTCTCACACCCATCCCAGCTCATTCACAGGGATGCAAGAACTCCAGGACTTTACCCTGTGGAGATATGCCTGGATGTTTTTCTTTCTGAAGGATCATAGTACTATTTTTTTTCCAAGTTAAGCTATCAGAGAAGAAAGTCTATCTTACCCCTCTGTGAGGTAGATGGCAAAGAAGTTGAGAAGGAAAGAACTTGCATTTTTCTTTGCCTTAGGCACTATCTTGGGCACTCTGCATGTATTATCTTATTAAACCAAAATAAAACTAAATTCACATGTGACGTGCCTGCAGAGAAAGCACTTCCAGTGGCTTGCTGTTTTGGCCTGTTAGTGTCCTGTTAGCCAGTAACCATTTGTATGGCAACACGGCTTTAACCCCAGATAGCCACCAGGACCTATTTTGTGACAGCTTTTTGCTTTTCTCTTTCAAATGTGGCTCTGGTACACTGAGAAATTCAAATTTCATGTTCTTTCCGCTTGGAATCTGCTGTACAACTTTCAAGGAACCTTTTCTCTTTCCTTTTTGTTTCTTTTCTTTCTTCATTTGTTGTAAGAAGAACATATGCTCTTTTAAAATTGTCAGTTATGGTATCATGATAAAATATTTTATTTCATCATTTTGGCAGAATATAGTAAATTAGGTATCATTTACATTTTTTTCAGTTATCAGATTTTATTTTATTTTTAAAGTATAGTTTCTGCCTACCACACCCCAACCTCGCCTACTGTAGGACAGACAGGCCTGTGTATTTTTTCTGCTGTTTCCAGACCTTCATGGGCTTCTCCTGCTTAGTCATTCCTCATGAGCTCTGGAGTTTGCACCCTTCTCCTGTCACTTTTGAGCTGTATAACCTTGGACACACTGCCTCAGTTTCCCCATGTGACAACACTCATTGAGTTGTTATTAGGATTAAATGACTGGCAGTGTCTTCTCTGTCTTCAGACTCGCCCTGTTCTTGTCCACTCTGACCATAGATCAGTTGGTCTCAGCATGGCCATCCTTTAGTTCTGAAGCTTCTCTGGTTTCTGCCACCTGTGCCTTGGCATCTGAGGCCCTTCTGGGCCAGTACGCACTGCCCCTTCTAGAAATGGCCCCTTCTGCCATTTCTCTCTGCTCCATGGCATAAACCCCATCTTCCAGCCAGCCTGAACTAGTCAGCCTTCCCTAAAGTACACCTGTCTCAGAACTTCTGCTTGCCTGGAATGAATGCTTGTCTGTCTTTGCACATCAAAATTCCCATCACCCTTCAAGACTCCCTCCATAGCCATCCTAACCAATAGCTGTTAGAGGTGATCAGCAACCCCTGAACTCCTAGATGGTACTAGTCACAGGTTGCCTGGAACTAGAAGATATTATTCCATCTTGTTTCCTTCCCTGGGTAGTAAGCCCCGGGAAGGTAGGAAGTCCAGTTTCTCTTACTTGAGTGCTCAATAAATATATCTTGAATAAATAAATGACAGAGTTTGCCACCTTTTTGTTTCCTTAGTTTGAATTTTGTCTCCTCTAACTCCTCAGTTGAGTTTCCTCTAACATTCAAATAGAGAAAGGTAGAATACATAAACATTGGGATTTAGCATTTCATTACATACTCTTTTTTGAGTACCTGCCAAGTGTTAAAAATTATGTTAACTGCTGGGGTTAAAAGTAATTATAGATACAATTTATGGAGGCCTTGCTAGTTCCTAAGGACCATGCTAAGTAAGTATTTTTCATATATTATCTCATCAAAGAATTCTCATGACAACCACATGAGAACGATATTATTATCAGTGTGTTATTACATAAGCTGTAGGTCAGAGAAGTTAGTAACTTGCTCAAGGTCACCCAGCTAGTCAGTTGTAGAACCTCTAGTTATAAAATATAATCTGCTCTTGGAAGGGCAAGGAGGCCCTCTGAAGCTGGCCCTGACCCTGAAGTAGCTGATGTTGGAGGCTGTCTGCTGACTGTACTCCTTATAGCTGGGCAATGAAGGCTTCCTTGAAGGGGGCTCTGGCAGTACACTTTACACAGTAGTAGAGATAGTATAATCTCTTCCACACTAACAATACCAATAAGTGGTATTGCTTTATATATTGTTATTGTTACTAATTTAAAATGTGCTCTTCAGAACTAATTTACATCTAAAAACTATGACTTTATATCAGATTTTTTAAATTTTAAAGCACATCAGTACTTGTTGCATTCAGATCACTCATTGCTTTGATTCATGTGTGATAATTAATGACATTTCTTTTTGGTAATCAACTTTTTGGTATTATAAGTTTTCATATCACAAATTCACTTAGAATTATCATGGCTTTTTTCTAGTTCAGGGCAGGTCTTAAAGATGTTGAAATTCTTTCATCTATGCAAGTTTTGGCAAACTGAAGGCCTTCTTTCCATCCTTCCTTTTATTAATTTTTTTTTCTTTCACTACTGAGGATTGAACACAGGGTCTTCTCACTGAGCTACATCCCAGCTCTTTTTTATTTTGAGATAGGGTCTCACCAAGTCAACCAAGCAGGGTTTGAACTTGCCATCCTCCTGTCTCAGCTCCCAGAGTGCTGGAGTTACAGGTGCGTGCTCCCATGCCCAGCTTTTTCTTTGTATAAAGCATTATTCACCCTTTTCCTCATTGTAAACTTTCTTTATAAACATTTAGGGAAAAAAAAGTAGGTTTCTGCTTTTTATTTCATTTTTCTAATAGTTTGTCTTTTGGGTTGTTATCTAGCTTGTAAAAATTATTGCATAACATCATAGTTAAATTGTCACGGCTGGTGTTGTTTTATATTTTCCAAGGTTTAGAGCTCACTGATTTTTTTGATCCAGCCTTTTCTTCCTTGAGGAATTCAATTCCCCTTTGTTCATTTATTTATAGCTCTGCTGTGGTTATGGTTTAGAGACTTGGCTTTTATTGCTTCAATTGCTCTGTAGTAATTGACACTCTATACACATTCCAGGTCCCTGTTCCTTTTGCATATGAACACACATTACTTGACGACTCAAATAGAATATAATTATTCCCCTTTATTCCGGGATATCTTTGAGATTCTAGGTTATTTTGTTGGTCTATTCTGCTTAAACATGAGACTGACAACATTGCCTATTAGAAACAACTGACCTTTTATTTCTGCTGGTATTTCGTCACTATGGGTACATCTCAATCTAATTATATGTTGATTTGTAACCAACAGAGGTGCCTGTCATTTAATTTTGTGATCTTTATATCTCTTCTATTTAGAAGCTTCCAGGATTATTGTTTCAGTTTTAGTTTCATTAAACAGGTCTCTTTTCATAACAATCTTTCAATCTATTAGTTTTCAATTACTCTGTCAACCCACGTTATCTGTTTAAAACAAGAACAGTGGTATGTTGGTGCCCTGTGTGTTGCCTTCTAAAATGTTATAGAAAGCACTATTTATGCTATGGTTGCTGCTATGAATTAGTACAGTGGCTCATAAAAGATACTTAACCTTAGGAGGAAAAAAAGCTTAGCTAGACTCCTCACTGAAGTCTGATTTGGGTACAATGAGAATTCATCAAAAATAGAGAAGCTGCATTTCCTAGGAAATTGAGGCTTTTTCCTGTATTTGGGAGTGGTGAAGGATACGCCCAAGAACTTGGAACAGATACAGCATTGGCAGACAGACAAAAGATCTATAGGGCAGGACTTCCTTTTTATTCCCCGAGCTCTCCCTCCCATTGTCTCAGAGAAGATGGAGCAAATACACAGACAGAAGCTGCTTCAGTATTGTCGTTTATTGATAGGCTGCTGTGTTCAGTGATTCCTCTGGCCCGTGGTGTCTGCTGGACAGTTGGAGGCTTTTTGAAGCTATTGTATTCTTAGAGAATAATTAGGGTGAATGAAGCAGGGGGTAGGGGTTAACAACAATTCTTTGTTGCAAGCAATTGCTAGTCTTGGCATCAGTATTGGTAACAAGGCCAATCTACTGGAAGGAATCGAAACAAAAGATGGAAAGGTTGCGGTTGGTTTGTCTAATCCATCCAGTAAATCCACCCATGCATGGCCATTGTGCCCTGTGAGCTCTCTGGAAATGCCTTTGGTCACACTGCATTCCAAGTCACTGGGTGGGTGATTTCTGTGAAGTCTTGTACATGGATTTCCTAGAATGTTTCCCATAGCAAAAAAGGAGATGCACAGGTGTTGCCTTGGCAATTAATCAGTATACTTCACAAAGAAAATAATCTCCTAACATTTGAGTACATGAATGGGAATGAATGAAAGGCTCATGATCTTTTCCTTGGATGGAGGAGTTAGAGAATGTCCTGACATAAAATAGCTAGATGTGTTGATTGACACCAAGGCAAAACTACCTAGGCAAAACCATGACCTGTGTCCTCACTGTTGCCTCCATCCCTTCCAGGCTGATCAGGCCCAGTCCTAGTCCTAGAGTCCTAACCACACATGTATTGTGCTCTAGAGGAGGCCTGGCCAGACTGGGGTCCAGCAAACAGAGGCAGCTATAGACCTGGTACTTCAAAGTCAGTAGTTTTAGGGACTAGGAGCTTAGCTCAGTGATAGAGTTCTTGCCTGTAGTATGTGTGGAAAAAAGAGAAAAAAAGAAAAAGACAATAGTTCATATTGTTCCCTTACCTATTTATGAAACTGGAGCTGCTGCTAAATTCTGAGTCAAGTAGACTTGCAGCTATAATTGATCAGATTATAATGGCGCCCTACGTAGGGACCCTGGGTTCCTGCTTTGACACCATCATTTAAATTTTCGTCTACTGGTGTGATCTATAAGTGCACAATGCCTCATACCGCCTTCTTCCAAATCAGCTCTCCACCCAAGGATTCCAAGTAGGGAGAGGCCTGCCTGCCTCAAATATTTCATTTGAATTGTGCAATGATACTTAACCCTATATTTCATTTTTTGTTGCTTATCAAAGAAGACAGAGACACAGAGGTGGAAGAGAGATGGTGGTAGGTATGTCTCCAAGGAGGGTTATGACCATAGTCACATCCCTAAAAAGCAAATTCGTCCTCTCTCATAATGAATAGGGCTTTAATCCCACAGTCATTTAGGGCAACGATGACTTACATTTGACATCCGAAACTAGGACTGTTTGAGCTCAGGTTTGAACTCTGAGCAGTGTTCGTGGCGGTGTTCTGGGAGCACTTCTGACTCTCAAGAGTCTGTTTGTGTGAGGAGTCTTGGCTGTCAGGAAGTTGAGAAGGTGGTGTGGGTATCAAAGGAGGGGGGACAGTAGTGTGCTTATTTTCAGTCTTGTCAGCTGCTCTGGAAATCAGCCAAAATGAATGAGATACAACAAGCCTTCAGGGTTTTTGTAAACTAAGGAGAAGCAAGGCTCCTCCTTTTAAAAAGCTCCATGGAATTTAGACTTAAAGCTTCATGTGTATTTGTTTTGGAGCAAATGTAAAACCCCTGAACTTTCCCCAAGAAAGTGTTAACTCCCAAGAGCCTATGGTGGGCCCTAGCTCCCAGCACTGTATGCATCGTAAGGTAGATAAAAGAGTCCAGCACTGTTCCATTTAGCCTCCTAGCTCTATTTGGCCGGTGGAGAAAGATTGATGAGAACCCTGATTAGATCTGTCTCTAAAGCTTCCAGCGGATTATTGGAAAGACTTGAAAAAAATCCTGTGACTTAGAAAGTGGAAGTTCCAGTAGATGAGGGAGAAGAAAGGGTATGTCTTCTGGCCTCAAAGGTGCCAGGATGTGTACAGACATAAACTGAGCATTTTTAAAACACAGAGCAGTGTAATCATCCTAAAGGAAAGAATCTGGGAGATTTCAAATAATAGAAGGTGAAGTAGAGAACCTAATGTGGTTGTGATTTCTGTAACAGAAGTCACCAGCTGTTTTTTGGGGTTTTTTTGTTTTTGTTTTTGTTTTCCCTAGGCATGAGTTGTATCCTTTACTGGCAGTCATGCTCCAAGTTTAATCCCTCTATAGTGTGTCTTTGGTCAGACAGTCACATCATGAAAACACCAGGCTGTTTTTATTGTACTCCCACATAGTGTTCACACTTGTTGGGAAAAAGGAAATCTGGATAAATAGCATTTTTCCCCTTGGCATTGTGAAAAATATGCTAAGAAGAGCAAAAGGTATTTTCAGAGCTAAATAAGAGTCATTCTTTACAATTTTGAAAGCCCAAGTAGGTAGCTGGGTAAGTATTTTCTTGGAGCCTGTTAGTTTTAGCTCACAGTGATTTCTGAGCAGCTCTAAGGAATGCTGGGACAGGACACATACACAACTCTACTACAGTTGCCATCTCTCCTAGAGCGGTCTTTTCTATACTATAACTTTTGGGACTTTTCTGAAGAATTACATTAGAGCTGGTCTGCGATAAGCTTTGAACATCACTCTTAAAAGCAGAACAACTTTTCATCATAGAACTGGATGGAAGGAATTGGCTCTTTAGTTTACCTCTTACTTTTTTACACATTGAGAAACCAAAACTGAGAGCAGTTAAGCGACCTGCCTAAAGTTAAACTACTAGTTAGTATGGGAACAGAAATGACAAGTTCTAAGTTGTCTAATTCCTGGTTTGTTATCACAATGTAAGCTCTGTCCATAAGAAGGAAATTCAGCCCAGAGTCTCTGTAATTTTAAGAAATTGCACGAATGTATCAATTTTAGTAGAAACTGCTAATCAAAATAGCCTTACCATTCTCAATGAAACATAATTTTAAGGAGAGGCCTTTAGAATAACCTAATTTTAAACTATAATGCTAATTCTTTATTAGTCTAGTGGGGGAATTTTTCTCCTATGCTTCATGACATACTTGAAGGTTTTTTTATTGAATACTTATTTAACCCTAAGATCTTTTATTTGAGAGTGAACACTGGCATTCTAGGGCAGTTGAAGAAGCCGTTTTACAGAGGGCCACATGCAAGTGACAGCATAAACCAGAAAAGGGAATGATATAGAAGGGAAATGGTCTTCATAGTGCTGCTCAGTACTTTATAGTTCACAAAATGCCTTTATATGGATTTCCATTTGGTCCTTGGAATAGTTTTATGAAAGTAGAGAGAATGGATATATGTATAGCTGTTTTCCAGAAAGCAAAACTGGAGCTCAGAAAAATTATTGCTTTACCTGCAAAGCTAGGAAGCTACCAGGACTGAAACCCCAGTCTCAGTTCATTTCATTACTTCATGTACATCAGTTGCTGAAGTGATAATACTTTAAAAGGGATCCCTGTTTTCGTTTTACTTTTTTTTCTTTCTTCTCCAGGGCAGAAACTCCAATGTATACACTTTGCTTGTCCAGTTCAAGCTGTTTTCACTGCCATTTGTTTTCTGCCTTCATGATATTTTCCTAACATGGAGGGGATGGGCCTTTTAGTAATCATTAAAATTGCTTTTGGGGTTGTATTCTTCTCTCCTTCACATCCTAGCTTCAGACCTAATGCTTTCTGGTTTTCCACTCAGACAAGTAAGGCTGCTGTAATTGTTGGCAGTGCCTTGCCAAACTGCCAGTGCAAATGAAGGATCTTCATTTTTAGAAGAAAAGAAATTCAGTGTAGCAAAGTTCATGAGCCTCTTTTTACTCTTCTAACACAGCATGTATTTTGAAAAGATGTTATTTGGTTTTTTTTACATATAACACTAGGTGGCAGAATAACTATACCACAAAGAACCATTTTCTTTGTTTCTTGCTAGTTGAAGGAGCAGGGACCTAAAGAGTGAGGCATAAACCATCTGTGGCTACATGATATTGGACCAATAACCTGGCCAGTATTTTCTTGACAGGGAACTGGCTGCAGGGATTCTAAAACATATGCTTCCAAGATACTGTCTTTAAGTTTCCGTTACACCCTCCTTCCCCAACTCCCTTGCGTTTTAATTTTTCTGCCCTGTTGCATTCTGGTAGCAGAGTACAGACATGGCCTGTAGGCAGCTGCTCTGAAATGGCAGACTGGGATGGATGTACCCAAGGGAGGTGGCAGTCTTGCCTTTATGTGCCAGTGAGTCACAGAAGGCTCAGGGGTAAGGCACCTGAGCCCTTGTCCTGTGTGGCTTCAGCCCCTGTCAGAAGGTCAGCAGGCTGAACTGGATCAGATTGAAGATGTTTCCCTGGCTAACTCAGATATGCAGAGCAGGATTTTGTTTTAGAAGAGCAGATTGATCTTGATTTAGCTATGAAACTGGCTTAGAAAGACTGCTACATGGTTGTGGGACATGACCTCCAGTTTTTTTTTTCCTAGCAATTTGCCAGTATCTGCTACTCAGGATGCCTCACATGCCACAAGACACACTAAGCTAAGTAAAGCTGTAGTGCAAGTTTTGTCCTTTCATGTTGTGAAGGGTATGAACTTGAGTTACAGAAATATTTCAGATTTTTTTGCTGAAAAGGAAGAAATAGCATTAAAACAAAACAATACACACCAAATGGTAATAATACTCTAGTCTCCCTTGAAGTAAGAAAGTCCAGGAGAATTAAGTAAGTCTGAATGTATAAAATTGATCAAACAAAACTTTTAATTTTAATTATAAAAGCATTCTTTACAAATGAAACACAGATTTCATTAAATAGTATGTTGTGAGTTCCTTATGTGAATCATAAATTATTCCATTTACAGAAATGAAAAGAAATTTTTGACTCTTCCAGCACCCACTTGTTGCATCAAGCAAAAAAACAAGTGACCTATAGCTTTGCACTTGTAATTCTATCACATTTTACACTACTTCTCAATTGGGAATCTCGTAGTGTTTTTTAGTTCTTAGCTGGCAGCCCTGATAATATGTTAATTTTGCATACACACACACACACACACACACACACACACTCACAGAGCCTGGTGACATGGAGCCCATGAAGTGACCAGGTGAGTCACAGTAACCCAGATAATCTTGTAGATGAGGGACAAGTGGGGTTTGTTTGTTTGCCTGCCAGAGTCACAATTCTTTCATAAAGAATACATTACATGACTTTTGAGGTTACCACAAACAACTCTTATAAATCAGACCATATGTTAACCACGAGCCGCCCCTATAGTGATATTTTGAAGCTAGGAGAGGCTTTTTAAGAAAGAAATATCATAAAAATTCCAAACCAGGATCAAATTTTCAGGGTGGGGAGGAGCCTTTTTATTGTTTCTTCTAATAGCTGCTTTGGCACTTTGTGGATAAATATGTTGTACAAAATACGCCACAATACGGGCTCTGAACTATCACCTGGCTTTGCTCCCACTGCTCTTTAGCATCCATCCTGAATTATTAATTTACGATGTTTTATTGTTGTTTATTATTAATTATTTTCTCTCTCATTTGCCCTGTCTTTATTTTGACAGTCCTCCAATTAATTGATATCTTCTGCAATTAGGGCTACAGCAAATGTGCCTGTGCACTTTTATGTGGATCTTGACTACGCAGGCCATGCTTTAAAAATTTTCTGGAATAGAATGATGGTAGAAATGAGTCACAGTTTGTTTCTGTATTTGTTTCTGAGTGGAGAAGCTTAATTTTCTCACTATAATGCCTGAGGTATGGAACTATATTGTTTACTTTTAAAAGAGACAACCAAAATTTAGTGAATTCATTTAATTAGATGTGTTTAAATATTACAGAATTCTTTAGACTTGCATTTCCAAAGTGAACAGCACAGTGCTCGCAGTTTTATCATTTTTATCTGGGGGGAGGGGAGGGAAGGGTACCCAAAAAAGGCAAAACCCTCTCGCTATTCTCTGAGAATAGGACTTTTGGGTATTGCCCAGGCCTGTTCACAGCCTTAGGACAGCTAGCATTAATTCACTGAGGGCCTCATACCTAAATGACAGCTCAGAGCAGAGACCTGAGGGACTGGGGTCTAACAGTAAGAAAATCAGAGGATAGAGCTGTGAGAAAGCAGCAATCGCCGTGGGGAGAGAAAACACAATGGTTGCCCCAGTACAGCAGCAGGGCTGCAACCAGGAGTAACCAGAAGTTCCGACACGCCTGTCCTTGTGGACCCAAGCTAGATATGTCAGCTTGAAAACCATGGTTTTCAGCATAATAAAAAAGCCAACTCATGTTCTTGAGTGTCAGCCTATTGAGCTCTCCAGCACAGCCTAATAACTTACATTAATTGGAAGAAAAATGTTTCCAGAAAGAGAAAAGATACTGGACAAAACAACTTTGTCTTTGACTAGTTGTCATGGCCCTACTACTTGGAGTAATTGACAAGTCCCTGATTCTTGTATGACAGAAGGGGGGAGTTATTCATCATTTTCTATTGTACCTTTCAAGAAGAAATTTATTTTAAAAAATAAACATTTTGTTTATGAACTTAACATCACTAGCAGTGATCAGTGAGTTCAAACTCTTTGTAAGGTATAATTTACTATTGTGCTCCTCCCTCCTAAGTTTGTGTACCTCAAGGAGCCCTGTCCCATTAAAATTCTTTCTTAAAAGCACAAGGTGAAAGAGCCAAACGTGTTGTTTTTTTAGAGAGGAGTGTAGCTTTAGAAGGAAAGAGATCTCAGTCCTTTTTCTATTTTAAATCCTGGTAAATAACTTGAAACCTGTGAAAGCTTTTGAAGGAATGTAGAGGAGCTGTCTTTGTGACTCTAATGTTCAGGAAAACAAAATATCGGAAAAAATGTTAAAAAAAAAAAAAAGACTTTCCCATGATGGACTGTGTTCTGTGAAGTGTCCTGCAAACATTACATCTGTCCCTCTAGGCACAGTAGGTAATTCACTTGCCTTCATGTTTGTTGAGTGCATCTTTACCCATGGCCCAACTGAATTTTTTGACTTTAACACTATGCTTTTCCATCTTAGCCCTTTAAAAAATGTGAAATACTGTTTTTGAGAGATAACAGCATTGTTTAGGACTGACATTCTGATGTATTTATGTAAAAATCTTCCATTTTCAATTTCATGGGAAAACATCTGCGCCTCTTATGACTGAACAGGGTTCTGACTCCCATGTATCTTTAAACCTTCATATGAAGATGGACCTGATACCTTTCGAGGAAGCCTTCATAACCTCTAAGGTGTCGGAAGGAACTCAATTTATTGAGCTTTGAAAGGAATACCAGCCACATACTTTCTTTCAGAGTCCCTTATTTCTAAAGGTCTCTTGTAGCTTTTACAAAAGAGAAACAGCTCAAATTCCTCTTCTAGTTCCGCAGCCTGCAGGAACTGCGTGTACCTGCAGTCATGCAGTTCAGAGTAGAGAACAATCGTATTGTAGCTGTGGAAATTTTGAGCTTTCAAGAATGACTTGGTCCTAGTTTTCTCAGAAATAATCTTTATAGGACCTTAAATGTAGATCTTCTGTATTTTTGGTCCCAACTTCTTGAGAGTATTATTATGTGAAAGAGCAATAAGAAATAGTCATCTAATATAAGTCTAGCTTGGGTATGTATTTTTGGATTCCCATTTAAATATAATCCTACCTTATATTCTGAAAATTCGCTATACTCTCCCTGGCCTTAATCTGCTTTCCTACTTCTCCTTCACCGGTATTCTTTCCATCACACTTATGCATGCGTGCACACACGCACACACACACACACACCTTTTACTATGCAATGGAGAAATATGCACAATATTTTTAATTGGGTCATATTTATGTGAACTTAAACTTCATGGAGCAACACTGCAGAAATAAGAGAATTCTTCACAGCTGCCTACTAAGTTATATTGAATATATATAGTTTTCTAATTCCCTACTATTTCAAGCAGTGGTACAATGTCATCTTTACTTTTTCTGTTGAAAAAGGAATGATTCTGGGAAATCTGATCAATTTCTCCATTCAAATAGATAGAAAAACATAAAGTAAAAAAGCCACTTAGTCATCATCTTTTATTCATAAACTTTAACATATTTTCCTCCATACTCTAAAAATTTTTATTTATATATTAACAAAAGTGATATGCTATCTATAGAATTTTTCTACTTAATATTATATTTTAAGTAGTTTCTCATATTTTTTAATTTTTCCTTTGAAAAAAAATTTGGAAAATTTTTGGTTATTTTTCAATTGAAATGGTAATGTATGTTTTATATTAATTTGTAAAAACTCTTTATAATAAAACTGTTAACCTTTTGTCTCATGCTGTATTTATTTCAGTCATTTTTCTCAGTTTCTTATTTGCCCTTTAATTTTATCTATGAAATTGTTGATATGCAACAGATTTATATAATCAGATATTTCAGTATTTTTTTAGGACTAAAAAGACCTTAAGAGAAATTGTAATAAACTTTTGTAAGAAGCTGTAATGCATACTTTTAAAAAGTAACTTTTAGCTACTATTTTGAGTGTTTTGTATGGTATAGATTTGTATGTATTGACTGCTTGCAACAGCCCTGTGAGGTGGGTAATATTATCTCCATTTCACTGATGAATAAATTAAGGCACAGAAAATCCTGTAGACAGAAGCAGCATAAATGAGATCCAGAGTCAGGCAGTGTGGCTGTGAGCCCACCGACTTACCGACTACATTGCATCGCTGTATGACTTATTGGAGTATTGGACCCCAGTATTATGCTAAGTCCTACTCTGTCTCAACAATCATTCAAAGCAAAGGAAAAAATACTTCTTTTTCTTCTATTTTGTGAATAACTCTATATTTAATTTTAACGTACCTGGATTTTACCTTGGTGTATGCTATGAAGTGAAACTCATACTTTTATCAGTTGTCAGTGTTCCCAGTAGTTAGCACTTTTTTTTAGAAATTTTGGAAGGACTTGCCTTCTCCAAAAAGCCTTTGTAATTAGTGATACTTCATAGTACTTGTTACTTCAATTATTTATTTGTTCAGAAGTCTTGGTTTCCTCAGCAACTTTAGTCTGTATGATTTTGTGGAATCTCTTGTTACTCTTAGATTAAAATGCTTATAAAATAAAGGCACAATCTATTTTTTTTTTTTTTTTTTTTTTTT
>NW_022900933.1:11446285-11483954 GCF_012274545.1 Fukomys damarensis
TTTTTAAAAGAGGTCCAATTTTTTTTTTTTTTTTTTTTTTTGGTACTGGGGATTGAACTTGGGTCCTTGTGCTTGTGAGGCAGGTGGCTAAGTCCAGTTAACAATTCTGTTCTCCCTAAATTCAGGATTTATGAACCTAGAGGATAAATTTTCACTACCTGAGTGAAAAATGAACATTTCCTCAATTTTAAATGTAGGCAATAAACCACAATACTGTTAGCAATACTTGGGAATTTAAACCACACATACTTAATATTACAGATGCTTAATGTTACATTTCACTTGTTCCAGATATCTTTATATATTCTGTACCTTCATCACTACTTTGATATTATACTACTTATATTAGACCACTGCTTGATTTTCCTATTTACTGCATTAAAAAGCATATTTACTCATGTTTCAAATATTCAGAATTACTTTGAAAATTATATTTCAATAAAATTGTTTCTCCTTTATAATCCTATGTATTTAAAAATATATTTCCGAGAAGGGGCATAACATTGTGAACAGTGCCTGTCTATCTGAATGTGAGTTATGCCAGTTATTTATAAATACTCATTGGGAGCTCAGTAATCAAGAGGAGATGTGAGGGGAGCAGGAACACACTGCAGTTATCCCTCTCTCTCGCTCTGGTTCTCTCCCTTCCTGACGATCTTCTTCAGTGTCCTCAGTAGAACTGCTCATACTCTTCATACCCCACTCCTTTCCCTACTGTCCTCTTTCTCTTTGCTTTTCACTTAGGCCTCTTCTCCACAGCCCTACCCATCTTGTTCATTTCATTCTCATTCTCTCCATCCTTCCCTTTGCTCTCTTCCTCTTTGCTTCTCTTACCCTCCTAAATACATTAATATTTTAAGGAGTTTGTGTTTTACCTCTCTGCAACAAAAATTTCCCTTCTGGTGTAAGAATGAACTCGAGGACAGGGATAAACAAAAATGATTAATAGAAAGAGGCAGTATAAAAAACAAGTTGAAATTGAGATTTGCCAAAGATAAAAGTAAAGCAGTTACCTGGAGATAATTAGTAGTTGACCTTAGAGGAAACTTACCTGGTTTGCCTCTTGGGCCCTAGGAAAGTTATTTACTCTGGGACAGGTCCCATAACTCCAAGTCCTGCCTTCATCACAGGCTTATTCAACTCTTTATAAATTTTTTCTTCATAAGACAATCGTTTACTCTAATTTTCAAAGCACCAGAAAGAGGATCCTATTTTGAGAGAATGAGACAATTAGACTTATTGTTGAGTTGTAGTCATTTCTTTGGGATTAGTTCAGAAAATATGTGTCTTTAATGGACAGAAGTTATCCATAATTTTCTCTCGTAAAGTGGAGTGTGTGTTGCCTGTAATACTAGTATTTAGTTACTAAGATGTTTGCACTATGGTCTCAATGATCTGCTATATATAATAGTCACTGGTTGTAGAAGTCTACTTATACAATCTATATGGCTATAGAATTTTTTTTCTTAAAGTAATCTCTATGTCTGGGATAATGCCATTTTTCTACACTAAAAACATTAGCTCATCTTACAGTTAATATAAGCTGAAAATTAGAGGTGCCTAGGGGAGGGAAATGAGGCAGATGGATTGTTTACATGAGTGCTATAGTTTCACTTTTTATGCACCAGTCACCTTGGAAGAATTAATGCCCTGTAAGTGTGCCAATCAGATTGCCCTAGTCCTCTCTAAACATTCCATTTGGTTTATTAAAATAATAAATACTGTGCAAAATGTTCATCTGGATCCAGGATGCAATACTGTGGTCAACCAAAGAAATATGTGCTGTACCTTACCTCTGACGAGTTTAGCTCAGGTGACGGAGTGATACAGATTTACCCTGTTAGAGTATTATTTGATGAAAATCTTGGCAGTCCCTAGAAATCTTTGTCTGTCTGTGTTTGGTGCCAGTGGCCCACAGGCCATCTTTGTCATGTCCTTTGCCATGTGATATCTGTTGAGTGGTCTGTGTGGAAAGGACAAAGAGGTCTCTCCACCTTGCATCTGGGTATTTGTCACCATCCTAAGACTTAGCAAAAAGTCCATTAAATGTTTTATCAAATTTGATGACTGTGACTCTGAACTAATTTCAACTGGGGAAGATTCTGTTTTTATATTTGGTTTTCAGGTCTTTCCCCCGCACATCCTTTTTCTTCTTATTGAAGCGCATTCCAGGTGTTACTCACCACAGATCTATTGTGCTCAGGGAAAGAGCCTTGAAAGCCACTCTGCACCATCATTACATATCTGCATTCTCTCTCAAGCCGGTTTCCTCATCTGAGTCCTGATCGCTATCATGCCATGTTTCTAAGGCTCAGGTCAAATCCCGTCGCTTTCATGAGCTTTTTTATTATCTTCATCACTTCACCAATCTCCCTCTTGCCTCTAAACTTCTACAGCTTTGATGGCTCTGGTGGTTCAAAAAGGAAAACTTTTGGGCATGGGAAGCAATCAAATAGAATCAGATGAACACTAAGGTCATCGTTATAAAATCTAGCTTTATTCCTATAGAAGAGATAATCCATACTTTTTTTCTTTTCTTTCCCTTCCTCCTTTGCTCCTTTTCTCCTTTGCTTTCTTTCCTAGGTATTGAATCTAGAGCATTGCATGTGCCAAGCATATGCTCTGTTGCTGTGCTACACAATCAGCTCTAGTATTCAGTATTTCTAAGAATGAAGTTTGCCAAGGCATGGGTTTGGGGTAAAGCAACAAAATCTGAAATTAAAAGAAAAAAGAAAGCTGGGCTGGGGATTTACCACAGTGGTGCCATGCCTGCCTGGTAAGTGAAAGGTCCTGGGTTTGCTCTCTGGTACTGGGGGGCGGGGAAAAAAAGCCAAAAGAGCAATGCATTAATCAAAATAATTGCAACTTGGGGCTGGAGATTTAGCTCAGTGGTTCAGTGGCCTGCCTTGCAAGTGCAAGGACCCGAGTTCAATCCCCTGTACCAAAAAAAACTCAAAATAATTACAACTTTATTTATAAAGGGAAAACTCCTTCAGTGTCTAGTGACAGAAGAATTAAACTATGATATACGTACATAGTACAGTGTGTATCTTTATTGATATTTTAATTAAATGCTAATTTTGAAGATTATGCATTAGAATTTTATATAATGTTGAGAAATAAAAAGCAGGTAATTATAAAAATATGTATATAGAGAGCAAGATGAGAAGGGAACATGAGATAAGTAAGAAAAGTTTATTCTTTAAGGTGAAAGGATAGGGATTTTTCTTTTTAATTGAAAGATTCTATCATAACAATGTTATAAAACCCTAAAGTTAATTATAAGAATATATCACAGTTTTAACCATTTTTGGCACCATAATTCAATTGTTAAAGTGGAATCCAGGTTGGGGGTTTGTTTAGCTCAGTGATTCTGCCACCTGCCTCTCAAGCATAAGGTCCTGAGTTTGATCCCTGGTAGCAAAAAAAAACCAGTGGAATCCATGCCTTTTATTTCTTCTGTCCTCTGTGCTTTTTAAATATAAGCAGGTAATTAATGCTTTTGATTAACATATTATTAGTTAGGAGAAAAGTAAGGATGTTCAGACTAAAGCACAGAAAGTAGTATTTCTTTGATCACTTACCAACACTTACCTAACATTGTGTCAGATGTTTAATATAGTTTATTTTGTTTAAATATTTCTAAAGTACTGAGAGAAATTTATTATAACTGACTTTTTAGTGATGACTTATCTGAAATTCAGAACATAAGTGAGCTATGTGAGATGATATGGTTAAGATGCGAAACTTTGAATTATTTTATTTTCTTACTCAGAAGCATGTTATTATGATCTGGGAAGTTCCTGTGGGCTTTCTGTCCAACAAAACTTAAAGACTTAAAGCTTAAAGCTTTAAAACTTAAAGCTTAGTGACTAAAAAGTTGTGTGTGTGTGTTTGTGTGTGTGTGTGTGTAGTACTAATAATAATTGCCATAGTACCTTAAAAGTATAATTTATTTTCTGAAAACATATCTCAAGGTTAGGGTCTACAGTCCAAACTATGATATCAGACTCTGTGTGCGTGTGTGTGTGTGTGTGTGTGTGTGTGTGACATAGGATATCAGACATGGAATGCCACACCTTTCCCACCACATTCCCATTCAAGGCTTTCCCACAGATTGCCTCTTGCTTGAGGTCAGGTCATCACTATCCCCATGAAACAGTTTATTGGAAAGCATTATTCTCCCTCCTTCTTATACCAGTACTGTTTAAATTAGACTTTTGTGGCTGTGAGGAATAAAAAACCCAGCCAAGCTAGCTCAAATTACAAGAGGGATTATTGCAAAAGAAGAGTCTTCTAGAAATTCAAGAATGGCAGAAATTCTTCAAGAAATTCATGAAGGGCAGCACCTCATTCACAATGTGTCTCAGCTGGGGTCTAAACAACTTCCCACTGGGAAATTCTCTGCTTATTTTCTGCTCTTGACTCAATTCTTGACCCTAGTCTGGACAACTAGACTAGATAAGTCCCTGTGGTTTGACAAATGATTGTATAGAGTACTGGCAATGTAAGCTCCAGAATTTTTACGTAGCAAGTTTAGGAGTACTAACAAATCTGTCAACTCCACATACACCCATATTTTCCCTCATCTTATCCCAGGCCAATCCTCTACTTGCACAGTGAATCTCACCTTTCTTACTTCTTTCAGCACTTCACACATACAATTATTCTTTCTTTCCTCATTAATTTCATTAAAAGTGCTAGAGTAATTTTATCTCTGTGTACTCTATATTTCACACTTTCATTCTAACTACCCAATTCAAGTGAAAGGACTCCTGTGTTACTATCTATTCTCTTCTCAATCTATTCTGATCAGGCTTTTGTTACTTCATTCTATTAAAATTACTCTTCTAAGGTTACTAATGACTTTTGCCTTATTGACTCCCATGCCCGATTCTTAGTTTTTATCTTATGTGCATTCTCAGTAGCATTTGACACTTTTGATCCTTATTTGCTCTACTCAGTTTGACTTTTGAAACACAAAGCTCCTGTATTGATGATGAAGAAGAAGAAGATGATGACGATGATGATGATGATGATGATGATGTTTTCATTCATGGCTGTTCTTGTCACTTTTGTTGGCTCCTTTTCTTCTAAGCTCAGAATACCTCATGGGTTGGGCCTTCCTTCTTCATTTTCTGTCATTACTTACACCTTATCTGTGACTTTAAACATTGGTTGTATACACAATTCTCATTCTGGCCTCTTTTCTGGGTTTTGGACTCTTATATCCAAGTAGCTCTTTATAACTGGTATGTGGATGTGTAATAGGCATCTCAAATTTGATATGTTCAAAGCGAAGCTGTTGGACTTCTCCCTTAAGCTGCTTCTTCCATAATCTTTCTGATCTCAAGTAAAGGTAAACCATTTACTCATTTGTTTGGACAAGAACCATGGAATTATCCTTGATTGATTACCTTTTCTTCTCATTTTTCCATTAGGTCCTTCAATAAGTTTGTCATCTCTACTTCCAGAATAATCGCTGAACCCATCCTCTTTTCACCGCCTCCATCTCCTTCACACCAGTCCAAGTGACCATCATTATTTACCCAAGCAACTATAATAGCCTGGCTTCCTGTTTCTTTTGTCTTCTTAAATTTATTCTCCACACAGCACAATAAGCCATGTCATATTGCTTCCCCTCAAAACTGTCAAGGCCATGGTTAGAGAGTTTTGATCTCCTGCAAAGCAATACGACACAAGGTGACAGAAAGAAAGACACAGAAACAAGACTAAAAAAAGATAGCAAGGTGGGTTGGGCCACACCAAACATAGGGTGATGAGGCTGAGCATGTGGCAAGTGCCATAAGCCACCGGGTCCATCAATATTTATTGATTATACAGGCATGGGTAAGAATAGGGTAAAGGAACTCATGTGACAGCCGGTGGTGTCAGTGGACACAGGCAAGACTTGTAGAAATAAGGATTAGACATACTTGCAGAAAGAGTGGAATTGACCAAAGGTCAGTTATGGTTAACTAGTAAGTTTCTGAAGACAGCTAAGGGATGGGTAGCTCTGGGAGTGGAATGAGGATTGGAGCCGTGCAGTCTTCACAGCTGCAGTGTTATCTCACTAGAAGCCCTGCAGCTTCCCAGATCAGGACTTAGATCTCAGCTGCAGCCACTGGTGCAGAAGCTGTACTGGCCTGCAGCACCACCCCACATGCTCCTGTGAATCACGTAGACTTTGGTCGGTCCAGCTCCCAGTACATCAGAGCCAATTATGAGGGGAGAATGCCCGCTCCATATTATACAGCCTCCTTTGACTTTCATCATGGTGGTCTGCCACACAAAACCTTCCATGGCTTCTCATCTCTCTCAGAGTAAAATCTAAACTCCCCACTGTGGCCTCCAAAGTCTGACGTGGTCTCTCTTCTCCCTAATTGGATTTCCTCCTTAGTCACACCTGCACCTGCCTATTGCCGTTCCTCCAACATGCCAGGCATATTCCCACCTCAAAGCCTTTGCCTCTCTCTGCCCCTAATGCTTATTTCTCACTTCATTTCTGGGTTCACTCCTTTAATTTCATGTGTCTGCTCAAATGTCACTTCATCTAAAAGGCATTTCCTGCTACCCTATTTGAAATGACACCTTTATCCCTTCTCCTTTTCCCCTTCTGTATATGTTTGTTTGTTTATATGTATGTGTTTTTAGTGCTCCTGATAAGACTTTTATCTTTATTTAATATTATACTTATTTTACCTATATTCCTGTTATACTTTCCTGGTTTAGAAAATAACTCCAAACAGAGTTTAAAATAATAGCAATGACTTATGATGCTCTAGGATCTTGGAGTTAAGTAGGCTAACTAATGAGCTTTTTTACAAAGTCTCTTGTGTGGTAGTGGGGACTCTCAGCCAGGGATGTGTCAAGTCTAGTGCTTGAGCTAGAAAGACTTAATCAGCTGGGACTTGGACATCTGGCCCTCTCAGGGAGCTGTCATTCTTGTGGTCCCCCAAATGGTCTCCTTACATACCCTAGCAGCCTTGGGATAGATTTCTGGTGGCTAAAGTCTCCTAGACTGAGTGTCCAAATAAAGTCAGCAGAAACAGCACAGCCTTTAAAAAGTCTAGTCTCAGAAGTCATGTAGAGTCTCTTTCAGTATGTTCTGGGCTGGAAGTATAGTTCAGTGGTAGAGTAATTGTCTAATATATATAAGGTCCTGGGTTCATTTCCCAGCACAGCCAAAAAATAAAACACTTAAGTTCAAGAGAAGAACACAAAGACATTATCTCTTGGGGAGTTGTGTTATAGAACTTTCAGATAGTTTTACACCAATACAGTACAATCTACCCTACTACAGTGTAAGCTCCATGACAGCAGGGACTATGTTTTGGCCACTGCTATAATCACAATACCTACAACAGGGTTCTTCACATAGAAGGTGCTCAGTAAATATTTGTTGAATGAATTGAATTGAATTATTCTAGAGTCCCTTTTCAGAAAGGAGGATATGGGGCTAAATAAACATCCTTTGGGGCTATTATTAATAAATACAAGTGATTCTTTCAAAGTATGGGCTTTTCACCTTTTTTCCCTCCTCCATTTCCACTGCTTCTGGAAATTATATGATTGCAATGTCCTACTAAAATTATTAATTTTTTTCAAGGAAACCTTAATGTGGCTTTTAGGTACTTGTGAATGAATTTTAAAATGATGGAAGTCACATTTTAATGAGACATCAGGGACCTCAGGAAGTAGAGAGGTGAGCCAGGTCAGCATGCCAGGCTTTTCCCACTCACATCTTTACCCCCCTGAGCCTATCTGGCCTTTTGACAGTTTGAAAAAAACTGATGAAATGCAAAGCAGAGGCGGATGACTTAAAAACTCTCAGAAGGCTGGGAGTATGTCTCAGTGGTAGAGTGTATGGCTAGCATGTGTAAGGCCCTGGGTTTAACCCCTAGCACCAAAAGCAACACAAAAAACTCTCACAGCACAGATAGAGCATTTAAACGACTTTTTTGCTTAGTGAGTTAACAGAAGACTGGCTGTGCTAGGGACTGAGGGAAAACTGGACCAGGTTAATTGTGTAAGACCAGTTGTATTCTGTCACCTGTGGTTATAACTGGCTGTAGTTTCAGGTGCTTCCAAAGCAGGAACAATAGCAGATCAAGAGTAAATACAAATGTGTGGCAGACACCTGCAGAGATCACTGCCGATGCACTTTGCACATTAACGTAGGTCTGTTCAAAGAAGCTGGCAACTTCTGATATAAAATAAAATCTCTTAGTCATCATAGGAAATATTGATAACCTTTACTGTACTCTTTTTTATTTCCAGTTAGGTATTTTCCGGTGAATATTTTTGTAAAAAAAAAGTTCTAAAAAATAGCCCTGCCCAATGGCACATTAATAATACCAGTGCCTAAGGACTGAGGCAAGAGGACAGAGTTCAGGGCCAACCTGGGGTACATATGTACTCCATCTCAAAACTAACTAACTAAATACAAATAAAAATCTGGACAAAATGAACATTATATCCCAAAATTGGTATCATTACTTATGTTCCATCTGAAGAAGAAACTGCCTTCTGGGATTTAATAGTTTTCTTCAATTACATCTTTTTTTTTTTTTTTTGCTTTTTATTTGGAAGCTTATGTATTATTCACCAAAAAAAGATAAGTTTAGAAAGCCTCTTTGCTGTGTGGTTTTCCTATGTCACAAGATGGATCATGTGGTATCTTGATGAAGGAAATAGTTGTGGGGAAATGAAAAGAGAAGTGGATGCCAAGTTTCAAGATTCAAGTTCCTCCTATCCTTATGTGTCCCTATCATGTCCTTTATCACATCACTCTGAGTGCCAGTTTCCTCATGTGAACAGCTTCATTTAAAAGTAGAATTTCTGCTTTACATTTTTGCAGGAATTAAATAGTCAATGGAGAAGTAACTAGGTTAATTAAGATGATGCCTGGCACATTAGGAAGTGTTCCGGAAAATACTTCTTTGTTCACCCGTTCACCATGATTTGTTACTGTCATGCTAATCTTGGGGCTCAGGAAATGATACTCCTAAGTACAGCAGTTTGGCTTGTGGAGGATTTTTTTTTTCCTTGCTGAATACTTTAAACTAAAGTAGATTTACAAAGCTCTCAGAGGTAGTCTCAGAAGCAGAGCCTCTGCCTTTCTCCTTCTCTCTTTGTCTCTCTCCCTCTCCCTGCCCTCCCTCCGTCCCTCCCTCTCCCCTCAGTCACTCTCACCTTCAGCTGCTTTGCCTCCAAAGTTTCAGTCTTTATTCAAAAGGTCCCATGTCACTTAAAACTTTGATTAAATAAATGTGTTATGTTTTCTCTTGTTAACCTTTCTTTTGTTATAGTGGTGTTGGTCACGACCCTTACATTGGGTAAAGAAATAAATCATCCCTTTGTGCCCCTATATACTACTCTATCCTTGACACTCTAGTTAACCATTCCACTGTCTTTCATAGCTCAGACAATAACACCTGTCTACTGTCTTCTGATTGTATTGTTATAGCAGAATGTGAATCTTGAAGGCAAGTACACTTGGACCTCATCTGACACTTCCAGTCAGCCATTTATGTTTTATTTGTGTTATGTTTTCAATCATTAAGTTGTTGGTACTGAGCTCACTGAGTTTCATCTCACTGTACTCTGTAGCACTTTGTGCTACATCTGATCTATAATGCATCATCAATAAAGGTCTTTTGAATTGAAATCCAGCAGGTATCATAAAAGAAGATATGTTTGTTTGTTTGGTCAGTCATGGAAGAAGACAGTGTGAGTTTAATGTTACAAGCATGCTTGTGTCTTCTCCCATAATACCCAGAGATTAGAGTGCTCTAGTCATAGTGAGTCTGGCTGAGCCAGCTGGAAAGAAGCTGGGTTTTAGCTAATAGCATGGGAGCTTGTTTCTGTTGTAGAGATCACACAGAGATATATTTGATATCCCTGTCAGGTGATAGATCTGCGTCTCCAGTCTCCCTCTTGACTTTTCAGTAGGCAGGAATGAATGATGGTACATAGAGAAACCTCAAACTGGTAAATTTCATAGTAATTCCTGGCTGTTTGTAACTTTAGGCTTGCAGGTTGAGATCTTGAAACTTATTTTCCTTCTTAACCCCTTTCTTAGTGCTTAGGGTAGGTATCACCAGTTAGGTGTCACTGTTTGGCCAGAACACTATGGTCCTGGCGAGAGGGCTATGGCTATATGGGTTTTGCCTCCAAATCATTTATTCTTTCATCAGATGTTTAGTCACTACTTCTTTGGGCCAGGCATGTCCTAGGCAGTGAGGGGACGGACAGAGGTCCTGTTTTCAAGGAGCTTGCGTTTCAGCAGAAGCATTCAGACAATAAGCAAAATAACAAGTAAGGCCTTTGTGATAAATGCATCAAAAAAATAAAACTGGAGTAGGTGATAACGAGGATCCTTTGGGAAAATCATCTGCTATAAAATGAGTGGTCAGAGAAAGCCTCTCTAGGAGGATTTGAGCTGAGACTTAAACCATTCAATCCTGGAGGAGCTGAGAAAGACATATTCGAGGAGAAAGAAATAGCTGAAACAGACCTGGGGAACAAGTTCACAGTGCTCCAGAACAAAAATGAGGTCATGCGATTGAGGCACTGCGTGTGTGCACGTATGTGGGGAGAGAAGAGGCACAGTGACTGTGGGACAGAAAAGTCAGTGTCTTCTCTTCTACTGTTGCCAGGCTCATGGCTGGTATTTGTACCACTAAAGGCAGGATGAGGAGAGAAAAGCACAACAAATGTTTCTACCAAAGTTATGGGTGACATAGGAGCCTTCAGAAATAAAAATTCAAACGTAGGGAAAAGTATTGTATAGGCAGCTCTGTTAAAGAATAGACTGTTATATAGAAGTATAATTGAACAAAAAAGGGCTATGACCAAAAGGTTGTAAATGTGGGCTGGGAATCCTAGCAAGGCCTATTTCTTCAGGTTCTTCTTGGCCTCTGTTTATCTTTTCTCACCTTTGGGAATGGGGAAGACACCTGTCACAGACTGTCAGGATTTTCCTATATCTGCAGTTTTCTCTATTTCCTTGTTTAAATACTAAGTCTGACAATATGCCATATTTGGGGTAGCATTCCTTATAACCCATCGTGCTATAAACTCACTGTCTACATTTATGGGAGCATTCAAGAGCTCACACAGACAGTTACCTGATACTGTAGCTGGGCACGATGGTGCACACCTGTAATTCCAGCACTGTGGAAGGCTGAGACAGGAGGATTAAAAGTTTGAGCCCAGCCTGGGAAAAACATTTACTTAGAGAGACCCTGTCTCAAAATTAAAAAAGAGTAGGGGATATACCTCAGTTTGAAGGCCCTGGGTTCAAGCCAGGTACTAAAAAATAAAAAGTTGTACTTAGAGGGTAGTTCTTTTTAAAACCATATGCACATTTGCAAAAATCATTAATCTCCTCCTTATATCTGTAGCACCTAATCTAACCTTTGTTTTACTGCAGATATTAGCTAGGAGGCCCCTTTTAATTCATTTTGCATGTTCCTCAGAATCAACTTTCTTAGAGGAAGGCCTTATATCCTTTAAAGACTTTAGGCCAGTTGGTCATGAAGCCCCTTAGGGCTTGCTGTGCTGTGGATGTCAGCACTTAAGGACGCATTCTGAAATGGGGCATCTCTCACAGCCTAGTGTAGAAGATATTGCCTGCAGTTTTCACTGGCTTTCTCTTTCAGAAATCTTTTGTTTCTGCCACAAGGCAAAAACAGGAAAAGAGATCTATGTGAAAGAATGCTCTCTCTCTTTTCCTTTTGTGGTGATTGTGTATCTTAAGAGAAGGCCTCAAAGGTTCCCGGAGCTGTCTGTCTTTTCATGTAAATTGAGCCCCTAAGCCTATTTAGAAGTATTCGAAAAGCCTGTGGGAGTTGAGGTGAAAGATACAGAGCTGTAGCATCAGCATCCCATTTAATTTATACAAATTCAGTGTGCACTCTTACACATAATTAAAAATACTGTGGAACTGTTTTTTGCACTTGTGCTTTAATTATATGCTGTGCACATTTAATGTGTACACATATTACTGGGCAGCATGGTAACTACAGAACCATGAATTTTGCATTGGAAGATTTAAGAGATTTTCCAGGGTAATTTTGACGATATAAATTTTGTCCAACCTGCCAACTTTAGATTGCAACCCCTGTGTAAAATGTAACCCTCTAAATTATGTTGCATTTAATGATCTGAACTGGGACTCATATTCACTCTTCACCCCAAATCAGTAGCAAGTAGGAGTTGGTGTTGGAGACAAAGCATAAAGAACTGTGAGAGTTCAGTGAGGATCAGGGACTCTGAGGCCAAAAACAGGGGAGAAGGGACTCCAAAGTCACTCTTTCCTCTGTTGAATACAGGACTCAAAACAGTGCTAGCCATGAGTCTGGTAGAGTTTGTAAATGGGAGCAGCTCCTGGTGGATATATAACAGCCCCTTCCTCTAGAATTCCCTACCTTCTAGGAGGGTTTACTTCTGCTCTGTTCCTTGAGAATGTTGGAGTGTGTGTGTGTGTGTGTGTGTGTGTGTGTGTGTGTGTGTGTGTGTTTGTGTGTAGTTCTGCAAACAGAGTAGGAGCGGAGAGCAGCAGTGCCTGAAAGGGGAGAAAAGGCATGAGGTCTTAGGGTCCAAGGTTTAGTATCCAGTTCTGCTATTTGTTTTTCTGTGCTTGGGACAGTATTGGATGGGGGCTGGGGGCCTGAGAGACTTGGAGGGTGGAGGCGTGAAGGTCAAATCTCGTAGCCTCGGTTATAAGCTATCTCGAGAGGGAGAGCCGCTTACATTCTTCCCGCGCCCTGAGATTGGCAATAAAGAAGCCAAACAACCCCTCTTCAAACCCCGCTTAAGCTTTTACCAAGTACAATTGAAATTTATATTCTGGACCCCTGCTGTGAAGTTTTTTACTTACTCCCCACCCTGGGATAGTAATAAAATTCTGAGTCACATTCACCTGAGTTGGAATTCTCCCCGTGGCGCTCAGTAGTGATGGAATTAAGGACATGTTACCCCAAAATGTGACACCTTGACATTTGCAAAGCCCCACAGAAGCACGGCCCCTCTCTCACTTTCCCTTCATCCTTCTCCTCTGAAATACTCGTAAGAGTTGTGTTAGCAGCGTTCTGTGGACTCCTTTTGAGATTCTTTCTAGGTACTTGTTCTGAACAAAAGATTGATCAAGACATGTTCAAAAGGTAGTGAAGTTTTACATTTATTAAAGGTAGGAAAAGAAATGTGCCCTGCAAAGTGAGTACAGGCTAAGTAAAAGTAGGAAGAGAAGTGCACTCTGCAGAGTGCGGAGCAGGCCACTGAGAAGGAGCACAATGGCCCTGAGCCATCATTTATACCCCCACTCCTCAGGCTGAGGTCAGATCTCAGCCATCCTATCAAAAACCTGTTTGCTTCGTTTCTTGCCAGAAGAACTGAAGGTCACATTTTCTGAGTGGTCCTAGGTGCAGGGCTTGGAACTATTTCTCAGTTAGGGTCCTGAATTTCCATAACTGAAAGATTATAGCCACTTGCCCAGAGGGCTGGCTGTGTCCTAATCTCCTGCCTCATTTGCCTTCTCTGGACCAGAGGAAAGGAACATCTTTATCTCTGAAGACCCTGAGACACAGAAGAGAATCTCGACTAACAGCCCACGGTACCCTCTGTCCACTTTATTACCATTCAGCCATACTCCCTTTGTCTAATCGTACTTCTCCACAACTATCCACCTCTTTGTCTTACCTAAACATAAAGTACAGTATATAATCTGCTTGGATCTTTGTCTTCAGCTTTTAAGGCTCTTGTGTTTCATAAAACTTATATTAAATACATTTCTTATACTTTTCTCTTTTTAATCTGTTAGAGGCACTTATCCATGAACTTATCAAGGGATGAGGGAAAAATATCTTTTCCTTCCCTATGGTAGTTACTGGTTTTTGAGCAAGGCTTTGACCTTCAGTTTCCTCTTTTTCATTGAAGAGATGGCACCTACC
The DNA here is from genome assembly GCF_012274545.1 of Fukomys damarensis. NCBI lineage: Eukaryota > Metazoa > Chordata > Mammalia > Rodentia > Bathyergidae > Fukomys > Fukomys damarensis. Next base: position 11,460,241 of record NW_022900933.1, read on the forward strand.
TCCCTGGTGTGTTCTGAGAGTTGAAGGGAACAGGTTGCCTGTGAGTATTTACCTGCAGTTTTTGCATGTTGTATATAAAGAAGCTTTCTGGGCCGGGCATGGTGGTGCACTCCTGTAATCCCAGCACTCAGGAGGCTAAGGCAGGAGGCTCGCTGTGAGTTCGAGACCAGCCTGGGCTATGTAGTGAGTTCCAGGTCAGTTTCAATTACATAGTGAGACCCTGTCTCAAAAAAAAAAAAAAAATAAGAAGCTTCCTGAGCAAGAACATTTGAACACAGCAAATTCTAGTTCATCATACCTGTTGTGAAGATTTTTGTTACAAGTGTCTTATAGAAGTCAGGGAAGACTGCAAAATTAAAAAGAGAGAAAGATACAGGCCACCTGAAGGCATGGGGTGAGTGAGGACACAAGGCAGACCTAGTGAAGTTAACTTATTTTCAACAAAAATTTAAATAATGAGGGCAGGGGATTTAGTTCAGTGGTCCTTCTGCCTGCTTTGCAAGCGCAAGGACCGGAGTTCGATCCCTGGTACAAAAAAAAAAAAAATTTAAATAATGCTCTTGAATTTAAATGTTCTTTCATGAAAATATTCTTTATGAATGCTTAATTCTAATTTTACAGTTTTAGAATTATATAATTTACATTGGCTATATAAACAGTACAAATGAATACATTTTACAGTGTTTTTCCCCCTGATACTACTTCTTGTTTGAACACACAAAATTACACTTTACTGTAAGCAAAAAAGAATATGTCAGGCTTTCAGTTCGGAAACCTGAGTCAAATCAGCAGTCTCTGGGAGGAGGAGAGTTGTAAAGCCTACGCTCTTTCATAATGGGCCTAGCCCTTCCCCCTCATCTGACATTTTCTTGTGGAAAACATCTGGTTTAAATAAGCACTAATGGCAGCCTTGATCATCAGAAACCAGAATGTAAAAATAAGAAACAATGTATAGTAGGTAAAAGAGATGCCAAAAATAAATGTGCAAGGAAAAATTAACGACAAATTTAATTTACATATAAATTTCACCTTTTTAATGCTTGTCATAGAACTACCTTCTAGTTCTCTCTCTTGGTAGTATCCCAGGCCCAGAACACAGGGTTGAATGATCGTTCCATCTGGCCAGACCCTTGAGGTGGTGCGCGATCCAAGCCTCTAGTCTAGTGGTGGTGAACCGAGGACCCGTGTGCCATGGGGGGGCTGTTTGTATCGTTGAAAACTCTAAAGGGATCCTCATCACTGCTATGGCCCTTCCTCACCAAGTTATCAGGGCTCACTGAAAAAAACAGATAAGGCTCTAGGGATCCCTATTGCTTAGCGAATTCAGTGACAAGGCTCCTAAATTAATAGAATACTTTTTGGTTGGGTTAGGTTGGGTTCAGTTCATTTCCGTTTGATTTGGTGGTACTGGGCCTTTGGGCTGAGCTACATTCCCAGGACATTTTATTTCAAAACAGGGTCTCACTAAATTGCCCAGGCTGAGCTCAAACTTGCAATCCTAATGCCTCAGCCTCCCACAGTGCTGGGGTTACAGGAGTGTGTCACCACACCTAGCTTGTAGGACACTTTGATGAGCTATCCTGTGCTGGTGGTCAGGGTTAGGTTTGTCATATTGGCCAACAGGCCTAAGATATTTGTAACTGCTCTAAAGGAAATCTGAATGGCTAAATTTCCTTGTCTTCCAGGACCTCTGTGATAGGGTTCAGGATGACTTCCATCTAGAATGCAGAGAAACTCCTAATGGAGTATCAGAGGTTTATAGGTGTGATGATAGAATTTATCAGAGTGGAAAAGAAGAGAAAGTTTTCTGAGTAGGAATTACTTGTGTGAGAAGATTTTGGATAAGCTAATATGAGATGCTTTGAAATGTCTGGGAGGTCATTTATGGGACATTCCAGAGGCACAGAAGGCATCTCCTAAGACATTTTACTTTGTAGGGGCTCAGAAAGTTAAAAGTAAATATAAGCTAATTACTAGGATTTTATGGAACATTGAGGGAAAACAGGAATTATTTCAAAGAGGTCCATAGAAACTAGTTTGGAAGTACTGGAAAGTCAGAAGCTTTCAGGATCCAGGGAAAGTAAATGGCAGGGGGTGGGGGAGGTTAGTGTTGTGTTTTAACCTTTTTTACATTTGCATCTGCCTTGCCTGGATATTACCTATTCCAAACTGAAGGGTGATATGTGTGGAGGCTGCTTAGAAAAACGTGGCCTCTGGAATCTGAAGTCTTTATCTTTTTTTTTTTTTTTTTTTTTTTTGGTTTATAAGGCTTTATTTTAGAAAAATCGCAAAAGCTATTATTTTGAAAACTGGAATACTTATTTGCCCACTTTCAGTTTGTCACCTTATATTCTTCATGGTTTCTCAAAAATTCCCAGAAGCTTTTAGCACAAAGCATTTACAGTGGCTAGCAGTTCTACCGGATGCGGAAATGCAGGCTTTAAAGTAATGTGGCAAATTTTTTCCTTCTCACTCTTCAATTTAATTTATTTTTTTGTCCCACCAGACTGCATCTCTTTGTTAAAGAAAAAAATGAATATTCAGCCTTTTCTGATTGTCAATCCATTACACTATTTTATCCATTCTTCTTTTTGTCTTGACTCAGGCTTTTAAAAAAGTTTTCTTGCCAACTTTAGAGTTTTTTGCAAGCTCATTCTCAGCTTTATGGTATCAAACACTTTTATATCTTATGTTCTTTGTAGCTTTTATCATGCCAGTTTCCCATTCTTTCATACAAGCTATTTGACAGTCTGACTTCATCAGAGTTTCCTGAGGCACTCTAGATGCCTATTTTGTCTCCCTTTCTAGGTTTATTTGACTTTTGAAAACATTTTAGAATGTTATCTAAAGAAAATTTTTAATGGTCCTATTTTCATGACTGGAACAATTTTTGAACAACTAGAAAAGGGAGCTGGCAGAGAAGCAGAAAGGCTGGCTTCTGGCTTGGGTTTTGCTAACTCAATTATGTTCTTGTATAGTCTTGCATCCTCTTTTGCCACAGCTGAGGAGCCCACGCCCAGGAAAGACTGGGTAAACTGAAGCAAGTTCTACTGGAATACTCTCAGGGAAGTCTTAAATTGAGACCAGTATTCTTTTCAAACTTAAATAAGAATGTACTTCCCTGCTGAAGATGTTAGCGGGGCTGTACTACCTGCAATATACAGCATTAACCCCTTAGTGTGGCAAAGAAGGCCTTGTGTGACCAGCTCCATTCCTTTTTCTAACTCCTTTCTTATTTCCTCCCAATCTCCAATGTACTAATCCTCCTTTAAGAATTTATTTTCTCTAATGCACTTAGCTGTTTCATACCCTTGCTCAGATTATTCCATACATCCAGATCCTTTGGAGAACACTGATTTATTTTCTTAAAACTCAGCATAAAAATAAACTCAAGGAAATCTTTGGAATTCAATGCTTTTTTATGCCAGGCACATTAACCTCTGTTCTCTTCTGTCATACACCTGTTACAGCTATTGTTTACCTATCCATCTGCATGACAAGACTGTGAGCAACTCTCAGGCAGAAATGATGCATTATTCATCTTTGCTTCATTTTTAAAGCTGTAAGACAGCATATCAGATTCACCACTGGATTTGGTATGAACTAAATGGGATAATCCAGGGCAGGTCCATTGGTAGAGTATTGGCCAAGTGAACAGACATCTTGGAATGAATAAGACAGTCTTGGATTTCAGCTTTCTATCCCGTACCCAGTTTAGTTTACCATCAGGCTTCCTTTTGCCCTAATATCTAGAGTAAATACACCCTTATAAATCTATGATAATAGTTACCAGTGGTTAAAATGCTGTAATTCTTAAACTGGGTTCAGATAGAGGACTGTAAATGGCAGAGTTACTGTAAGTTTGGGGGAAAATTTGGCCTTAGTACAGTTTGATCTCAAGATTTATCACTCATTTATGACTAAATACATAACAAATAATTTTTACATTCTAAAATAAATATTTGAAAATCATTTTCTCAGGATCCTCTGTGTACCAAGTGTTGTGGCACAAAAATGAATGAATAATGATACTTGGTTTTAAGATGCTTCCCTGTCAGTGGGATGAGGGATGTGAAGATAACTAGCTACACAATACGTGTAAGATAATACAGACTATTCTGTTAGTGTAAATCAAGCAGCACAGAGGAAGAAAACAATTCACTTCGGAAGATCAGGGAAGAACTCGTAGAGGAGGGAATAAATGGCTAGAATTTAGAGAGGTGAGTATGAGTATATGCTCCATAAAAAGTGAACTATAAATATAACATGCACAGTTAATGCCATGTAATCCTATCAAATTGCAACTTGTACATGTACTAGGTGTATAGATATTTGAACCTTTCACATTTGTTCCTTATTCATTTCCCTACTCACAAGGAAGCCCTTGTGGGGGGGAAGTGATTAACATTTGCACTTTGAAAATAGGTGCTGAGTCCCTCTTTGGGCTCCAGAAACTGAAAGGGAGAAAAAGTAAAATCCTTCCTTTACTCATTGCAAGGATCATAGCTGATGCCTCTGTAACAAAGACAGACTAACCAGTGAAAAATACAACCAATTTATTTAACCAAAGTTTTATGTGGCGTGGGAATCTTCAAAAATAAAGATCCTAAGATCCAGGGAATTCTTATTTTTCTGCACTGTCATGCCAGAAGTATGATTGGAGGACAAAGGGTATGATTTAATGGTAATAAATCGGGGACGGCTTAAGTAAGGCCTGTTTTCTATTGGTCTTGGCCTCTAGGTTTAGGGCAGGAACCTCCTGGAATGAGTATCCTATGACCTGCCTTCTTGGGATGTACCACGGAACATTCTTTTATGACCTACTCCCGGGGAAAAAGGAAGGAGGTCAGAGAGTGATTCTTTTGCTTCTGTGGAGTTTTTTTCCCCCAATTTCCTTTAGCTTAAAATACTCAGGATGCCAAATTCTATATTTCAGGATATCAGGTTGTATGAGCCCTAATATTTCTTTGAAGGAGAATTATTTTTAAGCAAAGTCATCAGAGGCAATATGTTATAAATGAACAGTGGATATACTCCACAACTAAACTGCCTCTTGCACTTAAGAACTGAGTGTCTTTTGACAAATTATATATTCCTGGTCACTCTGGTATCTTTATAAAATGGGGTTGATTGTAGTACCAACCACACAAAGTTGTGCTGCAAGTATAGTAATGAATGTGAAAACTCTGTAAAGTGCTGTGAAGACATGTAAATATTATTTTATTAAAAGCATCAGCACATCATCTATTTAGGTAGTTTTATGCATTATGAAAGAGCTACAAAGACATAGGGCCCATTTCTAGGAAAACAGACACAAAATTCTGGATCAGCTCTAAAGTAGGAGACCAAAACCTTGAGTTCTTACAAGTGCTCTTTACTTTGAAAAATCGACTTACAAGTCTTCCCTCAGTACATAGCTTCTGAGGATTATGTTCTTCAGCTGGGAAAAAAGGAGAAGCGTATTATTCTTTCAGCAAAGACATTACCTTTTTTTTACTCTTGGGAAAGCTTTGCTCTTTGAGATTTGAGCTTGAATATGAATAGTGCAGCTGATTCAGATCCCTTGAGTACCCTTAATAGAAACACTAGTACAACCACAGATATTAAAAACATACCTCATTTTAGGCAACTAAAGTATGCAAGTATATATGATATTATGTGGAAAAGTTCCCCTATGCAAACTGGAATTGTAATTTAACATCATTGCATTTAACATCAAAAAGATGATGACAAAGAGAAAATATTTACCATTGGAAAATTCAAATGAAAGAATTAGTCTTCTACACAAGGGCAATAAAAGGATAATAATAAAGATCAATAATTTGTTTTGCTTGTAGAAAGCAAAATTGGGAAATTACATCAACATTACATTTTTTTAAAAAATATAATTTACATAAAGTTAAAGTTACTAATTTGATGAGCTTAGGCAAGTGTGTATATACCTACTAACCATATGTCTAGCACCCCAAAAAGTTGAATCAATTTCCCCTGGCCTCAGGCAAACACTGATTTGCTTTTTTATGGTATGATTTTGCTGAAATTTGATTTTCATTCCTATTTTACTGGTTAATTGAAATGATAATAGTTGAACATACTCAAAATTTGGGATTAGGATACTACCTCTTTTACAAAGAACAGTCCAGGGACTTCTGATCCTCAATTTTCTCATATATTAGCGAGACTAACTTTTCTGTTCATCTCATAAAATTGTTTTAAAGAAACTGCATAAATAATAGATGAAAATCTGTTGTGTAAAGTTTGATTAATTTTTTGGGAAATAGTGATGTTAATCAAAACAATGTACTTCTGGGTCTCAGCCATTTTGTAGAGATAGCAGAACTTCCCTGACACCTAGACAAATCCTTGGAGGACTGTCTTCAAGTATATAGAGGAAACTTTTTTAAAAAAGTTGGCAAAGTATCCAGAATTAAGTCATATCTTTTTAGCTGACGATGCAGAGGTATAATCCGTTGGCTGATATATTTTTACTTACCATCAGATTAATCATTTCACTTTAGATATGAATATTATATAAGATTATTCAGTAGCTGCTATTTTCAATATTTTATCATAATTGAACAGTTTATTTCATTCTCAAGTAACCAATGCCCTGATTCTGAGAAGTTTTGGTTTTATGGTTCCCATTTTACACAGAGAAAAATGAACTTTTCTAATGTCAAGTAATATGCCAGAGGCTTCTCTGTGCTGTATTAGCTGTTGTTATCAATCACTGCTGTTCTAAGAAAGTGACTTACCTTCCATTTTTATTGCACATTGAATAGAAAGACTTAATAAAGCTGTGACAGAGTTCAGACATTTCTCCTTGAGCAGCAGAAAGACAGTTGCATTTCCTGCTAACCAAAGAAACCAAGTCAATTTTATCTTCCCTTTCTGGGAGATACTACTTTGTACTCTGTAGGTATACCTGACAGATTCAGATCTTGTTTGTTTTGCTTGGGAGAGCTGTTAGAATGCATATATATGTATGTGTACACACACACACACACACACACACACACACACACACACACACACACACACACCATGATGCCATCTTCCTGTGTGTAGCATATAAATCATGGTACAGATTGTGTATTTTCAAAAGTGACAGCTGGTCATCAGCACATCACTCTCACTTCCTCCCGTGTACATTTTGTAGCTTCCCCATAAGGAAGTGAAACCGATGGTGGTTGGAAGAGATTGAATTTGCTCAAGTGAATTGTGCCAAGTGACTGTTTATGGATGACCTTTGTCTGCCTGGGGGTAATATCCAGAGTTACATCTGAAAACTGACAGAATTTTAAAACATGCCATCAAAATTAGAATCATAAACCATAAGCTTTGTGGGTTTGTTCACCTGAGACAGTGATGACCCAGAAATCAAAACACCTGAGCTTAGCAGTGTCTGAATACCTACATATGCTGTATTTCAAAGAGAGCTGGTGTACCGCTGCACCACTGGCGGTATTTTCCCTCTTCTGGCTTATCTTCACTATGGAACTTTCAAATCCTCAAAGGCACACTGCATCTTTAATTTACATAGTATTCACTTTTTCATCTTTGTTTGGTAGAGATGTAATAAGTACTTGTTGCTCACCAATTGAATGAAACCACATCCTGGCTTAGATGAAGTGGAATTATATTTAAAAGTGTTTCCAGCTATAAATACTCTGCTTTGAGGCTGCAGCTACTATCAAGATTTATCTGAAGTGGACACAGATCCCTCCTGCCCCCAGGTGTCACCTGCAGCCATTCTGGAGAGATGGGGCTGTGAGAATACTCCTCCAGCAACATGAGATCTTCAGGGTTCTGTCCCCTACTGCACTGCTGTGTCTTTGGGACCCAGCTCCCCAGTCCCTGCACTTCTCCCAACTCTTGGCAGCCCAGAGAAGAGCTCTGGTAGGCGTCCCCTCCCCATGCCTCTCTCTTTCTCTTTTCCAACCCAGAGAGATTGAACACTTGTGAATACATAGAGCATAGATGCTGGGAGGCATTAAACCTTGAAGCTTTAACTTCTTAGAACCAGAAACTTTTAAAACAAACCATATCATGTTAGTCTCCTGCTCCAAACCCATCAGTGTCCTCTCACCATGCCAGAACCAAACTGAAAGCCTTTGTGTGGTCTCCACGGCATTCCCCAGTTTTCTGACTCCACTTCTCCCTCACCTACAGCCACACTGAAGGGCCTCCCATTCTTGCTTCCCCTTAGGACCTTTACACTCATCTCTAATGACTGGGACTCTGCCCTGAACTCTGGGCCACCCCAGGGTCGTCACTCAGGTCTCAGCCTAAATATCCTCCTTAAATAGGCCCACCATAACTTAAGAGTGTCCACACTTAATATTTTATTTCTTCAAATCACTCAAACTATCTGAAATGATCTTGCCCATCTCCTAGTTCCCTTGTTTATTGTTAGACACAACCAGGGATCTCATGTCACAAGGGCAGCAGAGGCTTAACTTGTCTTGTTCTCTGAACCTGGAATGATGCACAGGTGGCCTCTATGATGGATAAAATCTGAAGGTTTTATCTTTTGCTCCTCATCCCAACCTGCATCATACAAAACAGTGTGATCTAGGGCTGGAGCATAGGACTTGGTCCTGCGTTGACCTTTATCTGAAGCTTATGGTCCTGCACAGCTGCCCCTTTAGAATCAGCTATGAGAGAATCATCTTCTTTTTCCAGGAGTCAAGCAGGTAAACCAGAAGTAGAAAGACATTTTGGATAATTGGATAATACTTTGTTACCATTGGCACGATGATAACACTTCACCCTTCATTTCCATCACCAACTGCACAATTTTACTTCTTCAGTGCCCTTACTTTCTTATGTGCTCTGTGATCTAGCCCAGTACAGAAGAGGTCCTATAGGTTTATCTCAGACATGCTGGTGGAAGCACTGAAAGGGGGAACTAGTTCAAGCACTCACAGAGGTTCAAGCTCTCACCAAAACTTAGCATCTAGCCTTAATCCTTCATTATTAAAAAGTCTGGAATCAAAGGATGAGTTCTCAGGATCTTTTCTGATAGAGCAGTCGTCTGTTTGTTTGTTTGTTCGTTTGGATTAAGAAATTATGTCTGTAACTTCCCACAGTCTTAGGTTGAGCTCCTGACAACTCTTGCAGTGTGATGAGTTCTTCCTGCAGGATGGTCTAGGCTTTGTGTACTCTTGGAAAATGTGATATAGCTTGCCCTGTTGGTTTTCTGAAGATATCATGTTTAGGTCACAAGGGTTCAGCCAGCCTTTGGCTGTTAGGGAGTACAGTTTTATGGGAACAGTTTTAAAATGCTAACTAACATCTGTGGGCTGAGAGCCTGATGAAGACATCACCCAGATTGCCTGGGGAAGGCTGCTGTCTTTGGGACCTAACTCTGGACAGGTACAATATTTAGTTTTCTTTTCTTCTTGTGTGCAGGGTGTGTGTGTGTGTGTGTGTGTGTGTGTGTGTAGACCCAGCCACCAACCTTACCATTTCCATTTGTAACAGCAGATGAGCTGTGCACATATTTTTTTGTGTCTTTGCAATCCACATTTTTGTTAAGTTAGGGAACAAAGCTAATGTCCTTGCTTTTTCACTTCTCTGCTTCTGTGATATTTTCACATGAGATAAGATATTAAAGTGTTAGAGGATTTCTCTTTAGAAATTTCTCATGAGGAGATAATAAAACTCTTGTGCCTGCTGCCCTCGAGTCTGTATTCATATTTTCCTTTCTCTTACCCACCTAAGATTGTAAGCCATTCCTATACCACATGCTGAATCCCCCTTACCTTTATTTAGTTCACACAGCAGTTGTTTCTGACATACTGTATCATTTAATCTTTTATTGTGTTTATTCCCCATTGCTTGCACATAAACTCCACATGAGGACTCCTTCCTGTTTTATTTGCATTGTGTCCTAAGTCTTTAAATCAGTGTAACCCTTGATAAATACTTCTTGAACAAATGAATAAAAATCCCAGTGAAAAGAGGCCGTGTACTATAGTGGCAGAGCACCTGGATTTGGGGTGTAATTATCCTGGAGTGGAATCCCTGCTTTTCCACTTACTAGCTGCTTGTCTTCAGGAAGTTATTTAACCTCTCCGAAACTCTGTTTTCTCATCTATAAAATGAGAATTATGTCATTGACCTTGAAGGTGTGTTGTGAAGATCAAAGGTAAAGAGGCAATATAAAATGGTTGTTAAGCAGGGCTTTATATTTTGATAGAGGTGGATTTTGGGTATTAGCTTCAAGTTTGGGCTCTTTTATTACTTTATACAATCCTCATACCACGCTCTTCACTTGTAAAATGGATATAATACTGTGCCCTGCTTCACAGAATGGTCATCAGAGTTAAAGAAGGAAATTGCTGTGAAGTGCTTATAAGAATAATAATGATGACAATGTTTGCAAGGTGCTTAACTTCATTGTTTATACATAGTACTAACTCAATAAATGTTGGATTTGAAACAATTAAGAACAATTCTATTAGAACCCTAGGAACTTCCTAAACTTGCCATTTTCTTTGCATTCACCCTTCTCCAGGGGTGAAAGGTAAATGTCTGAAGTTGTCTCTGTGAGCCATTTGTTTCAGTTGAAAAGTAGATCAACAGAAAATTTTTATTACGCCATACTCCCTTCTTTGTCCTGTAATTGGTCAGTTCTGTTAGGAACTCGGGTTATTTTTGAATGTTTGAATTCAGTTGCCCCAGAGGGTCTCTTCTGCCAAGTGATCCTGGGGTGGACTTATGATCAGCTGGTTTAAAGCCAGTGGGATTGGCTACAGGTTATGGTTTAGGGCAGATTGCAGTGTTTCAAAAGTTCCTTTGGCTTCTGCTTCCTTTTTACACTCACAAAAGACCAGCAGTGGCTCTTCCTTTCTGGTTCTGGTTGTCTCAGCATGATGCTTCAGTATTGCTGAGAACCAACCTCTGACCACCCAGGGGTGAATCCTTGCCCTGTCTGGCTGGGGGATGCTGGCCAAATTCAGTGTTGTTGTGTCTTGTTTTCTTTCTTTGCAAATGAACTAGTGGAAATGATGATTATATTGAAAGAGCACCTTAAAAGTATTCAATTAATATTAGTTATCATGCCTTCTTCACATAGCAAATTAAAATGTTCCAGTACCATGATATTTTAAGTTTGTGAACACTTTCTATATTTGAAAGTTTTAGAACTTCAGCTACTGTCCATATGGGATACTAAAAGCACCTGGTAAAGAATATCTCTACTTGAAGAGAGCCACAGGTGACCACTGAGCCTTCCCCAAACTGGTCAAAACCAGAGATTAACCGGGGATTGTGACTGTGCACAAGGAACTGTGAGGAGTAGACTCCTGGCCAAGAGGCTGCTAGCCAAAGTCAAGAAGTCTGGAAGGTGCTTTTTCTTTTTTTACTTGGTGATCAAGTTTTGACTGGGAGCTGATCACACCCAGATGGACCCAAATCTCACAGGTCAGTCTGAGATATAAAAACAGAATGTCAAATTAATGATGATACAATGCAAAAAAATTAGGTTGTTCTGTGCATCAGAGAGGTGTTCCTGTCTAAGTTCTCTCTCAAGGAAAGTTAAGTGAGAAGTCAGATAAGGAAACAATTACTTGGTAAATATGGAGTTGGTAAGGGAGAGAGATGTGACTGAAATGCTTATGGTTTCAGGCCTGGTTAGCCTGCTGCTCAATCTTCACAGTGCACATCGACCTGTCAGGTGACCTGTGTACCCACCTGCATCACACTGGGCTCCCAGGCAGCCCAGTTAGCATTTGGAACTGGTCAGGCCATCATTTACCTCTCCCCATTTTATAAAATTTTTTTTGGCTGATAAACTTCTTCCCCACATTTCCTTTGAATATGACTATATATGTGTATATATATATTTTTATTTTTAAATTTTATTTTTCATAAAAGTGAAAACATACTGTTTCATAAGTCTAAAAATAGTGTAATTCTTAAACTGAAAAACAACATCCTGCCCCAATTCTATCTCTCCTCCTGGCTTTTTACTCTCTGAAAGCAGCCACTTTTGAATCTTTCACTCCAGATTCTACTGATTTAGTTTCACCTTTCTTACTGATATGCTTGAATTACTAGTCTTAATTTTTCTTAGACATTATCCTATGTCTTCTTTTGAATCATTTAGCACTTACACTTTTCTCCTGCAGTTTCACTCTTCACCTTCTTTCTAGAATGGTTATCTTAAAATTAGCTAAAACCATATTTAGCATTTGTACTCTTGTAGCAATGTAAGTCTTCATGACAGAGCTATAAAATGCATTATGTTTACATCTCCTTCCCTCCCTCTCTTCTTTCCTTGTTTATATTTTAAAATTTATCTCTGGAACACACATTCTCCATTCTGTCCTCCACATCTTTAAATGGATAAGAACATTTGAAACCATAACTGTCATGCCTTTACCACACCTAGCAAAATTAGCAACAATATCTTAGTATCCTCTAATACCCAGTTCATATTCAGATTTTCCTAATTATCTCAAAGATAGTCTTTTATAATTGATTGATTTCAATAAAGATCTAAATGAAGTCCATAAATTTCATGTTATATCCCCTAACTTTCTTTTGTTCTAGAATACTTCTGCATGCTTCCTTTATTTATGAAATTTAAAAAAATGTTTTTGAGAAATCAGATGTAGACTACCCCACATTCTAGATTTGGCTGATGATTTCTTCATTTCCTTTGACTTTTTCTTCTGCGTCTTACATTTCCTCAAACTAGTGGTTACAGATACAGGCTTAGATTTTTTTTTTAAGGCAAAAATTCTCTGTAGGTGGTACTATATACTTCCTATTTTATTATGTTACAAGGCAATAATGTATGACCACACCACTAGTGGTGATTAAATGCTCAGATGGTGGCAGCCTGATTCTTCCATGACCATGTTTATTGTCAACTTTTCACATAATGATTTTGGGATCCATTAATGATCATGGTCTAGATACATTCTTTTGTGGGGGTCATGTTCTGTCCTTTCATTGTACAAGTCTTCCCTGGGCCAGTAAACACTAATTAGCTAATTTAACTCCAGAGGGCCATCTTATTTTGTTCATTTCCAAATTGATATTACCTCTAGGTACTATTTAATAATTGACTATATTTACATCCTTACAGTTGTAGTGATTAAAATTTTTATTTGAATCTCTTGTTGAGTTTTGCTGTTGGCTTTGAAAATATAAACAGACACTGGAAAGCTTTCTTGTTGGTCATGTTGCAGAATGTCTGTAAAAAGAGACTTTTTTTTTTTTGGTACCAGGGATCCAACTGAGGTCTTTGGGCTTGCAAGGCAGGCAGCAGAACCAGTGAGCTAAATCCCTGGCCCAAAAACAGACTTTTTAAAAGGGCCTTTGCTTTGCTTAATGATGTCTCCTTTCTTTGGGATAGGGAAACTGAAGTTTAATGGAGTCTCTTTGGCCTGTGAGTGAACCAGAGGGAAGCCATTTGGATAGGCACTGATGACACACAGTTATTTGAGGATGGTTTGGTTGTTTGGTTTTAGTTTTTACTCCCCTACTTTGCTAGGAAGTCTTTCATAAAGATTTTTCCTAATCCCTGTTACATATGAATTAGGGCTTTTCTTTACCCCCTGTAATGGGGCCTGATAACTTTTGATGTGTCTTAGAAGAATTTAGCTTGTAAATTCAGTTTGAAACTTAGCTTTGTGTATACACACACACACACACACACACACACACACACACACGCACGCACACACGCACACACCATCGAGTCCCTCAGCTGACTTTTTTTTTTTTTAATTATAAGAACCTGTCCAGTAGGAACCAGCGGCAGTGGCAGGAAGAAATTAAGGAGGCGAGACACCATGCTTCTCCTTCCCAAAACGAGGGGAAGTCCTTCCCAGTGTCTCTCAGCTGGGGATTGTTTCTGTGCTTTTCAAAAGCTCTCTGTTTAGAGACTGCTGAATTCCTAGAATAAATGTCTATTTTGTAATTATAGAAAGAAACAGATGGGTCACTTTGTTAGTGTCTTATAATATTCTGGAATGTAAGGACCTCCTCTCAAATAATCTGTGGACCTAAATTCGTGTAATATTGGGGCTTCTTCTGCCACTTGGAATGGTCTCCCATGAATCGCTCAGGGCCTACAATGTGCCTTCATTTCAGGCCCCAATTGAATGGCACCTGAGTCTTCCCCATCCTCTAGGCTCTTTTTACATCTCCTGTGCAAGAATTATTTGTTCCCCTTGGTTGTGTTCACGCACATGCTATTTTTCATAGAAAAAGAGTCTGTATTTTAACCATAATTAGTATTTAACATTTTACATTTTAATAAATAAATCATTGAATAACCTTGTTTTTGTCCAATATTTAGTTTATATTTCAACTGTGCTTCAGATACCTGTGTGAGAATCTGTTAGATGTAAAGCCATATCTTCTGTTTCAGGAAGGGGAAAGAATGTTCAAGGAATTAATACAGACCTGGAGTTAAAAGAACTGGATTCAAGATCCACGTGCCTCACTTTAGAGTCACTGCTTTAGAGCAAGTGCATGTCGGTGGGGGCCCTCCCTGGTAATACAAAGTCCTATCGTAAAACTTTCCTGAGACTCTCATTGCTAATGGAGAACTACCCTCAGTGAGAGAATAGGTTCTACTGCTACCTTAAGACCTAGGTAGAGAAAACAGTAAAGCCAAGATCCAATCCCATTGAACATCACAGTTCACAAGCAACTCATCCTTCTCTCAGAAAGGCACCAAGACCCAGCTTTCGCATGACCGTCTTTCTTTCATCAGTGGCCTCTTTTAGAGAGGTGTTTTCCTCCTGAAGATCAAGTCATATGAAGACCGTGGAATATGGAGTCGGACCTGGGGCCATATATTGGCTGTAAAGGTTAGGCAAGTCATCTTTTCCTCTGATATGGCTTTGCCTGCTGATGAAAGGAGGTTCAGATGAAATTTTACACTCATTCAAATGTGTGTATTATATACTTAAATGTAGTGCCATTATTCTATAGCAAGATAAAGAATTCTTCCCTATGACCAAGTTATTTCAAAGCTTACATCTAACAGGAGAGAATAGAGCCACATTGTGTTCTGCTACCTCTTGTGTATCAATGCAAGCAGTTTCCTACACCTCTTGGGCACATTGCTTTTCTCTCCTTGTCAGTACTATTTATCCTAGAGAAGAAAGTTATCTAGTTATCCTCGAGAAGAAAATGTGCACAAGAAACATGGGACTGGTTAGTTGCCGTTATGCTGTTTTCAATATTGCCTTTTTCATTTTTTTCCTAAGCAGAATTCTGAATACCATAATGGTTTTCCTTGCATCACACTTAATTGTAGGTTATCTAGTTGAAAACGCAATTTTTGTTGTCACATAGTGTTGCTACTTGCTGCAAGGTCAGTAAGTTAATATCTTTATCCTTAAAGTGGAAGAATAACATCACTTGCCTCATAGGGTTGTGATAAGGATTAAAGAAGAGATTGATTGATTGATTGATTACAATGCTGGGGATTGAACCCAAGGCCTCATGCATGCAAGGCAAGCTTTCCATCACCGAGCTACATTCCCAGCCCCTTCAAGGTGCTTATTTAAATAAAACCCTGACCATGGTACCTGCCACACAGGAGAGCTCAGTAAATGTTAATTTTTTTCTTCCTCTAGGATCTTCAGTTTTTATATTCATCAAGTAGCATTTTTTAAAGAAGTTCTAGTGAGATGAGTATTTTTAACTGCATCTGTGGAATACAGCAAAGCTCACAAGAAACCAACACTAATAAATGGCAGATCATTGGAGGTATTTTTGTTTGTGTTCTTGTGCTTGCTCTCCTGGTGAGATAGGAAGTCTTTAATAAGAGTTTTCCTGAATAATATTGCATGTGAAATGGGAATTTTTTCTGTGTTTTCCTAACGACTGACCATTTCATGAGGTTTCTTTTCATTTTTTCTTCTACTTTCCTACTTCTCAGTACCTTCCACCAAGAACTTATTCCTCTGCTGGTTACTGACTGATGGTTCATCTCTGTGTGCCCTTTAGTTTTGTAATAAGCCAACAAGAAGTTGAGACCACAAACTTAAAAGAAAATTGATTTATTTATTTGACTGGATTCACTGGAGTGATAAGCAGTCTTTGTCATTTCAGTGTGGTCCTTGGGAGGGCAGGAAGAGTCCATGAGAAGAAAAACCGTGTTGTCAGTAGCCAGACAGAAAGGAGCTTGCTTGTCCTTCCATTCCAAAGCAGCAGGGCCTCTACTCTCTGAAATAATCTCTTCCCAGGCCTTGATGGGAGCAGGAAATCTTCTACAAGAGTTCCAGGATTCTGAGTTCAATGGGACTTACGGAAATGAATAGTTATTACCTACAGGCTCTGTCTCCCCCTTTTCAAAAGGATCATGGTATACTATAAAGGACTGCAGAAACAGCCCTAGCCATTCACTTTCACCAGTCCTTTCAGACCTGACCTCTTAGCTGGATGACTTCAAAGACCAAGGACAAACTTCTCTTTCTATGCCTCCATCTCAGCTGTGTCTTCAACGCTCTCCAGGATACAAAGGCACTAATATACTTCAGGAGTTGAATTCTAAACATACTAAGAATCAATTATTTTTTTCTTATTTAGCACTGCCATGGTACGTAGTAATGACTTGGGAAAATATATCATTTCAGGTTGAAAAACAGGAACTTAAATGGTTCAAATAGATCCCACAAAAACTAAAGATAGCCTCTGTAGGATGTTTAAAAACATAGATTCTATTACCACTTATACTTAAGGATTGCTTCATACCCAGTGCTGCTCTCTGTGGGTTGAATGAAGCTGGAAAGACAAATGCCCAAATGGAATTTGTCCCGGCTGTGAACTCCTCTTACAGATCCCAGTGTTTGTGGCTCTGCCACATTTAACCAGCTAAGTACCTGTTCTTATTCTGTTCTCAGGTGGCAATTTTTTTCTGAAACTCTTGTCATCATATTTTAGCAGAAGTGAAAATATTAGCAGAGTGGTTAGTGGCTAAGACAGAAATAGAATCCAGGAATCTATGTCCTTTCCCTCACCATAACTACCAGAGCTTGATTCCTCCACAATCTGTGAACTCCGTGTTTCAGCACTACCAAACAGAATTCTAACAGTTGACTTGTTTCTTCTTGCTACTGAAAATTTGTTTTTTTCTTAAGCAGTTTTCCTTTAAATGTGATCTTGCATTAAATAACATGGGACGTGGTCAGTCTGATAGTAACACAGGGCTTACTCTGAAGCAAATAATAAACAAATATCCACGAGGCCACAGTTTTTATGTGGAGAACCTTTATGTGGTAGAATCAGTATAGACTAGGCAGCCAGACAGACCTGGTTTGAATCTGGCTTTCTCACATGCTAGCTATTTGACTTCAGAATATTGCTCAGTGTCTCTGAAGCTGTTTATTCATCTTCAAAGCTAGGATAATAATGTTTGCCTTACCGAGCTGTCAATATGAAATGACCTAATCTATGCTGAGCATTTGGTATAGGTTCTGATATATAAGAAGTGCTCAGCCAATGCTAATTTCCTCCCTTCTCCTTCATAATGGGGTCTGGGATTCAGAAATATGTAAAATCTCATGAAATTTACTTTACAGGTAGAGAGCAGTACAAATTATATAATTAGAGAAAATTCTTATGATAAATTACTTGGTACCGATGCTAGTGTAGGAGTAGTTAGAACTGAGACATTAGTTGGGGCTAGAATAATCAGGGAAAAAAGTCATGGAAGAGGTAGGATTTGGACTAACCCCTGAAAAATGGACATTTAAAGAGTAAAGGGCAACATTTCAGACAAGATCGGTCGCATTCAGGGTGATATGGCCATAGATAAGGGCAATATTTCAGACTGGAGCATTTGGGATGGGGATGAAAGTCAGAGGAAGTGACTGTGAGTCATACAGAAGCTAGAATGAGAATGTGACAACAAAGGGTGTGTTTGTTAGGTACCTGTTAGATGTGAGGCACTATCCTAATTGCTTTACATGCCAACTCATTTATCTCCACAATGGATGTGATTGCTATCTCAGTTACATATTTGAAGAAATTAAGGCATGGAGAGATTGACTAATCTACCTGAACGGGTGCAGAATAGGGGTTCTCCAGCTACCGAGTGGAACTGAAATGGGAGCCCAGGACATTTCAGTACAGAGCCTGCACTCTGGGCACACAGTACCTGCTTCTGATTCAGAAGTTAATTCCCAGCTTCTCTCCACACAGTGGAGAGGATCAGCCAAGACCACTCAGGACTCTGAAAGGAATAAAGTACCATGGTGTCATTATTCTTGTTAGGCACATCAGATGACTGGTGGCAAATAGTCACATGAAAACCAGGGAGAGAAAACTAAGACTAGACCTCGTGTGTAGTAACACTGGGTGGATTTAGCCAACATGAAGCAAATGTCCCTCACCATCTTCTCTAGCAACTCTGAGGCGCAGTGGTCCAGGTGGCCATTTCCAAGCCACCAGAGTGGGTATCAGAGAATAAAAACCTATTTATTATCTGGCATTGGTGGGACTGGCTCCTCATTTGAGAGGTGCCCTTGGTTGACACGTCTGTTTAATGGGCCGTAGCATGTGATTGGGAATTGGCTTCTTAGTGAGTATGATGGAAGAGCTCCTCTCTAATGGCCTCACTGTGGAAGGAAGCCTGCCCCACTCACCGGGTAAATATTTAGCCATTTAATGTATTTGTTCTAAACTTATTCTTCTTGTGTCTCTCCTATGTTGACTATGTTGAATTGTAGGTTATTATCGTTTGTGTATGTCGATGTCATTTAAGTAAGGGTATGGATAACATTATTCCAGCCCCCCTTAAAAATAACACCTTATACAATATACTTTTCTTGAGGACATCAAACAGATACTTTTTGTACAAGACCATATCTGATGGGGCTGCTGAGTTGGGAATTTATTCCTAGGTAGACCTTTTGACCTCCTTTCGAATAGAGAGTGTGTGACCTTTGCTTCTATTTATGCTGCAGATTCAGTCTGGAGATAAAATTAATTGTACTGTTGGGTCATTGAGTTTGGAGAGCCCTTGGTGGCTGTGTTGCAGTTTGTGCCGGTAGCATAGAGACACGAAGAGGTAGACTAGCATTGGGTCACCCTCTATGGGGGGTTTCTCAGGAGCCTGGTGAGACCAGAGGCTGCTCTATACTCCGGCTCCTGTCTACCATAAACTACTATAAGACGGGATCAAAGTTAGTATTTATCAGGTTGGACTCCCCCAAAAGCTGTATTTTCAGATCCCCAGGGAGCAAGTGACTCAACAGAACTTTTCTTGGTTTCAAATAAGTCTAAGGAGGGGAAATCAGTTAATACCAGCCGTCTATAATGGGCTGATCACAAAGCTGTGTCTTTCTAATCCTCCTTGCAAATCAAAGGGAGGGGAATCCCCAGAGCACAGGCATACACGTGAATAGAAAGCACCACCAAGTATCAAAAACTCCTAAAAAGGTCAGCAGAAACTCAGGGGATGTTGGAAATTCACCCCCCTTGCTTTCTGTGGGGTTCAGTGGGCAGGAGTGAGGGTGTGGGTGAAGACAGCCAAACAAACTTCACCCAAAAGCAGCTCAGCCACAGAAAATGCATAGAGCAGCTGGTAGGAAAGTTCCTTCCATGCCTGTGTGAGCTCAGAATTGTCTGACAATTGACCTTGTTCTCTATGCCCTGGCTGGCCAGACATTCTTGGCCACATGCTAGCTGCAAGGTTGCACACAGTTGGCAAATGCACAGTTGGAAGCCCTGGGGGCTGCCTTGTCGCAGTTCATCAACAGTGCATAGTATTTCCTGCAGTAGACCCCAGATCACTGACAGGATGCTGCCAGGGTTGGGCTGATGGTGGAAACAGCATATCAGCCTGCTACTTGTGACCCCTCACAACTGCCGGCCCCATCTGAGACTCAGAAACAAGGACATGCGAATAGCCCAGGCAACTGGAGCCAGGGAAACAGCACATTGATAGCACACCAGTCCTCTCCTTGCCTATGGCCACAGCACCAAAGCTGCTAGCCCAGGTTCCTCCCTCTAGTGTGCCAGGAGAACAGGTCATAGAGAAAGCCTCCCTGTTATGCCACACAGGTATTATCCTGAGTTCACTTTGCTCAAAGGCAGACACAGTTTTACTCAGTGCATGTCCTCTGAACTCAGTGGTTGAAGCTATGGCTGTAAAGTACTGTGACCATCCCCCTTGAGAGAGAGAGAGAGAGAGTAAACCAAGGAGATCCTTTTCTCTCCTTTCCTGTGTATTGCCTCCTTCAGCGACTCTCCTTCTGCACAGTGAGTTTCTCTACCTTGTGGATTTCACAGGGAAACCTACAGGAGAGATTTCTACTCAGGTTAATAAGAGGCTTGAATTTTATTAAAATTGAAAGTATTCTCACTATAAACACAAATTATGTCTAGTGGTGGCTCTCACCCTCTCCCCTCCTCTCTGCCTTGGCCACCTCAGGTCAGTTCTGTGTGGGACAGCTTTCTAAGGTTGAAGATGGTGAAAACCACTAACAATGGTAGACTTTTGAGTGCAACACTAGTACTATGCGAATTAAAACATTTTTCTTAGGGGGCATAACACATTCTTTCTCTTCATATGTCTTATGGATTCAACACTTTAGGGTTCAGAGGGGTAAGGAGCATTTCTCAGAATTGTACAGCAGATTAATGATAGAGCCAGAAATTAAACAAAACAAAACAGAAAGAAACATGCCGTTGCTCAACTCCCACACCCAAAGCTGTACTTCAAGCCAAACTGAAGTTTTGGCCTTGTAGTACAAATATTTCAAAAGGAAAATCCCCCCACAGCCTTTCAGATTTTCCCAGGAAACAATTTTTGTTCAGAACTTCAACGTGGAAATAGCAGGCTGGAATGCTAAAATTTTATCAGATCTTCATTCTATAATTGACAGTGATACTCTCAGCTGAAGCAAAAGAAAGGCTTTTTTTCATCATGGAATGATGTATAATATTCCAGAGGTTTGCAAAACTAAGCTAGTGAATAGTAAAACCAGATTTGTTTTTGTGATGCTCAAATTCCAGAATATTTGGTCTGACTTTTCCTCACAATTGGATATCTCTTTCTGAAGCTGTAAGTGGGCAAGGAGGGAGGGGTACAGGTAGGGCCTGACTCTGGGAACCTGGCCCTCTAGACCTGTTTGGGGGCAGAGATGCTGCCCTGACCTCATCCCTCCCATTTTGCCTACTTTCTTTCCTGCCCTCTTCCTCCAGTCTCCCTCTCATTGTGGCTCTCTCACTGCTGATGAGTTGGGCAAGACACCGTCATGGTTGGGATATGAGAGGAGAGCATGGTGAAAACCACCCCAGGGCCTTTCTCTCCAGCCTTGATAATGAAAGGATTCAATGAACCTGAACAGTTTCTCACAGGAAAGCTTGAGCCTCTGTCTACTTAAAAGCAAGGCATTCAGTAATCTTAAGAGTCAGGATTAAAAGTCAAAATTTCTGACTTATCCAAGGCCTATGTTTGGATAGAAGGGATAGGTCACTGTCATGTCTGGCGATTAAGATAATTTTAGATACCAAAAATAACATTTTTAAGTGGTATCTAAGCAGACAGACCGTGTTTGGTACAGAAAGAAAGATTAGCTGTGTCTTCAGGACTGATAAGAAGCAGCATGTCATTGTGAAAGTGCTAGACTGAGGCCTAGGCAGGTGGGTGAGTACTGTCCGCACCCATATTCCATCTACGTGCTTTTCTTTGGCTGGCCCTGATATCCAGGGGCTGCCTGTCCATTTGGCAGCTGAAAGTATCACAACAATCACTGCACTCAGTCCTACTGGCCCATTAAAAGTAATTTTAAAACATCTCTTGTTCCTTATGTCAGGTTGTAGCTGGTTTCTGCCAGGGAGTGGGCAGGAAGAGGAAGCAGGTATTTCTTATGAGCACAGAAATGCCCCCTGACATGCCTGAGGTTGCCTCGTCGTAGTCAGCCCATCCAGGGAATTCTGTCCCATATAGACATGAGTTCCATGAAGGGCTTTAACTTTCAGGCTTCCTGTGGCCTCAGAAATGACAAGTCATAGGTATCAAGGGCCACTGAGAATCACCAGAACTACTGACAGAATTTACGTAGGCTTGTCTTACACACTTGACTTTCCTAGAAGCTAAAGCTACCTATTTGGTTTATGGTTGTTTATCACTGTCAGTAATAAGATCGAGTTTCTTACTATTTAACATTTTGGCAATCTTTTAGTGTATTTCTGGACATTAGGGGCCTTTGTTCGTGACTTTTATAAATTGAGTCCTCCAGGCCAGAATATTAAGTCTTGGAAAAGTCACCCGTTAGTGGGCCTGGTCTGAAAGTTCCTTTCTCCCCTCTTATGCCTAGTGTACCCTTAGAAGGAGAGTAGATAGGAGACCTGCATGGCCCTCTTCTTTTCTGAAATATTGACCTCAGGCAGGGAAATATAATTCACTTAGTAGGACTTGGGGATTACAAAGTTTGCCTCTTACCTGACCCCACAGAAAGTTAAATGGTATATTTATTTTATTCAGAGGTCCTTAAAAGACTGAATGGTAGATACTTAAATATTGTTTTTGCTGACTATAAATATTTCTTCTGCTGACCAAACAGAACCGGATATCATATCCCAACCCTACCTTGGCCACCTTTATTTTTTGTTTTCTTCTGAGAGTCAAGTAAAAGGAGCTTCTTCCATCAAAGGCTATGCTTTTAGACCTGGCAGTTCCCCACTGTGTTTGCTTCAAGGCTCTCCCACTTTCTCTTCTGTCCATTGCATGCCAACACTAGTAGTAGGCTCCAGTATATTGAATGGTTACTCATGAGGACCCCCACAGTGATACTTCTGATCTTTCCATGTAGAGTGAATGCAGTGGCCCACTAAAGCAAAATTCATTCTGGGCCAGAAGCCATAAGTTTGATAATGGTGTGCTACAGTCTAGCTATGCTCTTGTCATAGCAAAGGTAAAGAAGAATGAGTCCTTTGAAGGCAGGGAAAGGTCTGCACCAGACAGTAGGGGAGAGGAGAATTAATTGGTCCAGTCCCCTTACCCTGAGGAGTGATGAACACCTCATTCTGTTCCTGCCTTCTCATCTCAAGGTATCTGCTGTCTCAAGCTGCCTATTTAATACTTAGTGGAAATGAGTCACACGGGTATGTGTGTGAGAGAGAGGGATGGGGGAGATTTCCATGTCCAGAACACTCTGCCTTCTGACCAGAACCACAGTGATTTCCTAGCCATCTGCATTACCAGTTCATCTTAGCTTTCACAGATTCCGATTCTTCTCTTTTCTTTATCTTATAAGTTCCTCTTCTAGTATCTAGGAATCAATCTAACAAAAGAAACAAAAGATCTCTACACTGAAAACTACAGCACTCTGAAAAAAGAAATTGAAGAGGATATTAAAAAATGGAAAGGTATCCCCTGCTCCTGGGTAGGAAGAATCAACATAGTGAAAATGGCCATACTACCAAAACTGCTATATACATTCAATGCAATGCCAATTGAAATTCCAACACTATATTTCATAGAACTAGAAAAAAAAATCCAAAAATTCATCTGGAACCATAAGAGACCTAGAATAGAAAAAGCCATTTTAGGCAACAGACACATGGCACCAAGTGTAACAATTCCCAATTTGAAACTATACTACAAAGCCACTGTGATAAAAACAGCATGGTACTGGCAAAGAAATAGGCCTGAGGATCAGTGAAACAGACTGGAAGACACAAAAACAAATGCAGATGTACTCAGCTACCTCATCTTTGACAAAGGA
>NW_022900933.1:11484948-11499595 GCF_012274545.1 Fukomys damarensis
AGCTAAAGGTGTAGGGAAGGTGGGATGGGTAGGGGAAGAGTAAAAAGGGAAAAGAAAAAAATGTGAGAGAATGAAAAGATGAAAATAAAGTGTTTGTAGATGGGGAGGGGAGGAGGGGGTGAAGGGAGGGCAGAGGTAAGGGGAAAAAATGAGAATCAAGACTTGTCATGTAGAGGTACAAGATCCCAACAATAAATGTAACTGTACTGTATCCCTAAAATGTACCAATAAACTCAATTAAAGCTGAAAAAAAAAATAAGTTCTTCTGCACCAGCAAGACCTTTTGGGTTATTTATACATCTTTACCTTGAGTTTCTTTTTTTAGAGATCTCAATTTTCCCTTAAACAAAGTATAATGCTGTACTGCAAAACACAGAATGATTAAGTAGGACATGTTTAAAGAAGTTAGGTAATCCAAAGGAAGATTTGCAACTCAGGAACATGGTCTTTGAAGCAGATCTTCCCCCATTTTGATACCAGAAGGGACCATTAGCAATGGGACCCAAGGTCTGTGTGACACTATGAGAGGAGCCATTTCATACACAAGTATGACTTTTTAATCATCCTTCAGCCTAGAAGGCAGTGCAAGGAAGCCTGGGGGTTAAGTATTTTTCCCGTGAAGAGTTGAGTTACCGTGGTTGTTACTCTGTACAGTTTATATGGCTTATTATTTCCCCCAGAAGGTGGATGGTATTCTTTCTGATGAGTAAACTTTAATTTACATTCTGTCTCCTTCTAGCTTCAGAAGTAATCACGACCCTGAAGAATGTAGATCTTTCCCTTCCTTCAAGGGTCCTACTCTGGCCTTTGGATTTATGGTCGATGGTAGTAGAAGAGTATTTTATGTTTTCAGGTAGACATGCTTTGAGGGAAATGGCAAAAATAGCAGATGCAGTTTCAATTAAAGTTTTATTGCTTTTTTTTTCTTTTTATTGAGTTTATTGGTACAATCTAGGTATACAATACAGTTACATTCATTATTGGGATCCTGTACCTTTACATGATAGGTCTTGATTCTCATTTTTTCCCCTTGTCCCTGCCCTCCCTTCACCCCCTCCTCCCCTCCCTATTTACCAACACTTTATTTCCATTTTTTCAGTTTCTCATATTTTTTTCCTCTCCCTTATTACCTTTCCCCCACTCTTCCCAATTTCCCTACACCTTTAGCCCTTTACTTCCTACTTCACATTATTAATTATCTCATTAGGATCCTGTGTACTATTATAGTGTTTCACACCAGAGAAACTATTCGGTATTTCAGTTAAAGAAATCTCTGTATGAACATTAAAAATAGGAAATCCTAAAATAAAACTATAACAGAAAGTAAAAGTGAAAAGGCAATGATGTAAGATTAAAATACTCCTTAATTCTGAAGATGAAAATGGTCCCTGAACGTATTTAAATTGCTTCTTGCTCTTGTGGTGTTATCTGACTCTTTTTTTTCATTATTTAGAGAATACTTTATTAGTTTCTGTAATCAAACCCATGTAGATATACCTTACATATTTAATACAGCACGTTACCCCTGTACAAATGGAAAAAAAATTAACATGTCTAGACTAATATGGCTGTCAATTTCTGTACAATGGCGACTCAACACAGTAAGTTGGGATAACTTTTTCCAAAGTTGACAGCACAAAGTTTCCAAAATTTCAAATTATATATATATGTATGTAATCAAACCCATGTAGATATACCTTACATATTTAATACAGCACGTTACCCCTGTACAAATGGAAAAAAAATTAACATGTCTAGACTAATATGGCTGTCAATTTCTGTACAATGGCGACTCAACACAGTAAGTTGGGATAACTTTTTCCAAAGTTGACAGCACAAAGTTTCCAAAATTTCAAATTATATATATATGTAATATAAATCTTAATCATCATCTGGAAAGAGAACATTCTAGAGTAATATCTTTAAAAATAGCTCTGCTAAAGCACGGTCACTACTACGTATCATAAAGCAGGTACAAGATATTTTACATCCACAGAGGTATGATACGGTATCGTCCTACATCAATAATACTAGAATCAGTTTTGGTTTGAAATTTGCTTTGTCTGCAAATAAGATTGCTACCCCTGCTTTTTTCTGGGCTCCTGTCACATGGAGAATTATTTTCCATCCTTTCACTTTCAGTCTATGGGCTTCTTTTTGCACTAGGTGTATTTCTTGTATACAACATATTGGATTTTGCTTCTTATTCCATTTTGCTAGTCTATTTCTCTTGATTGGTGAGTTGAGGCCATTGACATTGATGGTTGTAACTGATATGTACTGAGTTATTATTGTCCTGTTATGGTCTTTTGTTGACTCTTTTTACTTTTTCACCTTCTCCTTTTAGTTTCTTGCCTTGCCTATTTGATTTGCTCTGTTGGGCCTCATGGTGTTGTTGCCTTCATTGTCTTTTTCTAGGATCTTGTTTAGAATTGCTGGTAGTGTTGGTTTGGTATTCATGTAGTTTCTCAGGTGTTCTTTGTCTTGAAAGTATCTTATTTCCCTATCCGTTTTGAAATAGAGTTTTGCTGGATACATCAGTCTTGGTTGGAGGTTGATCTCTTTTAGTACTTGAAATATCTTACTGCAGGCTCTCCTTGCCCTAAAGGTTTGTGTTGAAAAGTCTGCTGTAATTCTGATGGGCTTTACTTTGCATGTGATCTGTTTCTTTCCTCTTACTGCTTGTGGTATTTTGTTCTTCTGTTGGGTTTCTGGGATCTTGATTATTATATGTCTAGGTGTAGATTTTTTTTTTTTTTATTGTGGCTAGTTGGGGTCCAATATGCCTCACTTATCTGTATGTCAAATTCTTCCCCTCTGGGAAGTTTTCTGTCATTAATTCTGTGAACAGCTTTTTAAGTAATTTGTATTTTCTCCTGTTACTTCATGGATTCCTATCAGTCTTATGTTATTCTTCTTTGCATCATCTAGGGGTTGCTGGAT
Organism: Fukomys damarensis; assembly: GCF_012274545.1. NCBI lineage: Eukaryota > Metazoa > Chordata > Mammalia > Rodentia > Bathyergidae > Fukomys > Fukomys damarensis. Next base: position 11,487,892 of record NW_022900933.1, read on the forward strand.
TGATTTCTTATGATCCGCTACTGTTTTTAAGAGACCTCTCGTTTCATGGTCACTGACTACAATCTTGTCTTCTGTATCTGAGATTCTATCTTTGCATTCTTTTATTCTGTTATGTACACTTTCAATGGAGTGTTTAATCTCCTGGATGTCTGTTTGAATCTGTTTTATGGATTCCATTTCTTTCCTATGTTGGTGTTTATTTTTTCCATTTCTTTCTTATGCTGGGCCTTCATGGCTTCTATCATGGTCCTGAGCTCATCTATTTTTTTGTCAGTTTCTTCTCTAGAGTCTCGAATCACGACTTTCATTTTGCTCTCCATCTCTATGGTTATCTGGGAAATTATTTCTGTTTTGAATTTTTCTAGAGCCTGATTGATCTGTTTTGGTACTTCCTGTGCTTTGAGTTCAGGGTGTCCTGGTGGTTCACTATCAGCCTTTTCATCCTCATTTGCCCTACTGTTTGTCATTGGTGAAGTGAAAGTCTGTCTTTGTGTCTTGCTTAAGTTTTTTCTCATTTTTATTTTTGTTGTTGGGCTGTCCTTGGTTTAATCTCTGGATTATCACCCAAATCTTCCTGATATAGTTGCGCCCTAGCTTCTGTGTCTCTAAGGACCCACAGACATTCTCATCTTCATAACATCAGAGAAAACAGCTCATCAAATCAACCACAACCCTTTTATTGCTTTTGAAGATATAAACAGCAAATATTTATTCTTTGAGCTATGTATATACTAAAGAGAATCAGTCCTTTGTTTATAAATTTTTAAGATGAGCAAATATTTTCTTTTTTAATTGATACATAAAAACATAAAAGTTGTACATATTCATGGAGGACCATGTAATGTCGGGAATCGGGCTTCTGAACAAGCAGGCCACAAGTCACCAGTTGGTGACAATGATGGGTGTTACATTTAGCGTAGGCTAAGTACTGTGCAGAGTACTTTAAACAGATTATTTAATTTAATTCTCACAACTGAGTTAAGTGTTAATGCGCTCAGAGAAGTTATGATGCTTGCCCAATGTCACACAGCTAGGAAGTGGTAGGACCGAGGATCTGAACTCAGGTCTGTGTATCTCTAAAGCCCTTGTTCTTACAACTGTGTAAACTGCTCTTACACAAATATAGTACCAGGCATCAGAAGCCCCAGTTTTTCCAATGGAACAAAGCATAGGAAAGCCCCTCTGACGTGTTAGTCAGAACTCATTTTCAGAAACCAGATAGTGTTAAGACTGTTTACAACTTGTCATAGTATTTTATGTTATTTTAAAAACATCTTTTTTTATATCTCCAGATTGCCTCAGTGGAAAACACATCCGTAGTCTTCTGCCCAAGTTGTGATTAGTTGTAATCAATGCTTTTGGAAATGTTTGTGTTCTATCATAATGCTGAACACAGATTTAGAAAACCACATGATCCACTAAGATGATGTGATTAGAGAACTCCTGAGTTTTTGGTGTTATGTATCCATACAATTATTTGACTTTAAGACTCAATAAAAAGAAAGATTATTAGCAAAACCACTTATGAGCTCATTCTTTTGCCATTGGAGAGTAAAATGTTTTCTTCTCTGTTAACTCTTCCATTGGAAGCAGAAAGGAGTATGAGTATTTTTCCTTCCCTTCCGTCTTCCCCCTTTCTCCCTTCCCCCTCCCCCTCCTCCCCTCCCCTCCCCTCCCCTCTCCTCTTCTCTTCTCTCCTCTCCTGCTGAGGATCGAACCCACTGCCCCTTGCATGCTAGACAAGTGCTTTACCACAGGTCTATACCACAAGTGAGAAGTTTTTTAAAGTCATTTGTAGTTTATTTTACATTGTGCAATGTATTATTTCATTAGTTCTGTACAGTGCAACCATCATCTCAGTACAAATTTTCACTACAAGACAAAAACTGAGAAAAAATTAATATTTTGGTAAATGCCTTATCATTTAGCTTATGTTTCTAGAGAAGGCATATAGTGCTTTTACCTCTTAATGTCCCCCATGTATGGTGCTATGCTTTACATAGTAGGTAAATGTTTTTCTTCTACTGTTAACTACATCACTGGAGTTCATTCTCACCAAGCCATCATATAGAAGACATATTAGAATGATATAGGCACACCCATGTTTATAACAGCATAATCTTGGAAGCAGCCTATATGTCTATCAACAAGTTCATGAATAAAATGTAGTATACAGTGGAGTACTACTCTGCCATAAAGAAGGATAAACTTATTTGTAGGAAAATGGGTATACCTTGAGACTATAATGTTAAATAAATCAGACACAGGCTTGAATATGAGAAACATATGGTTTCTCTTATATGAGAAACTCAAAATATAAATAAAAAGCAAAATAAAAGATAGACAATAGAAAGCAGAAAAGTGGCTCTTTTCAGATGGAAAGGAGATAACGAGATAGGACTGGGCAAAAGCCAAGGTCAGTGACTCAATCCTCAACCCACAAAACTCAGGATTTGAAACTATTGTGACCAATCCAAAGAATTCTTCAAGAAGCATTTCAAGGCCAATACTGTTTAGAACATACATGCAAAACAAGTCCCCTGTCAACTGCTTTGTTATTAATGGGTTTCTCATATGTATATTTTGTGGAGTTGCAAGGGGTTTTGCAGGAAAGGGAGAAAAAGGTCAAAATCACATAATGTCTATTTGCCGGACATCCACTCCATTTTAGAGGAAAACCAAGCACAGATTTTAAAACTTTTAAAATTATTCTCTTCTATCTACAGCACTTATAAAAGTTAATATAATTTTTAATGTAATGACAACTTTTTAGTGTTCTGTCTGTTGAAGTGTGCTGATTTCTGAGTCTAGTGTATAATGGTTCTCAAACGTTGTCTTGAGGTGCAAATGTGGAAAATGAGTGTGACACAGACCAGTCCCAATCAGAATAACATTGTCTTGCTTTGGTAGGTTTTTCAAATCTTTGTATTATTTTTCAGTGTCTGTGGTAGCTTCCATTATTACAGATGGATGCCCTAATATTTGAGACTTAAATTTCTAGAACCACAGATCTGAGGTTTTTATTTAGCCCATGTTGTTTTGTGATATGGTGTCAGCTTCATATGAGCAAATCCATTATTAATCATAAACACTCACTCCTCATGATTTACTATGTGAGATGACTACTAAGCATATCTAGCAACATTTGCTGTCTGGTGTAGCTCTGATGGGCTTGTATTTCCCAAGAATGAGAAGACCACGCCTTGAGCCTGGTCACCACATAGCTATGATCTTCATAGCTTCCCATCAGGCTTTCCTCTCACTCATCAGTTGTAATCTCTGTCTTAAGTGATCTTTGGTCCAGACTCTCAGATCAAGTCCTCCGATTTTTAAGCATAAAACTAAATTGAGGATGCTTCTTCCAGGAACAGTGACTCAAAAGCTGTTCCCTATAAAAGGTCATCAAATGGACTTGAATCGATAAGACAGGTCTCTGTCATAGGTATGGCAGCTGCTGGTGAGCCATGTAAATTGGCATCTTCAGCGTGGCATCTTCTGCCCACCCAGGCCACTGATCAGCAATCTCAAGAGTGAATATCAAAGTCTTTGTAGATGGGGAGGGAGGGAGATGTTACACGGAGAGCAGGGGAAGGGGGAAAAAGAAGAACCAAGATGATTATGTAAAGGTGCAGATTTCCAATGACGAATATCATTATATTGTATACCTTAAATGTACCAGCAAAATTAATTTAATAAAAAAGAGTGAATATGATTCTTGGAAAAGCAGAGTGAAAAACTAAAAATAGTGTTGTGTGGCTGGTCTAAGTATTTCATCTTTTGATAGTTAAGGAAAGTACTTGAAAATTGTAAACATCTGACTAAATTAAGGGAGGCTTTTTTTATATCATCTAAGATTTTGTAATGTGTTTGCAAATAATGGATCATTATCCTTTGAACTCATTTTATGTTTTTACAAGTTGTTTTGTTTTGTTTTCCTGCTACTAAGGATTGAACTCAGGACCTTGCGCTTGCAGGCACATTGCCACTAAGCTACATCTCCAGCCCTCACCGTGTGTTTTTAAAAACCATGTTGTGGGAGAAATACAGGGCAACAAGGATAAAATTTATTAAGGCACTTAGTATATGAATCCTGATTTTTTTTTCTGGTATCAGGAATTGAACTCAGGGCCTCACACTTGACAGGCAGGCACTGCACCACTGAACTACATTCCCAGCCCATGAATCCTGATTTTAACTGACAGATCCCAGCTAAATTTCTGAACATCATGATATGTGTAGAATGAAATATATTTATGTACATATATATTACATATCTATAATAGCTCATAGAAATTTTCAATAATGGAAATATATTAAGTCAGAACCATCCCTAAACAAAGTTTTATCTTCCTTTTTATCCTCTTTGGCTCTTTCCTTTAGATCTTCCTCACACTCAGACCTGGAGCTGCCTCCTTTCTGTGCCAAAGAATGGGCTTTCTCTGCTTGTCCTCAACTCATGCCTCATTTCCCATTTAAGTTTATTGATCCCATTGTTCACCTCTTCAGACCAAGGAAAAGTGTTGGTTAGGGTAAAAGCTTATTGGTCTAAACTATACTCAACTGAGAACAGAGGAAAAAAATCAAGAAATTGGTCCCTGTCATCAAGGTATGGGCACTGCAATTATGCCCTTTCTAACCTACATCTAAAATGTCGACGGGTGACTGTCACTGGGGGCTCTTGAGTTCAAGACTTCACTTGAAGTCACCTGTATCTACTCACCTGTATCTACCTTTGGAGTTTTGCACCCAAGATCTTTAGGTAGATGAGAAGCAGAGTAAAACTGTTTTAGTATGGGCAAATCCCTAACTTCCTGTATGCTTAGGAGACTGTGGCTTAGGTCTGAGGCCAAAGCAGTTTTCCTTGTCTTTCCTCATTGAATCAGAGACTCCTGTCCATGCTTATTATCTTTCCAAACTGCCCCCATCCTTGCATTTAAGGAAAGCTTTAGCACAGGGAGGGAAAAAGGGACAATTTACCCTTTGTCACATATCCGGTTGTTTGAGATCCCAGAAGTGTTCGCAGTTATTTCAGTGCAGGTACCATGCCCATGGGTGTAAGATATTCTAATAGTGGCCATGTTCTGTCTAATCAGATCATCTACTTGTCCCATGGAGAGGGTTAAGGACTAGCTAAAGGAATAGGCTATAGGTATTCCCTTCAGCACTTTCTGACTGGAAAAAAAGCTGGGAAATCCCTCTGTCCTAACAAAAGCTCAATCATTAGAAAATTTTAAATACCCGAGCTAAAAGTATATTCCATTATTTCAGTTGAGTAGAACTGTAGATGGGGCCACTGTGTCTTGCTCTTTCATGGTGGCCCACCCTCAGATTTTAAGGTGTGCTTTTCGTACATTTACTTGGCCCAAATTCATTCTGCAGAGTCTGTTTCTTTCCTACCTTTAATAAGATTTTACTATGGCTTAAAAGAAGGACTGTAGATAGGATGGAACAAAGGACTGTAGATTGTTACCTCTTTTATAAACCAACTGCAAGTCAGGTGTTTCCATTGTGAGCAGTGGAGATTCTGGACATCATAATTTCTGTGAGTTTCTCTTGTGAGTGGCCATTTTAGAATTTAGTGTAAAAAATCCTTAAAACTTAACGAGGCTTTTGACATTAGGTAGATCTTGTGAATTATGCATTGCATGGATTAGCAGACTTCTGTGATCTAAATCATCAGTCGAACTAGCAGAGCTCTAGATTTGAGATCGTGGCCCTGAATATCTGAGAGTTGAATGGTGTGTGTATGTGTGTGTGTGCATGCGTGTGCACGCGCCCGCACACTATGTGATAGAGGTGCTTTGTTCCTACAGCTGGAAACAGAAGTAGCCATTCACTGAGTAGTTTAGGGGAGGAAGTATCAGCTGTATTTTCCATACCAGCATTATATTCACAGCTCATGGATCTGATTAGTCCTGATCTCTGGTTGTCTTCATACTGTCTGTATTTAAAGAATGTTACAGACTTTTCTGTATTTGTATAAGTAAGTGTAGTTTACTGAAAGAAAGTAGAGAATTTTTTCTTCCAGAGGGATTTGAAATCAATTTGAAAGTATTTTGAAATTAAATGTACCCCTAAACATGTCAATATTAAAAAAAGTATTATCTCCACGTTTTCTGCTCAGGCATGTAATCTGATAAAACATTTTTGTTTTCATTAAGGTAATTTTTGCCTTTCTGTTTTGAGCTATGTAAAATCCATATACCTTTAATGTGCCTTTTTCCATACTTTGAAAGTATAAAATTGGGAGTCTCAGGTGTAAAATGTGGGTAGAATCATTAGCTACCAAGACTAAGTACATTGTGAAAGTTCAGGGACTAATTTTTTGTTGACTGAGTCTCATTCCAGTGTTATGAATTTAGCACCAGTGTCAGAAGGATAGTATATATATCAAGGTTTAGCTTGTGTAGATCTAAAACTGTTGCCTCAAAGAAGTGGTTCCACAGCGGGTGGGGAAGTGGTTTGGGGAAAACACTGATGTTCATAAAAGATCAAAAGATTTCTAGGTGGTGATAAAATTTTCTTTAGATCATAGGCAGTTGTTAGGTTAACATTAGTATTTTTGCATGTGATAATGAATAATGATTTTCATACAATTATTTTCAAGTCTTTTTCCCCCAGTTAGATCCAAATATTTCCCTTTATTTTTCTAATATATTATAAGTTAGTGGTTCCTTCTATTTAGTTTTTTCTTCCAGGAAAAATGTGAAGAGTGACATGAATAGTTGAGGACATACAAAGAAACCTTGTTCAGTTCACTGTTGGAGAGGAATACAGATATGTGATGCCTTGGACCTTGTTTTATCCTATTCTTTTCTTTAAAGGGAGCATGGGCATTTCTTAAATACATTTTAGTTTAGATTTGCTTGTAGAGGATTGTCCTGGACAGAACAAAAAACATCCTAAGTTTGAGATAGTAGTACATTAAAGGTGTGTTCAAAGATAAAAGAAATCATTTAAAAATATTCAACATTACCACTAAGAATAGTTTGTTTATCATTTCTTTAATTAGCTGGCCATAAAATCAGTATCTTTATAATACAAGCAAACTACCATTTTTTTAGTTTAAAATTGCATTATAGTGAATTACTGTTTACAAAGTACACATACGGTGAACAGAGAAATTTTTGTCTTCTGTAAAGTTTGTCATTGAACATTTATATACTGTGTATTATGCATTATGCATTATGTACATGTACCAACTTCCCACAAGAAATGTAATCATTATGTAATCTAAATGTAACATAATAATAAATAATAAATGTAGCTAATAATAATTTAACTAATAAAAAATAAAATAATCACATAAAAATTAAAGCTTACATAGTTAGATTGCTCAGAATTCAGAGAGATCAATTATTTTGTTCCTTGGTAGATAAACCATGTAATATTTTCAGAATAATGTTACTGTCTTATTGGCCGTGCTTTAACTAATTACTGTTTTTTTTCTTACTGTGGTTTTTACACAAATTATTTTCAATTAAGTAAAACTTTGGTAGAAGTGATCAGGTACCAAAGTATTTCCTGATGTAGAAAATTGTGATTTAGTGTTCTATTATTAGAACCAATTATCTGAAGCATGTAGCATATTCTCATTTATTAGCCTGTATATCATCATTCTGGGGTAAATAACAACAATGTCTTCTATTTATTAAGTATTTGTTAAGCACCACTGTTTTAAGTACCTTATTTTGATTCTCACTTAATTTTCTTAACAATTCTGTATTATTTTACCTGCAGTTACATGGGTGCAAAGGTTTAGTAACTTTCCCTAGCATTCAATTCCAGAGTCTGATTTTGAACCCAATTTTATTAAATTGCAAAGTTCAAACCCTATATTATAAAGAGAGGGAGGAACACAATTCCTTGCTCATACTCTTAAATGTAAAATAGTTATTTCCTAAAAAGCAGGTTGTTTGACCATTTCCAGCCATTTTAATTGAAGACACATCTTATGTGATTCTTACCAGTCCATATGAAAGGCAGAAATACACACTACAAGGGATAAGATTAACCATTGCTGGGTGGAATCTGAAATACCTGATCACTTCTACAGAGTCGCTGGAGACTCACAAATCTCTGATACTTGAAGACCTTAAGAGGTTGTCTCTGCTAACAGAACATTTCACTTCTTGTGAAACTTCTTGCTCTCCTTTCAGCCCTCAGTTAAGCTGCCATTGGTAAAGGATTTCTAGTGTGTCATTGGCCCATCCAAGAGATGTTGACAGAGGTGTAACGGAAAAGCTGGATAATAAAGAATGGAGCTGATTTAGCTGATTCTCTGGACAGACCAAGACAGTCAACTAGATGTATATCCTAAGCACTAACTCTTGCCCTTGATGCCAAGTGGTTTTGTCCAAAGGGACGTTTTCTCTGATGAACCATGATGCCGGTTTCTACCTAGTATGAGAGCCCCCAAATCTTGGGAAATTATTATATTTCAAAGCATGTTACATTTTCCCAGGAGAGATCCTGAACTTTATTTCTCCTTTAGGTTTTAAAACAATAAGGTAAATTTTATAAATGAGAATTTTTTTAGGAAAATAAAATCTCTAGAATGTACCAAATGTGAAAATATTATGTGCAGTAGACATGTAAGTTAGGTAGTTTTGAAGTTCTTTCCAGGAACTTTAAGTGTTTGAACTTTATTTTATATAGGTAAGGCTATGTTAACTTGTGTTGTAAATGAATAGTGAGACTTTGGACTTCTTTTGTTAGAATTCAACTCATTTAAAAGACTATTATCCCACTAGAGATGAATCTTATTCCTATTTCACAAATTTGGAAATAAAATTCTGACTTTTGAGGTAACTGAGGAAGAAGCTACAGGCATCCAAATTTTAAATTATTTTATCCAGCCCTAACAATATCTAATCTCACATTGTAGACATAGTTTTACAGTCAATGTTGATAAAATGTGTGCATGTGCACCTTAATTCTGGTTAGCTTTTATTTTTTTAGTTATTATGGTAACATTTCTGCATCCCAATTTTCTCAGCATTTAGGAAGAATTGATTAGCCATTTAAGCTATGAAAAAAAAGCCTATTTTCTTAGTTTTCTAGGTTTTAAATAACTAATAGGCCCTGCCTGAAGATAAAGTTGGTATAAGTTAGAGCTTGGGTTTTTCTACCTGGGTAGTTTTCAGTCTTTCCCTAAACCACAGTCTGCCTTTTGATAGCTCTAATAATTAATTTGGTCTTCTCTCTCTTTCTTCTTCCTTACCCCTCCCTTCTCCCTGACTATTCACAGGTTATCTTGACGAATCAAATTACAGCCCATCTGAGCGGAGCCCTTGCTTCTCAGGCAGACCTGGTGTCTCCAGCTGATGATTTGTCCCTGTCTGAAGGTAAGGGATCTGTCCTGGGGAGGCTGAAACTTGACACTGACATATAGCTCCACTGCCTCTCTGCCTCCTGTTGAGAGCTAGGAGACAGTGGCTAAATGGCATTGCCAGTGAAGCCAGGTGGAGCCTGGTGATTTAGGCTTGGCCACCTTTCCCAGCATATGATCTCTTATATTTGGAGAGTCTTATCCTGGCCCTATAAGTGAGCTTCCTTTTTCACTTGAGTGAGTCATTTTCATGGGCATCCATCATTTCCATCTGGAGGTTTGTCACTCTTTTGTGGCTTGTCTTAGGTCCTTAATATGAGGGGAGGCCAACTGCTAAATGGCTCGCTTCTGAAACTGATGGTTAAAGGTTGACTTTACCAGCAGTCCATTGCAGTCTAGCCTTTTTTTTGTACTGAGAACATTCATGATCAGCTTTACAGAAGGATTAAAAACCTCCATAGTGATAAATGTACAAAATTTTCTCCTCCCTCTCCTATTAGCAAAGGTCAGGCTGGCTATGGTTTTGATGGTAATAAGCTTTGTGTAGCTGGGGGAATTACAGCAAGCTAGAGGGTGGTTTTTTGTTTTATGGAAAGCTCTTACTTGACATTTCTGAGTTCTTATAGTTGAATTTCAGGCACGACACTATGGGCTTGGGTAGGTGTGCCTCGCTTGTCTGGGTTCTCTTCCCTCTCCACTTTCTGAGAACTGTCTGTGATGGAACACGAGGGGCTTTTGGGTCTGACAAGCTGCCTGGCTGACTGCCCGAAAGGTCTCCCATGGAGTGGCAACCTGGGTTTATGGTCTCAGAAACTGCAAGAACCACACTCCTGCTTCTTAGTGGTTTCTTTCAGAGTGAAAACTAATGACATATTTACAAATGCTACAAAATGCTCTGTATACTTTCTTTTTACATTCAGTGATACATTCTCATTCTCCTGCCACTTGGGCTGAAAATCTGAACCATCAGAAACTCTTCCACTCCAGTTCCCTTCATCAAGCCTGTTTAAGTTTTTCTTTCTAAATATATCTTCTCCCCCACCTTTTTTTTTTTTTTTTTTTTGGTAATTTGTGTTGTGGTCAACTAATTTATTAAACTCATAGTAGAATGATTTTTATATAATCCAAAAGACTTTCTCAATTTTAGTCTCTACCATTGGAGTTCTGCTGCTACCAAATTAAACTTCTACTGTATCTCTGTCCTACTCAGAAAGCTAAGAGTTGTCTTATGAGAACAGCTAAAATTGGGAAGCCAGTTTAAAAACATTCAAGCATTTGTGGATTGTTATAATCAGCCAGGGCAGAAGCATTAACACCATAGGAATCTTCAGTGTAAAAACTCAGGTGTTTTTCTTACTTTTGGGTGGACCAGTTTCCAGAATACCACTAGATAAAAATGTTTCTTGGCCTTTCACAGTTTGCCCTTTTCTTCCTGTTCAACCTTAGCTCCCACCAATTCCTTATGTGAAACCCCTGTGCCAAGTGTGGTGCTCTTTTTCCTGCCCTTCCCGCCCCTGCCTCCCACTGTAGCAGGGATTGCTTGCCTCATCTAGAAGAGCAGTTGCCCTTTTTACCTCCAACTCTTATTGTCTTTCCAAGTCCACTCCTTCCAGGAGTAAAGACCACTTCTTGCCAAGAACCTCTATGCCTATACAGTTTGCCTCTCGCTGTCTTCCTCCTCTGTGTCCTCTCCTTGCTCGGCTCCGAAAATAAAAGGTCTAGAAAGATTAATTTGACTTTTCATGTTTTTCTGACCAAACCAGCAGATTTTTAAGGACACTCCATCATATTCTTTTTGGGGGGTCATATTCTTTTTGTGTCTATATTTTAAGTGACTAGCAAAATTACAGGCATATCATAAGTAGTCAGTAAGTGCTGGATGAATACTACCCTCATGCTTTGGAGGAACGAGAATCTTACAAAGCACAAAGGAACATCACTGAAAATTGTTGTTATAATTATACACACAGAATCCCACATTTGTTCAGGATTAAAGTGACCGAAAGAAAGTATCTTGATGTCTCATTTGACAATCAGTATTTTTTATTGTGGATTCCTGGTTTATCTGAAGCAAAGACAAAGAGGAAATAGAGACAAAAGAAATAGTTCTAGGCTGTAGTTTAACTGCTCCAAAAAATTGGTCAGTTCATCAAAAGGGGGAGTTACCAGCCCACCCTTAGGCAACTTTTCCTTATTATGAGAGCCAAGGGAGAATGGAAACAATTGCTTTTTCCACATCTTTTTTCCTGCATAGCTGAACAGATAAAAGAGAATATATAAATATTTTCCCTGGCTACTTACTAGTAAATTAAAATGAACAAATCTCTTAGAACATTTGTCCTATTCAAACATATTGCAATGGTTGTTATTTTA
>NW_022900933.1:11499664-11606454 GCF_012274545.1 Fukomys damarensis
TGTATATATATTCATATATGATACTATATCACATCTCATATAAAATGTTGCTCTCTTATTGTTTCAAACATCCATTATATAATCTTGATCTTTGTGTTAACTGATCTTGGACAAGTCTGTCAACCACTTTGGGCCTCCGTTTCTTCCTGTGTTCTGTGTTAGATTGGATAAATAAAAGATTGCCTAAGTCTTCTCCAGTTCTGACATTATAAGATTATGAGGTGGGCCTGCATATCAGGAGCATCCACCCACAGATGGGGTTTATTTCTGATTTACAGAGTCCTGTAATAGATTTCAGCTGTGGAACAGAGGCCATTGCTTAAACAGTGCTTCCTTGAAAACAGTTGTGTGATGAGAACAAGCAGGCAAGAGTAGCCAGCAATAAAATGATCTGAGTTGACCTGAGAGGAGTACCCAGCAGGGGCTCATTCGGGAAATGAAGTTCCTTCTACTCTGACGCAAAAGAGGGAATACAAGTGACCTGGCCCAACTGAGAGATCTCTTCTACCCCAGCGGATCTTGTACTATTAATATCTGCCAGCTGCAGGCTCAGAACATCCCCCTGCTGAGATCAAAGGAGCCCCTATCTTAGCTGGAACAAGGTCATCTGCACAGGGCTGTAAAAGTGAGCCCTGGCTGGCTGCAGGGATGTCTATGGGGGAGGAGAAGTCAGGAGATGGGGAGGTGCTCTCTCACGCTCCTTTAATCTCGGCTGACCAGCTGTTGCCCTCCCAGTGTTTGTAAAGTTGAGAGTTCTTTGTTTCTGGGTACCCCCTCCCTTATTAAATTTGTTGCTCCGATGTTTCTTGGATTAAGCACATCCAGGGTTCATGGTTTTGAGTCTATGGTATGATCCTCTTCATTTAGGTTTTATTTCACTGTTGAACTATCCACCTCCCAAATGGGAGAGCCAGAGAAGGGAGACATGGGCCCCCAAAGCCAAGGACTTTCGTGCTGTTTCTCTTGCTACCAGAAGGAATTGTGCCTCTAGAAGGAATGAGTGGGCAAATGGAGTTTTCTGTACTCAGTTGAAATAACACATTTGTGCTGTGTGCTTGTCTATTTGCAGCCTGCCTTTCACAAGCTATACTATGTAATATATTTGGGAGATTGGAACTTTCAGGGCTTGTACAAATTGACAAAAGTTAAAAATCACTGCCTGGTGTGTTTTTCCCTCTCACTGGTTTGTACACACTTCTGGTTGTATATATGTTGGTGTGGAAGAGAGACAGACTGACAGGACCAGAAGTACCTAGAGGGAGAGAAAGAAGTTATAAGTATGTTAGAGTATCAGTGCTAAAGTTTCTGAAGATCCTTTTAAACATGTTTCATCTAGGGTAACAACAGTAACAAAGTCATTTGTCCCACTCTGTAAATCTGATTAAAAATCTCATCAGTGGATGGATGCTCCTGATCTTCGGAATTACCTACCTTAAAATGTCAGAGTTGGAAAAGACTTTAGTAACGTTCTGTTCATCTAACATGTCATTTAGTAGAAGAGATGGAGCAGGTTTTTTTGTTGTTGTTGTTTCATTTTATGTTATTCTAGAGCAGGCACTGTGATTCAAAGTATTTTCTTCAGTTTTTGCTTTGTTGACAGAAACTCCACACATGTAGGTCATCATAGAGTTTAGTGATTTTTTTATTGTGACTATTCTGTTTCTGACCCTTGCCAGTTCTTCCTTGGGGCCATTACAGATACTAAGGATTATTGGACCTCAGTCCAAGGGAACCTCTGTTTTTCTTACAGAGATAGTACAGAGAAGATCTGACAGCCATCTGGCCTAAGATGCCATGTCCTATAGTAAAGTCACCTGGGATTTGAGCAAAAGAACTGGCTGAGTCCAGTTGGTAGGTGACATTGATATATGGTGACAGTTAAGCCTTCTGCAAGATTACAGCTCAGTACAATTTAGACCTTTATCTTTCTTCTGAGGATATAACAGGGTTACTTCTGCGTGATGACATGGTCCACTTGAGGAGTTCCATTTGGCTTCATGGGAGGCAAGATATTCTTAGGCTGCTATCCTGGAATTCCTAGCACTAAGAAACTAGAAATTAGAAGTACGTGGAAGAGTTAGGGAAAGAATACACACACACACAAAAAAAAGTTCTACTTACTAGAACCAAGAATGGTTTCTAGTTTTGGTGCTGGAAGTCTTTCTATTCTGGTTGGAGTCAGGGGAATTAATGGCTTGGATCATGTGTAAGAGAAAGTATTTTGGGACTTAAATTCCCCAGCAAGCCATCCCTGCAAAAAGCTGGAGTCCATTTGAAAGATTATATGCAAGTGCATGGCTGGTGTCTCTTAAAATAAAGTCAGCAAGCAAGAGCAGTTCAGAATGGTTAGGGCGAATCAGGGACTCGTGGTTGTGAAAGAAGCAGACTTCAAAGTGTGGTATGAATTTTCGAGTTTTATTTCCACTCTTGCTTTCCAGCTGGATCTGCTCTGGATTTACTGCAGGATGTTTGAAAATGTGGCTCCCTGCTAATCTCAGACAGTTGCTATGATCAATGGTTTCTTTCATTTCCGATAAAAAACACTGGTGTTTCTGCTTAAATTGTGTACTTTCAGCTTTATTATTTTAGTTGTGATTTATTGTTCTGCATGACTCAAATTTGTAATCCATTAACCACAAACTTTGGGGTGGGTTGGTCAAGTTGCAGAACTTTCTCCACAAGTTAGCTACAAGGCCCTTCATGGCCCGGTCTCAAACTGCATGTTCATTGGTTTGTGTAAACATGTGCAAAGGCGTGTGGGTGCAGCAGCTTTCAGTGTCCACTTCCAGGGCCATGATGCAGGTTGGCTAAATAATACTTTGAAAACTTAAGGTGTCACCATGGTACTGCAGTCAACATTATTAGCATCTCCATAGTGCTTTTAACTGTTTTAAAATGATGAATTTCTTAACCTACCTCAACCAACTGAAGCATGAAAGAAAGAAGGGAATTGCTCAAAGACCACACAGTGAGTGAAAGGTGGTGGTGGCGGGAACAGAAGTCAAGAGCACTTCCCATGAAATCTTAGATTTGGATACTGCAGCCTCTTATGAGTGAGTTTTGACTAAAAATATTTAAGGGTCTGGTTATTTTTCAGTTTTTTATTCCAAAGCCACAATCATATGTCAACACACAAGCCTTCACATGGTTCTGTTCACAAGGACACATGCATTTACCACTCTCCCTGGTATTCAAGAATCCATGACACTTGAACTAGGACTATATTATTTCCAGCAACTACTCAGATGCCATGAAAGGTCTAATATATAGAAAAAAATGAAAAGCACCAAAAATGTGTGGCGTTTGGCTAAAGAAAATCTAAATATTATGTAGGGCAAGAAGACTCGAGTTGAGCAAAGATGGGCACGGCCTACAAATGTCTGAAAAGCCATAAATGTCAAGAAGGAGAGAACTTGTTGAGGATTTTCAGCAGGGAGGCAGGGGACAATATACCCACGGTTGAGGGATCAAAAGGAGAAAGGGAACATTAAAGTCAACAATCAGGAAGTACTTCTTGGCCAAGAGCTCTGTTTTGCTAGTGCTAGTTTACCAAAGAAAGGTAACATTTGAAGCACAAGGTGCATTGCAATCAAATTAGGGATGAGAGCCACAGAGTTTTCTTCAGGAGCAGTCTTTGAGGTAGTTCATATGAAAGCTGTGCTAGATGTTTTGAAAGTATTTTACCTTATGCTTAGATTTCTTTACCACATAAGACTTACTCTCTATAATTTTCTAGATCTTCACATTTTCCTGCTGAAATATCAGGGTCAGGAAGACCCAAGGGACAGGAATACCTAAGGCAGGTATATCAGTCACCTCAACTACAGAGGTGACAGAGCCGAAGTGCAGGAAATGAGATCCCCAGAGTTGCCATGATCTTGGAGGCCTTCAAGTTAAAAGGATTCTCTAAGAAGAGATCCTTATTTACCATCATTGCACAGAATTCTTTACCAAGGGTGAGTGGTCTCTAGGTCAGAAAGATCATAAAGAAGGTCTTTAGGAGTGGTGCTTGGAGGATAATTTAGTTTGTGCTGTAATGTGGCATGAAATACTTGTAGAATACATTTGTAATGTTTACTAGGACTTGGAACAACATGTAACAAGGTCTGTCCAGGCAGTGTAGCCCAAGGATGGTCAAGCTAAGCTCTGATACAGGTTCTGATGTCTATCCCTTCCAACACCACATAACCGCCTGTGCCAAGAAGATGAATGACCTCTTCAGATAGGGCTATTCTTAGTTTTGTACTAGAAATTGAGTACAGGGCCTTTGGATTGAGCTACAACTATCTGCAGCCCCTTTTTTGTTGCCCAGGCTGGACTTCAACTAGTGCCTTCTGCATCAACTAGAGTGCTAGGATTACAGGTGTGTGCCGCCATGCCTAGATTAGGGCTTCTGTTCAAAGATATGGAGTAGCTATTTCTCCACCAGAACCTTTATTCTAATGGTTTACAAACTTTAACATACATCAGAATCACCTGGGGATTTATTAATACACATATTCCTTGGCTCCTATTCTGTTTTAGTTGGTTTGGAAGAAGCCAAATAATTCACATTTCTAACAAACTCACAGGAGTTGGTGATATTGTTGGCCTGGAGACCACACTTTGAGAACCACTATTTTATTCAACACTTAACTATGTTAGGCATACAGTTACCAGGTCAAGTGAGTCTCCAACTGAGCTCTTAAGGAGACAGCTTCCTAAAAGAGAATATAGATATGTAAGAAGGGTGCCTTTAGCATTCCTAGCAGTCAGATACCTGCATTTGGCGTTCTGTAGGCTGTATCTGAGGTCTGGGATAGGATGGTTATTAGGAGGCTTCAGAGTTATTTTGGTGGCAAGTAACGGAAAACCTCTGAAGTTCACTTTTAAAAAGGCAGGCATCTTACTGAAGAGTTGGGATTTATGGGCCATATATTATGTGTCTGCTATGTAAATTCACTACTGAATTTAATCTTCCCCCAAACCCTCTCAGGACAATATTGAGTATCCCATTTTATGTATGAAGGACCAAGAGTTTAAAAGGCAACACAATTAATAGCAGAACCAGAATTCCAACCCAGGGAAGCTGGCTGCAGAACTTACATTTTTATCTCTGAATCTCTTCAGTAAGAATATAATTGTGATTCTCTTAGCCATAAGAAACTAAATAGGAACTAAAATATAGCTAGATCAGTGATACAGATACAGGAAAGGTTGAAACTTAGGTCATTATATTCTTTTTTCAATGTACAGTATATGCCTTGAGTTTTTGTGATGCTGATTGACCTTATTATAATCTAATTAGCCCAATTTACCTGGTAATTTTGTGCATTGGTTGTTCCTTATCCACTAGGAAGTCATATAGCAAAGCATATGGCCTGTGTACGTCTCCTTCCTGTGGGGACCATGAATGGGGCATCTTCCCCCTCTACAGGGTTCTTAAGGAAGGATAGATTCCTTGAGAAGGGAGAGGTAAGCTCTCTATCAGAATATCTAATAGAAGGGCTTTGTCCAGATGAGCAGATGCTGGTGTAAATTTGCTAAATAGGACCATGTATGTGTGTGAATCCCTTCAGTCATTTCACTCTCAGCACCGTTTCCTTCTTTGAGATAAAAAACTGGTATGTTACCTTTCTCTGGTTTGTGCCTTTAAACCAGTATACTGTGGGGGGAAAAAACCAGGCATTTTCTTTTTGGTCCCGGATAACCATCAGACTCCTTCTTGATCTAATTTTCCTTATGCCCACAATTAGCCCGAGAGTTTGTTTTCAGGGGGAGAGAAGTTACTTCTGTTTCTCCATAATCTGATTCTACCATTACTCTAAACTATTGTTATCTGATGAGATATGAGGCCCAAACTTAACTGTGTATGAATGGCCTAATATTCCAGGACATATGACAGAGGCTCATCAGCATAGACTGTATCCCACAGTCATCTGCCATCTATGAATCCCTTAAGGTAAGGTAAACCAGAGTAGCCGAGGTGGCAGCTGAATAACTGAAATACAACTCAGTGGAGACCATTTTAACTACAAGTCACATCCTTTCCATAATTTACAGTAAACTGGAGCAAAATTACTGTCTACCTCCAGGAAAGGATCTTTATTTTATGGATTAAATTCAACTGTGTATGTGTGTGCACAGTGTATGTGTATATTAGGGTGTTCCAGTGTTTAATAGAGGGCCATAGGTTGTAATACTGCTTCTCTTAACCACATTTCCATCTAATAGGCCCATAAAAGCAACTAAGCCAGTCTTAACTTCCAGGTATTATCACTCCCAGCTAGAGAAGATGGATGATACCAAAGTGGGCCAGGAATTAAGGAGAGAAGTTTTATTTTTTATTTATTTTTGGGTACCGGGGATCAAACTCTAGTCCTTGTGCTTGCAAAGCAGGTGGTGGAATCACTAAGCTAAATCCCCAGCCCTTTATTTTGTTTTTAAATATGATATATATATAAACAAGGCTAGAAAAGTGTCAAAATAAATTGACATGGAAACATGGCCCCAAGACAGGTCTCATCCAGAAACAGAGTAAGCTAAATCTTCAAGTCAGGGCCCAGGAAACAAAGGTCAGTGAATAAGCAGTTGCCAAAGCCAGAGGCATAGATCCAAAGCCCAACAAGGAAGAAACTCCTTGGTCCTTCAGGGATAAAACTGAAACAGAGGGCAATTGCTTGCCCTTTGACCTCAGTACTAAATTAAGGTAAACCTCAAGAAATACTTGTCTTAGAGTCATTACAGCAGAAGTTCCTTGAGTGTGGGACTTCTGTTTACTTCTGGATCCCCAGAGTCTAGAAATAGTGCCAGGCAACCATATTTACCCAGGAAATAAATATATGGTGAACGAATGAAGCACAGATAGCTACAAGAGGGATAATCTAAGGATTATTTGAAAAACTTTAGACCTATATTCACCTAACAGGCATGCAACCACCATTGTAATTTTTCTCACCCACACATTATATATGCTCCCAAATTCCTTCTAAGTGCAGTGAACCTTAACTGTCTAACCATATGCAATGAATGGCAGTAGGCAGTGTGGGGTAAGTGTTAGGAAAGAACAGAAGCCTAGTAACTTGGATTTTGAAAGAGGACTCATATTTGAACAAGAATGGTGACTGAGGTACTTGTGTCTGATACACAATAAGGGTATTTATTAGGCACCTACCATGTACTAGTTTCTGTGCTAGGAAGATGCTGGGGATTCAAAGATAAAAGCTACTGTCCCTGCTCTTTAGGAAATTCAGTCAGGTGAGTAGAAGGAAAGAGGAAATATTATTGGACAAATGTTCCTGGTACATGGGTTTGGGAGATTGCTAGGTGATTGCCCATACCAGTCCTGGTTTGGGGGTTTGGGTTCTCTAAGAAGATTTCACAGCAAGGAGACACTTAGGCTTAAAAGATCCATAGCCATTTCTAAGAGATGAAGGTGCTCCCAGCAAAAGGAAAAACCCATGTATTGAAATAAAGTCAGGCTGTAGACCTAGGTGGGTGGGTGCCAGATTGTGAAAGGTCTCACCCAGCATGCTAATCAGTTTGGATGTTTTTTCCCCCTGAGGGTGATAGGGAGATACTATAAAAGGAAGTGACAGTATCATTTTGTTGTTCATAGATTTCTAAAGTAGCAAGGTACAGGTTAAAAGGGATAGGGATAGACTGAGAAAAACTTGGCTGTTGATCTCTTTGAGGTTATCGTTTTGAGATAGCTATAGCCCTGAATTTCTTAAAAGCAATGAGAGCTGTATAGTAAGTTTTAATCCTTCTAAGGTCCTGGCTGACCAGGTTTCGTTTTTGATTTCCCACCTGATTAACTGAGAGAGATTTCTTTGGTGTACTAGGTCTCTAAATAGCATCTGAAGAGCCTTCCAGTTATCAAAGTACCATATAGTTTTAAATGCTAGGAAATGCAAAGGAAAGAAAATAGCAAATGATTTAAAGTACTAAGTGGTAGTATGGAAGAAAATATATGTTTTATGTTCTTTCTGCTTACCAATAATTATAGGAATAATGTGAGCGACCACTATGGGTCAGGCACTGTTCTAAGCACAAAGAGCTTGGGGACTAAACCCAGGGCCTCACACATTTGTAGAATTCAGTTTTCTCATTTTATGAACAACATGAAGCCAGAGTATTAACCTAACTTGCTGATGATCACACAACTAGTCATTAGTTAGGATTCAAACCTACAGAGTCTGTTTCCAGAGTCTGCTTGTGAACAGTAGAACGTACTGAGCTCTTTGATAGGTTAATAAATATAGCTACTTTCGACTGAGCTTTCAGCCACGTGATTCTGTTGTTGCCAGAGATGAGAGTTCTCTATTTCACTATGACTGGCTGTTTCATTGTCTGTACCCTGAAATCTCTTCACACATAAGCATTAGAGAAGCAGCGTGTCTTTAATAGTAGATAAGGCACTGCATTTCCAATGAGGTTGTATTCAAGGACTAGCTCTGCCACAAACCATATGTGCTGCTTTAAGTCACTTAATGTCTCTGGACCCCAGTTCTCTCAAATCCGCACGCACACAGGGGATTGTACTAGGTGAGGCCTGTCAGCCTTTCCTATTTCCTTCCTGTGTTGCTTCTTTCTTCACAGAGCAAATTGATACTTGCTGTTTTGAGCTTGAGGCCGGCTGCTCTGTTCTGAATAGGACAAACTCCAGGCAAAACCAACCAACCCTTCCATGAGCACTTTGGTACATCCATTTGTCACAGTTATTGTATCAGTTTTCTAGAGCAACAGTCTTTACATTTTTTGAATCTACAACCCATTATTTTTTAGCACTGTACTAGTAAATGTGCAAACTTGCTATCTGTAATATATACTGTTAATATACCATTAAGTTATATAAAACACACCAAAAGTAGACAAAATTTTAAATGAGTTAGGTTCTAATATTTTCTTCCCAAATATCATCATATGTATGCCTGCTACTGGATCTAGTTAAAAATTTCTCTCTTCCTAGTTCCATTGAAGAGCTCTTTACTGTCCAAAAAAGAGTGGGACAGAACCCAAAATTTAAGCACTGGCTCTGGAATATCTGTAATATGAAATGCTTGCTGGGTATTCAAGGAATAGCAAGATATGTATTAAGCTTGGCTCCTGGAACATAAAGACTAATTTTTAGCTTTGCTGGTTGGAACCCTAGAATTCCTGCATACTCTAATGAAGCTAAATCTTACAACTGAGTAGGTCATATGTGTTGCAGTATAGTGAATTGGAACAACAGAAGAAAATAAGCCCAGAGAAAAGGCTCACACAAATGTAAAAAAAAAAAAAAATCATACTGTAGCACAGTACCTCATGAACTGCCTGCAGGATGAGAGAGGCAAATTTTTAATGTCATGGGCACTCAGAGAAATGAGAATCAATGTGATCTTTGTGATGGTGGCTTAAACCACCATCTTACAAAACTAGGACAGAACCGTAGACTGCCTGACTGTGTTGCCTTGAATCACCATGTGTACCATAGATACCAGCCGACAGACAGCCTCCATCGTTGGCCTAGAACCACTCAAAGTGGCATCAAGTACCATTTTCCACTGAGAACTCACGAGGCTGGCCAAGGTGGCTCAGCATAGCTTAGCACCTATTGTAGGTGACTTTTTCTTCACCAGCTATTTAATGAGCACCAAATCAGATAAACAGCCACCTTGTTCCTAGGCCAATGATGGAGACTTTTTAGAGTTTTCAGTGATTAACAAACAGCTTACTGCTGCATAAATGCCATAGGTTCACCACCACTGTCCTAGGCTCTCTGCAGACAGAAACAATTAAGCACATCCTGGTGGAATGATCGTGTTAGGGAACCTGGCTTTCCTATGCTGATCATCTGGTTTTTCTGCCCCTTGGGGTATGAGTTTGAAGGAGCTATTGAAACCAACTTGAGAAAGCTATTAACTTTTGAAAGTTTAGTTGTTCATCACCAAATACATTAGAAAATGATTTGCAGCCAAAGCCTTACTATCAAAGAAGTTTAAAATAATTATCAAAATCATAATTTGGGCCAGGGATTTACTTCAGTGGTTCTGCTGCTTGCCTTGCAAGGGCAAGGTCCTGAGTTTGATCCCCCGTACCGAAAAAAAAAATCATAATTTAATTTCCTTCTTTACATAGAGAAGTAGGAGACTATAATTCATATGAGTCATTGTTCACTTTATTTCCTTGACTGTGCTGGAAAGTATGTGGACCTTTCTGGTATTGTAAGTAACTTTCACTCCAAGTTGAGGTTGTCACCTTGTCTGTCTTGGTTTATTCACCTTTTTACCTGGGCTGAAGTTGTCCGTGCCTCTGGTGAAATTAACAAATCAAGCCTTTCACATTTTGTGAGAAATCATTTTTATTCATGAAAATGTACAGATCAGCTGAGACCAGCATCAGAGATGAATTAGAACAAGCCTAAGCTGAACATTTCTCCAAGAGAAGTCATTTGAAATTGGTACATGTGACCCAGTATAGCCTTTGACCAGTTGTCATTGGGAACCACATTTGGCATGGAGGAAATACGATTTGATCCTCTGGCCTACCGGTAAACATTCTTGCAACTCTGAGTGTATTTGGAGTTTGTGACAAGTATATATTGAGAAAATCTTTGAAAATACATAATTGTTAATACACCTCTGGTGAAAGTGAGATGGCAGTTGGAAGGGCCTGGAGGAGAAGGATCAGTGTTGATCTGCGGAGGACAGATTACTGTGGGCCAGGCAATAAGCTGTGCCATCAGGAAAGGCAACTAGAAAGGTAAGGAGACTGATGAGCAAAGAGGAGTTTCCGCTGACTGGTCACCCTTGTTCAGACTCAGTGTGGATGAGAAAGGAAACCCAGAAACCTACGTGACAGCTCCTGTTGGATTGGGTGAAAATACTCCTTTTTTTTTCCTAACTGGAATTTGACAGGGTCAGTTCATGTCTGGGTTTTCAGCACTTAATACAGGGCCCTTTTGTCTTGGGAGGCGGCTGGACTGGTTTTTCCTCCAGGCAGGTGCACAGAGGGTGTTTATTGTAGCCTGAAACACAAACACCAAACCCCTAGGCCCCGGTCCACATACTCCCCAGCATGGCTCAAGGAAATAAAGTGAACAATGACTCTTGCAACAGGCAAGCACTGTAAATGCCACTCCTGAGTGAAATATTTCTTAAAACTTTGTATCCGTAACGTGATCGGCTCTTAAAACTTAATTATATGTCAGGGAAAAGGAAGCCATTGGCTCCTCCAGCTGTCCAGGTTGAGCGAGAGAGCACAATGGAGCATATCCGATTCTCGGCCTTACTTAGGTAATCAGATTAATATCTCCTGAATTGAATTTACCCTTTTGATATGGAGTCTTTCAGCTGCCTTGTTTCACATCTCAAATTCTGACAAAGCTGTACGGCCTTTGAGTAATTTCCCTGAAGTCTATATGCGGGAAGCCTGTGTTCTTTCGAGCACTTTTTGGGACTTCTACCAATTAAATCTGCTTCTGGCACACTTTTAATGGCATACTTTCCCCTGAGTCAACAAGTGCTCCAAAATCTGAGGTCATTTGTTTAATTTAAAAGCAAAGGTTATGGAAGAACCATTTTAGGCTGTACCAGCCAAGTCCCTGTGGCTTTAAAAAGGGGGATGAAGTGGGAGAAGGGAATAATGAAGTGGATTTCTTATATATAAAATACATTGATTACTATGTCTGTTAAATCAGTACCAAATTGGGTCTCTCGATGCCCTCTCTGCCTGTCTTCTCTCTTTCTCCTTAAGCCAACCCCCTTCCTTCTAAAGCTTCCTTATTTATGATGGAAGCTCACCCTCCTTCTGTG
Organism: Fukomys damarensis; assembly: GCF_012274545.1. NCBI lineage: Eukaryota > Metazoa > Chordata > Mammalia > Rodentia > Bathyergidae > Fukomys > Fukomys damarensis. The sequence continues at coordinate 11,511,442 of NW_022900933.1, forward strand.
GTTCTTGCGAAACAAACATCTGGACTGGATTTTTGTCAGCTGGAGTTGAGAGAGAACTGTAAATGATGCAGTGGGGGTTTTTTTCAGCCTTATTAAATTTATTTATAGCCAGTCTGAAGCCAGGATACATGCTTGAGGTCTTGATTGGAGGTTCTCGAGGAATGTAGGATGGATGGTATTTTCTCTGTTATTTTCTAAATAATATCAGAGATAGAATTACATAATTCTCAACTTGGGTTTGTTTGTTTGTTTTTTCTCCCCCCGAAGGATACTTCATTAGGACATTTTGTGTGTCAGAATTCTTCCATTGTATAAGCTTATCCAGTATGACTTTCTTCTGTCTAGGAGAGAAGAGGAAATGTAACTGGCATAGTATTTCTGAAACATTACAGTGATACAGAGTAAGCTTCTGGTTGTTTGAGATGTGAACCAGTGACATGGGTTGTTTCTTTGCCAAAGGAACACAACTTGGACTCTGTTCTTACCTTTTCCATTTAACAACTTCTCAAATCTTCAAGCTGCCAAATAGCAAAGAATTTCATTCATCTTCTCATTATTTAAGATAATACAAGGCTCCACAAGAGGCTTTTCTTTTTTTTTTTTTTTTTTTTTTTTTTTTTCCAAACTCAGGTCCTCTTGCTTGCCAGGCAGGTGGCGGAACTGCTGAGCTAAATCCCCAGCCCCACAAGAGACTTTATAAAATACTTTGCTGTGACTGTAGACCTTATTAAATAACAGTGCATTGGGGTTTGTATAATTATTTAAGAAATAAAAGTTTCCAATGGAGACAAATGATTATTGCAGTCAAATGATGATTTCTTGAGGTTCCTTCCTGGTACTACAATTTGATATGATTCTTTGGTTTTCTTTTGCTGACATTTATATCTGTGTGGAAAAAAAAAAAAAAAAAAAGGCAAGGCCTGTTTGGGAGTGAGGCTTGCTACCCACACTTTCTTCTCTAGAGGAGACTATTCAGCTTTCCACCACCCAAGTCAGTCATCCTCAGCCTGAACAACAGAGCTTAATGTTCCTCATATTGCTAAGGGTTAGTCTGTATTGTTTTGAAAGTGAATAGAAACCAAATGTACTTTCTGTTGTAAAAGCTGTAATATCATGACAACAGCTATTTCACTATTTGTCTATGAATGTATCATTGATGCAACACCATTCCATTTTCTGGTGTTCCCGTGTCAAAGGCTTGGCGTTCCATATTTAGTTCTTAGAAATGTTAACAGATCCTTTCATGGGTTATCTTGCTTAGAGATTGGAAAAAGCTATTCTTACAGCAAGGTCTCATGAACTAAAAAGGCTTAAAAGTAGTTCATGTTCTCTACCAAGAAAGGCAGCACTTTTTGCGTGGTGTCATGGGAAGTGTTTGAGGCAGAGCTGCTTCATCAAGGTGGCTGTCCACTACCCGTGCTCCAGTTATTAAAGTAGAAGCCAACTCATTGGTGCTGGAACTGGCCTTAAAATTAATTCATTACCATCAGAATTCAAGGCACTGGATCAGAAAAAGGGAGGCCCAAGGGTAAAGAACATTCATTTTCAAGTAAGCAAGAAAGGACAGTAATAGAGAACAGAGAAAGGTAAAGCACATAGGATAAATACAGGTGGACATTAAGCAGCAGCGAATCTTCCAAAAACATAAAGCCACGTAATTCTTGCTAGATTATTTAGCCTTAATTATTTTTGGAGATAAAAATCACAAGATGGATGACAGGAGAAGGCTAGTGACTGGAATGCTAGTCTACATTTCAAACTTTTCACAATATTTTAATTATTATATAATAATAATGTTATTAAGCTTTCCTAAAGAAATTTCTTTAAATGCAGTGTTCAGTCCAGCTAATGATAGAGTTGGAGTATTTGCCAAAGATATGAGTTGCTGGTATCAGACACTGACAGAGTTAGTTTCTCTAAGCAAAAGAAATGAGCAGTCATGGCAGTACTTTGGTGAATACCTAAGATTGTTTTTATGTTAGTATGGAGCCATTATTGGCCAACAAAACCATTTCATTTAGATATCTATTTTCCCTAGTTCAAAGATCTTAAAATTAAATTAGTTTCAAATCAGCCATCAGCCACTTCCCTGACAGATCACTCCTGGGGAGATTTGTAAAGCCTTATAAGAGTGTCAACATCTGTGCTGTATGCTGTATAAAATTCCTCTTCCTCTGCCATCTTCAGTTTCAGGCGGAGTCGGATAGAAAATCAATCAGATACCCTTCGCACTCCAGGAGGGAAGGGATCACATCAAAGCTTTGTGTATTATTTTTCCCTCAGGCACCTAAACCTGATTTCCTCTTATCACCAGATGAATTTTCAGCTGTTCTACTTTTTCATCCACTGTTGCTCTCATTTTTTAATGAAGCCACAGCTTATAAACCACATGACAGATAGTGATCACAACAGTATCAGAGGAGTATTCATAAGGTTGTCAGCACTACTGTTACAGGTGTGAGTGCTGGGTAGGATGAATCAGGCTGGGCAAGGGTGGGCAGGGCAGTCTTCCTAAACAGCACAGTGGTGTTTTGGTTCACAAACTTAATTCTTTCCATGATTCTGGTTGCAACCTTGCAATTCGGCTGCAGAATCATGGAAAGAATTAAGTTCGTGAACTGAGGTACCACTCTAGATCATATTTTAAGGAAAGGTAGTTTCTCCCAAAGAATGAAAGTCCACAGGGTGGGAATAACTTTGCTTATGTGAACCAGTTCTAGAATTTTTTCTTTTCTTTCCTCACTAGTGCTTTTGCAAGCATTTTACTTCCTCTCTTTTACCAGTCTCCCCAAGATGCTGCAGGGATGGGGTAGCCTCCCTTGTGAATAGGTCATGGACCGTGTTGTCCTCCCACCTGTAAGCTCCTGTCAGTTGTCAGGTAGCTTTTTGGAGATGAAAGACAGTGGCCTTTCTTTCTTTTCTTCTTTCCTCTTCATCTCTATCTTTCCAACCCTGTATACCTCATCTTCTGTATGAACAAAACTTGGTCTCTCCAAGTGTCTGCACAGAAGGATGCAGAGTAGGCTGTTGGTGCTGTGTCAACTTTGCTAATGGCAGCCCAACATGTCATCTGGCTGACAAAAGAAAAAAGAACAAGCAATAAAATCATCTGAATAGACTACCCCTGGGCACGTTTGTCTAAAGAGGAAATTGTTGCAAGAAATTGAGACTTAATAACTAGGCCACTTGGGAAGTAGGCAATGGCTATTTTAAAGGCTTGAAGATTTAACATATGTGTGTGCCTTTTTCTTCCCCCTCCTTTCTTGCAAATAGATAATGGTTTGCATCAGAAGAACATTCAGGAAAAAAGCCTTTTTTTATTCCCAGGAAATCTGGCCACTGTGTTTTTGCAGCCAGTGATAAATGACCATGCCATCAGTAGTGACCTAGGGCATCCTGAATTCTTGCTCTTATGAGCAGCATGCATTCTTTTTTCAAAGGGTATCCTGTTCTTATTATAATCCTCATGCTATCTCAGCTCATGATCACCCTCTTTCCCTCTGCTATCATGCCTAAAATAGCAAAAGTGCTGTTCTGAAGACCTTCCCAATACGTGATGAAGTCATTTGAGGGAGGGTGGGATTTAAAGAGAATCTGTAATTGAATATCAGCCCAAAACATGGAATTCAGCCAATGGTCCTACTTTTATTTCAATTCATGTTTTACAAATCAAATAATTATTATTTTGTTCATTTGTGCAGCTGAGTGTTCTTTCTCCACAAGGCCCAAGTCCATACGAAATGGTAGCAAAATGGAGGATAAACGTAGTTTTGTTTTTTTTAAAGTGCTAGTGACTGGGCCAGGGATTTAGCTCAGTGTTGCCACTGCCCCCTTGCAAACAGAAGGTCCTGAGTTCAATCCCTGGTACCAAAAAAAAAAAAAAAGAAAAAAAAAGTGCTGGTGAAAAGTATTGCACACAAAGTCATAAACACTGATCTTGAAGAATGGTTCTGTTAGTCTGCACTGACAATGACACAATAAATGGAAAGAGCAAAATGCAGTTCCTGGAACAGCAGTTGCTTTGTAACCCTGCATATTCAGAATATAGACTGTAGTTCTGCTTTCCTGCTGTTTTCCAGTTGAAAACATGTTGCACACCAAAGTCCAGAGGGAGAACACTATTTGTTTACCTGTGTCCCAGCCAGCCATCAAGGCAAGGTTGGTAGAAATGATCAATTTCTGGGGACCAGGCAGATTTTTCCCCCTCAGCCTGAAGCCCACTGTTGTCTGAGGTTGGCTGCCTTAGCACTCCTTACTTCCAATGAACTAAGGCAGCTGGACTTTCAAGATGGGAAAAGGTAGCCCAAGCCTGGTAATCACTCAAGTAGTTTTCAAAATCCAATTAAAGGAGAATGTCTTGTCAGCAGTCCCTTTCCATAGTTTATGGATTTCGCCAGTATAATTTCAAGCTTTTAATGTTTCTCTTTTCAACATCTTGTTTTGTTTGGTTCACTTGGTGATGCCATAGCCTCTTTATTTGAAGAATTAGTGGAAGATAAAATGTTGCTAAGAGTAATTTGGGTAGCATTGAAAATATTAGGAAAGAAAGGGAGGAGCCATTGTTAACAAAATTGCCTGGATATAAGTACTGAGTCTGAAAAAGAAGAATTAAGGCCACTGGGCTATCTATGCAAAATGCTTTTGTTTTACAACCACGAAAAAGCCCTTGGTTAGGGTGTCTTGTGAGTCAGAACCTGGATTGGCCAATGCTTATTTCTAGCATTGTGCATCAATAACCAAATGATTATAAATTTCAAAGTTTGTAGGAAAAGGTATGATATGAGGTTTAAGGCCTTTGCTAATTTCTTATTCAAAACACTTCAGTTCTAAGCAGCTGATGTCAATTGTGATTGCTATACCTGGCTAATTCTGATATTCATTTTGGGAACCATGCTGCAGGTCCATGCAGCCTCCCATCTGCCTCCTTTGTGAATCTCTTCTTTCAGTGCCTCCAAACTTGGGCCCCAGAGAGGGTTGCAGCAGCTGAGTGTCATTCTCTTGGGCCTTGGCCCAGGCATGCATCTTTCTGGAAGGATAACTGAATCCCATTCTTAAGTCTAAAGTTCCTCTTGATGAGCAGCTCCTTTTGTTTGTTGTTTTTAATGGCATCTCTGTCTTTCATGGGTAGCTTACAGGGATGTGTTTGAGAGCCCCTTCCAGCTGGGAAGCTGCCCAGCTCCCACCAGCTGAGTTGGGGGATGATTTCTTTTTAGTTCCGCTGCCTGTGGACAACAAGGACCCCACTTCCAGGCTGGCCACAGTGGCCCTTGTCTGCTGTGCAATCTTGGCTCTGTTCTCTGGGTTTTCATTCTCCAGCCATCTGGGCATTTTGAGCACCCCTCTTATCTTAGTACCTTGGCACTCAGGACCACACGTCATCCTACCACGGAGATGGAAACAAAGGAATCCTTTACCTCTGGCTTGCAATTCCTCTGGAACCTTCACCGGTTGAGTGACAGTCAGGGAGATTGTGGGGGCTGCACATAAGTCCAGAGTGATGTAAATGGTTTTGCTGATAGAATGGGGTGACAATAGCTAGGATTGTTCAGACCTAGGATTTTTAGTGCCTAGCTTCTTTCTGTGTGCCAGAGGAGTAGATCTTGCTTCCTCCCTGTGTAGAGTTCTGTACACCTCACTAACTTTTAAAATTCCTTTTACTACCTCTTCAACTGCTGATTAGTGCAAGGTTTTGATCAGTGCAACCACTCTCCATAAAAGCATCTGGAAAGATTAGTCCAGGGGTGCTGACAGGAAGTTCACTATTATTATCCTTCCTAGAGAAAAACAAGTATTTGATCCAAGGACAGTTCCACTGCTCAGTTTACTGCCACTCCACTGAGTTTTCTCCTGCCATTGCCTATAGTCCTCTGACTCCTGGGCACTCATTCTGATCCTTTTCTTTGGCCATACCTCTCTTGGAGGTAGATAGCAACGCACCTGTAAGCCAAAGAATAGCAGCCAAATAGTATTAAAGCACTTCTATGTAGACCTCTGTGGCCACAGCGCCTTGAAAGGTGACTTAAAATGCTTGCCTCTTTTCAGAGAATCTGATTTCACATTTGGCTGTTAATCATTTGGTCCCTGGCATTCACTTATGTATTGGAAGCCCAAAGCTTCCATACACTTAATTCTTTGGAGCAGTATAATATTAGTAAGATATACCTTGGTTATAGAGCCAAAAGTTTATGCCACCTCATTTCATGCCAAAGTGAATGAGTCTTATTTATTTTTATACTTAGTTGAGGCAACAGAGATACAAAGATTCCTTGGGTATCATCCATTGAGTCCAAAAATCCTCTGGTCCCTGTGACAAACAGTGATGGTCACTTTTCTGTGGAGCATATGACCACGGTTCTAAATTATGACTTCTCTCTTCACCATCTACTACCACCATTCAGTTGCCAGAATTCATTTAGTTTTCTGGAAAAGGGCAGTTAATGATACTTGGTATGGCAGTTAATGATACCAGAGTATCTTTTAGTCTCTGTCTCATTTTAGTTGTATGTCTCAACCAAGAAGATCAACTATCCACATGTAAAATTAACTCTCTCTAGTTGATATAGTTTCTTTTCAAGAATCACCCAGGGTCAGTCCCTAATGCTCTGTCTGGTAAACCTGTAAGAAATAGTGAGTTCAGAATTGTTGCTCCCAAAGTACATGAATAATGTTCTGATCCTTTATGTATCTGTAAGTGAAGAAGGAATCACATTCTCTGGCACAAGTTGGCTCTGTCACATGCTTTGAAGTACATGGCCATTTTATTTCCCATTAGGGCGAGAGACTTACAGCAGCTTGGCAGTAGATCTGTAGCAAGGTAATTAACCTAGAAACTATAGCTTTCTTTGACAAAGGAAATTAAATGCTTGCCTTTGGTCAGATCAAAGCGGACTTCTTGGACTATCTGATCCTTGCAAAAGGCTGAGTGATGGGTCAGCACAACAGTCTTTGCATGTTTTGCTCCCTATGTTAATGAGACCATTTTGTCTGTGTAAATAATTAGGTCTCCCAGTATTTGTAGCTCTTTAGACCCAATATAAAACCCTAGTTTTACTCATACTGGCTTTATTATCAATTTTCTACTGCCAAAATAAAGTCAGGATCTCCCACATATTGAAGAGAAGTGATTATTAACTAGGGCTTTTCTGAATGAGAGCAGCATTGTTGTTTTTTGGGGTACTATATCTTAAATAGCAATTTCTTTAGGGCATTAACGAAGAGTTTTTATAGTTTATCATTCATTTACTTGATATGTCATTGTGCTGTATCCTCCATGTGTAAAATGGAAAGAAACAAAGTATAAAGTCCAACTTTTATGGATTACAAGAAAGAATGTTGAATGTCTATGATCTGTGCTGCCGAAAACAGTTATATTTTGTAAATCCTGCTTTTCACCTATCTAACCGAGTCTGAATAGTAAGTAATCTGGGCCAGGGTAGAACAGGTCCACAGCCAAGTTACACTGGACAAACAAATGAAACTCACTTCAGTTTATCAAGCTGGCACATATTATGTGCTGGTTAAGGAAATCAAATAATAGGGAGCTACTAGTGAAAATCCATTGGTGCTTTGATGGTGGCCTTTGGAGATACATTTATAATTTGAAACCGTTTCCTTGGCAGGCCCAGGGAAAAGCCTTGCTTTAGCCAGCATGCAATGTTATGCAGAAGAAACAGGACCTTTCTGGTTGATTTGACCCTTGGGTGGGCCCTTTTCCATGTGTTTCTAATTAGGGATGCAAGAAAGAGCTGATATTCTGTGGTGACTCTCCTTTCTTTCTCACTATGAGACAGAACAACAGTGCCTTTGTGATGACCTTTGCAGAGCTGTTTCCATCTGATGACCAGCCTGAGCAGTCCTGCTAGAGTGGACGTAACTCCTGGCCAAGGGGGGGTCAGCCATGCTGTGTGTTACCACGGTAGACCTGGAGGTCCAAATGAAAAATAAGCGATCCCCTGCTGTGGAGTAATCTAAATTTTTTAATAGATTTGTTAGGTACAATTTACATACCATAAAATTTACTCGTATATATACAACTCAGTGATTTTTAGTAAATCTATAGAGCTGTGTCACCATCACCACATCTAGTTTTAGAACTTCAGTTGGACTTATGTCAAAATACCAGTAATAATCATGACTGGAATGCGGGTTATGTTCAAGAACCAAATAAATATTTGAGGCTATCTTCGGCTAGGGAAACAGGCAACCAGGAAATCATTTAGATGTCTAGCTCATGCTTCTTAAAGTACATAAGGCCTTAAGATTAGCACTTATATTTTGGAAGATTTTCCATGTTTTCTGCTCACTGAATAAATTGAGCTTGTTGAAGAAACTGAGAAATTGCTGCAGAACCTGTCTCCGATGGCAACGTCAATCAGTTTCTTGATTATACTGAGACAGAAAAATGAGAATATAACCTTCCCTCGGTGAGTTTATGGTTCACTTTCAATATCTAATCAAATATTTATTTATGTGCCCTCTCGCTTTCAGGTACTATTTTAGACAGTACAGACACTTGGTGAAACAAGGTCCCTACCTTGAAAACATCTGGTGGTTTATATGATAATTTCAGTATGATTCCATCAGCTCTGTGGTAGAGAGATAAGTGCTATGGGGAATCAGAAAGTTCATCAATAAAGACTTTGTAGGGGAGGTCTTACAAAGTAAACAAAGACAAGGTAAGTAAATTCACTGGAGGTCCTGCCCTCTGCTCTGTGAGATCTACTCCCTGCCTTCAGAGAGCTTTATAATTGGGGAAGAAGGTCTTATCACTACTTCCAGAAGAAGAAGTAACTCCATAAAAGGTAAAAAAGCAAAACAGCTAGGAATTTGGAAGAGAAAGACAGACCATCCCAGAGAAGCCTTCCTAAAAGAAGTAGCTGAATTTTGACAAATAGGATTTCAACAGACATAGGTGAGAGTAGGAATCAGCCCAAAAGAAATACTGGAACAAAGGTCAGGGCAGGAAAACCTGAGGCATGTTCTGAGAACAGGGAGTTCTCCAAGATGGACCGACACAAACAACATATGGCATAAGCTATTTCTCTACATTTATATCAGAAATGGGGCAATCAAAGAATGCCAGACTTCCATAGCCTATCTTGAGGAGGGCTTCCTAGAGGAGCGTTTCATTCCTCTCTGACCTTGAGGCGGGGGTTTATGGATGATGATGGGATGATTAGTTTTCTTCTTCAGTTTCTTCTTTAAGGATTCATCATGTGGTTACCACTTACTTACATCAACGCATGAATGGATTTTCACCAGTGATTCTGTCATTGAAAAAACATTTCTTTGGCCAGCATATAAGTCATGCTAGGTGGGTAAAGTGGAATCATCTCTATTCATTGCTCAGTTAGACCTGGCCATAGAGTCAAAAGCGCAGTGCAACCCTTTCAAGATTAAACAACAGCAACAATGTTGGTTATTAACCTTTGAAAGAGTGATCATGGAACCTGAGTAGCCTTGGAAAGTGGACAAGAGGTCTGAGAAGAAGAAAATAAAGTATGGTACCGTTTGATTAAAATTTCCAGAGCCCCACACAGGGTAAACCTATGTTTAAACAAATTTCTAAAAACCTTGAACCTGCATTATTTAGGGATATTTTGGAAAGTAAGGAATTTTATTGACTCTCAATCAGTTGGTGTTGGTGTTACCAAAGAAGGTGTTTTGCATTTGTTTGTTTGCATGGAAGGTCTACCTACTGTGTGGCCTTGTTCACAACAAGGCTGATCCCCCGCCTCTCCGTCCCCTCCCCTCCTTCCTTCCCTCTCTCATCCTGTGACTAGCCAGGCTGCAGCTGGAGCTGGAAACAATGGGCAGCACTGTTGGCCATTGCCCTTTAAGCCCCAAGGTTAATTTCATAGTATTTAGTGGCATTGAACCTGCCAAGGAAAATGCTGCTTTATTTGGGGGAATATAATTTCTGTATGTTTGTTTGTTTGTTTGTTTGTTGAAGACAAAAGACAGTTTGGGAAGAACATAGTTTCTGCTATTGGTCATACTAGACAAGCTAAAAAAGCAAGGAGTCAGTATTCTTAAAAGTATCCTATTGTACTTTAAATGTCAGCCTGCTAATAAGTATTTAGATGCCACCAGGGGCAAAGTCCCTTCCCATTGTTATTTTTTCTCTAGACTGATGCTTCAAAAAAATTTCTGTGTGAAATGATTTTTAAAAAACAAACCAAAAAGTCTGTGACTTTAGAACTGCATTTACAGAGAAGCAACAGCCCTAGAAACTGTAGAGGTTTTTGTTTTTATTTTTGGGTACTTTATTTTCCAATGCAATACTAATTATATTTGGGGGCTGACTTTGTTTTGCCACTCTGTGTATTTAAAAGGGCAAGTTCTTGGCTGCTGTTTAAGTTTGCCAAGTAAAATCTAAGATGCTCAGTGAAATTGGAAGTTTAGGTAAATACATATAATTTCTTAGTGTCTTACATCCCAAATATTGCACAACAACATACTCACACTAAAAAATTATTCATTACCTGAAATTTAGTTTTCACTGAGCTTCATATATTTATGTTTGCTAAATCTGGCAACTCTATGTTACTTTTACAATGAAAAGACCATCCAAGGAGTCTAGGAGCTTTTCTGATTACTAAAAGTCACAACCAATGTTAAACAATAAACTTCTAGGTGAGATAAAACTTTGCAAACAAAATCTATGAATCATGTCAAGATGAAATGGGTGTGCTAATTGTTCCACTTTGTCTTGTAGCAAGGTCTGATGATCCAGGCCTGGTGGGAGTGGCCCTCCTATGTCTTCTCTAGCTTAAAATCACACTTTATAAATGAACTGTATCACTTCTGTGACCCAGCCTTATTCAGATGATTAGGTCAGAATTCGTTCTCCCTTTGAAAGCCAAAGTTCTTGACCTCTTCAGATATTTGGACCCTCTTAAATATTTGCTTTTATAAAATTTCTACCTGGCCCAGTGAAGTGGTGTCTCACTAGATATGACTCTGAGAATATTTATAGTTTCACTTACCGAGTGCCTGATATGCGCCAAGGCTTACTCATATTACCTACATCCACCCTTGTGAGTTCACATTATCTCAGCAACCCTATGAGACAGCTTATAAATGATACAGTGATGTACCGTAGAGGGTAAGTGACTTGCTGTGGGTCACAGAGCCACTGGAAGGCAGAGCTGGGATAAGCATTTAAAACCCCTTCATCTAACCACTGTATCTCTCTCTCTCTGTCTCTCTCCCTCGACACCTTTACATCCCCACTTTTCCACTCCTCCTCGAAGGCCTCAGTTTGACTTGATACTGGAATTATCCCTTTCTCTCCTTATTCCTTGCTGGCTGCAATCAACAGAACTTTCTGTCCACAACTGGCCCTAAACTCCTCTGCTTTCCTCTTGGTTAAGAAGTAATAAACAATATAGTGGCCAACACAATTATCCTTTTGAACTAATACATCCTCCTTAAATAAAATGATTTTTCAGCATTTGATCTGCTAGATAAAAGTTTTATTTGTGCCAGCTGGGAACATTCATGAAGTTAGCTATTCCATCCCATCACCCACTGTGGCCACAGCAGTGGGTTTTTAAAGTGTGAAACATCTTCCATGGGTGTGGGCTTCCAAGATTCCTGACAGCATTTCCTCATCTGCGGGTTTTGGCCCCAAGGGTGTGCTAGAATTTCTCTCACAGGGTCACAGAACACTGCTCTTGGGCTGAACCCCTTTCCTCCATCCTCTCATCATATTTTGGACCTTTCTTCCCCTGTAGTAGTGCAGAGAATCCACTATTGTTCTCCATGCCTTCTTCATCTGTCTCCTTATTCCCTGGTGCCATATTCCTCCTACTTCCTGTTTTCTGTACCAACACTTCTTACAGTTTTTAAAATCAATTCCATCCAGTAAAAGGGAAATCTAAAAATAAAGTGTCGGGAGTAACTAAGGGAGAAAAGCAGTGGTGGGAAATACATTTTAAAAAATAATAATTTTCTATCTTCCGAGGACTAGAGCAGCAGTCCCTTTTCTCCCTTGGTTCCTGCTCCCCACATCCCTCTGCCTGTTTCTTACCATCTCCCTGCTGGGGTCTAATTTGGTCCACTTATCTACTTGTAGACTTTTTGTTTCTGTCCTTTTGGGTGATGCAATGGTGGTTCCTCAAGGGCTTTCAGAAACAATTTAGTACGTGGTGGTCTTAAAGATTGCAATGGAAGCTCTGGGAAGGCAATATTGATTAGTTCTGGCCCTTGGCATTTTGTTGACTCTTAAATGGATCAGCAAATAGCACTATTTGATTCATAATCTGCTTTCTTGGTAGCAGGAGAGGCAGCACTGATATAGACCTTTGCTGTGTGTGGCCTAACCTCTGAGCTCTTGTTTCCTGTCTGCTGGGCAAAATGATCATTCTGACTTCATAGTATTTCTGTGAGGATTCAGAGAATTAATATTTATAAATAACTTAAAACATTCTAAGCACCATGTTAAATAAATACTGTACTGTCCTTTTATGCATGCCTAGCAAACTATATTCAATTTCCGTATGATACTTTGAAGGTCCAAAATTAATCCAAGTGGCAATTTACAAGGATTATAAGATAAAACATACCGTAATTTCACTCGAAGATTTTGACAGTCAGTTCTTCTCACCTGTAGTTTGTTCCAACTCCCCATTCACTCTTCCTTCCCCATTCCCTCTGCGTGTATTCGTTGCTCTTGCTACTTTATCATATATTACTTGTCAGCTTGTATGGCCCAGTTGTATTGGTTATCTAAGTATAAAGCCTTTCTCCTTTACTTGGTCATAATCTCCTACTGAGGGGTGAAGCCTGTGTTTCTGATCACTGTGTCCTATTCCCTGTGCCTTGTGTATAAGTGGAGTTCTGTCTGTCTGTTTGGATTGACTGGAGCTCTTGCAGACTAGGGAGGGGTTGGCCGAGGTCTGAGTGAGACCTGAGGAACTCTTCTCTCCAGTCTGCATAGATGCATCCTGTTGAAAGCAGTCTCCCTGCATTGTATGGAGACAATCAGTGTGGAAATCAGCCTGAGTAGAGACAGCACCTTGAAGTTAGGGTGTGAAGGGAATATTGTGGGATTTGAATGGAGCGTAAGAGGAGGAGAACCTGCATGAAGAATGCTTAAAGCACTGTTTTTGCGAGCTTACTAGCAGTGATTTTAGGCAGTGCCTTGAAAGGTTGGTCAAAAGTGTCAGTTAAAATACATTGTTGAAAATGTGAAGGGCTGTCTCTGAAAATGGGCTAACTTTGCAGGCCTAGTGGGAAAGTGACTGAAAACAAGCTTAGAGAAACTCCTCCTGCACCACTGCGAAGATTTGGGAAGGTGGGAACAAAACAGTCCAGCATGTGCATTCGTGGCACTCAAAAAATCAGCACATTGTTCCAGCATTCATATCCTGTGCAGTTTCTGATGGATGAATAAAAAAATTATAAAGAAAACATTTTCCAAAAGTAACTTTCGCCTTTCCAATGCAATGACGCATACATCCTCACTGTCCTAGGTGAGAGTGCATCTCACAGATATAGTTACACAAACACACATGTCCATTAGTCTCGTGTGTTGGAGATAAAGTTGGAATACATAAGTAGGAACAATTAAAAAGTCCTGTGTTCCTCTCCTATTTGGGCTAGTTTTCATGTTTCCTAGATAGATGATTCTACTAATGATTTTGACCAGTAGATTTGGCATCTGAGAATTTCAGGAGGACGAGAACTCCCAGAGGAAAACATTCCCAGGGGGCAGCCTTCCGAGAAGCACTAGGTGCTTCCTCCTAAGGGAACGCAGAGACCCACAAATAGGCTGACCTCATCCAAAGACGAGGACTCCCAGGGAGAACATGGAATCTGAAAAGGGGAGCAGATTGGAGGGATGCAGTGTGGGGTGAGACTGGTACTAGCCACAGGCTGGAAGATCAGTCGGTCGGTGGCAGCTAGGCGTTGCTGCTGATGTAGCCGAGGGCAAAGTGCTGTAGAGACTCAAACGATGTGGCCAGTCACTCACTTGCTCTTTCATTCTTCAGCAAAACTTTACTGCGTGCTTATGTGGCTGAGCCCCTATTTGTGACCTCACTGGGCATTGAGTCTGAGGCCTTGGCAGCCAAGGTTGTTTTCCTCAGAGAACTGGAAGGCCTGCCAGACAGGAGGCACCGTATAAACAAGAAAGCACCAGGGAAACCTAGCTCTGCATCAGAGAAAGTGAGGCACATATACAAAACACCCAAACAGCGAAAGCAGGAACCAAGCCGACTTCAAGTCTGACCTTCAGCTGTGACATTCAGATGTTAAGAGAGCACGCAGAAAGAATCCAAAGGCACTATTGACGAGGGCAGACCACGGTGGGTACTAGAAGCTACAGAGACAACCAAGAAGAAAGAAGCTGAAAAATAGGACAAGGATCTCCACTCATTAGTGGTTGGAAGTGTTTACTAACTTCTTATACCTATATTTGTACGTGCTATAACTTTATTTCATATCAAAACTTGCATGTAGTTTGCTGACAGTGCTGTTTTTTGGTGGTTCTCAAATAATCTCTGGTTTTATGTTCTAAAGACCACTAAGATATTGTTAGGATAGAACATCTAAATTGATCTAGATTTAATAGATATCTGTTCTCAACCCCCATATCTGGGTAGGATGAACCTTCTAGGCCTCTCTCGCAGACTGTATCTATCCCCTGTTATCGCAGACACTGTAAGGTGTTAAGGTAAATGGCATAGTAGTTTGTCTTTCCTGACGAATGCTGTGCTCCTCGAGGGCAGAAACCTTATGCTATTTGTCTCTGTACCTAACACTTGGAACAGAGCCCAGCACACAGTCAGATCCAGAATAGGGACTGAATACGGACAGAATAGTCCGTATCGGGTGTGCTGGCTGCGTACAACCCTAAGCTGACCCCAGATTCAGTTTGTACATCCTCTGACTTTTCATCCTCCGCCATCTTCTAATGGTATAAAATATATCTTTATAGCTTTTATATCATGTAAATAATATACAGGAGACATAAATTTTTATTTCACATTGTAGATTCATGTTGAGCTTAATTTTTTTCTAGAATGTGACTATCTTGTTGTTACCAGTTCCTTCATATTTTTATTTCTGCTCATTAGTTTTTCAGTCTCTGAATTCCTGTTCAAGTTTGTTTTCTCCCTGAAGTTCATGTCACCTCTCAGACTGCCTTCTACCTCTCCAGTTGTGCTTGACGTTAGCAGTGCACATGCTCTGCGCCTGTTGTCCCTCACCCTTGCAAAATGGTATTATTACTAAATAAGGCATCACGTGCCCATCCCTTCTCCTGGCATTGGCATCTTCTCCAGGGAAACCTTTTCCATGTCCTCGAGTTTCCCAGAGCAACTAGCACCGTGCCTCACATGCCACTAGATGTTCAGCGTTGTGCCCAATAAAGGTTCACCAGAGAAGTTAGTAGTTACGAGCCACTGTAGACCTGCCAAGAGCTGAAGCATTTGAGCAGGACTAGCTGGGCTGTACTCTTGGCTCCTTCACTGTTTTTGACTCTGAGCAATTTGTGAAACTCTCTTGTCTTTCACTGTCTTCACCTTTAAAAGGAAGACAAGTTGAGAAGCCCTGTCCAAAGTGTGAAGTGCTCCAAACTCTGAAACTTTCTGAGTGCTTATATGGTGCCACAAGTAGAAAATTCTACACCTGACCTCGTGGGGTGTGTCAGAGTTAAAGTGTAAGCACACTGAAAACATTATATAAATTAACCTTCAGGCCATGCCCATAGGGCACATATGAAACATAATTGAATTTTATATTTCATTTTTGAGTCATCCCCATGATAAATCATTGTGTATATTTAATATTCCCAAAAGTTTTTTTAAAACCCAAATCTGAAAATCGCTTCTGGTCCCAAGCACTTCTACTAAACTGCAGTGGGAACTACCCTAATAAGGGTTAAATGAATATTTTAGATATATATTAAACATTTTAATATATATAAATATATATAAGCCCATAGTGAGAGCTGTCATCATTATCAGCAACAGTTATAGCTACTCATCATCAGAAGTTAGGGGTTTGGTAAAGGAAATAAGTCTCTCTAGGTTATAGTCTTATTAATTCTGAACTGGAATGAATCTCTTCAAGTTCCTCCTGGAGTACTTTGTGCCCTGCCCTTTTCTACACAGGAACTGGTCTGCTGTAGTGTGATATGGAACATCTTGATTGAGAGTTTTTATTTTTGCCTTTAGTCCCTGACCTATATTTATCTTTTGGTGTGGTGTGTAGTAAGGGGCTTTTATCACATTCTCAAAGGGGAAGTCCGTGACCCAAAATAGGTCAGAAACTACAGAAGGAGACATCAATGATGTTCTGTTAAGAAGAGAGAGAGAACCCAGACACGTGGTGGAAGTACAAACTTGGGTTTTTATGACTGTGGCTCCCCTCAGCACTTATGACCCTACTGGGCTGTAGAATTTAACACCAGAATTCATGTCACGAAATATTTTAACAGAGGCCTACTAAGTAGCATCCACTGTGCTGGGCTGGAGACTATAAAAACGAATGCTATGGATATACTCATTAAGTTATAGCATTTTCATCTTTTTATTAAATGCTAATTAATTTTATTATTGATTAATAAAACCTTCCCAGTTGAACTTACTGTGTGCTTAGTCCTGTCCTGGAGGCTGTTAGCCACAGTTCTGTTTGTCCCAGCACAGTGAAAAGCAAGGTAACAAGTTGTAGGGACAGTCAGGGATTGAGGGAATCAGAGAGGAGGCAGGGACATGTGCCAGTGTAATGAAGGCTGCATGGTTCTTGTTTCAGCCTAATCTGTGTCTATGATGAGGTCAGGAGTACAGGATTGAAGGCATATTGGTCACAAGCCTCCTTATGCCCAGGTTTGGCCCATATTTCATTCTATTAAAAATTAATAGTAAATATGAGGACTAGACATAAAATGAGGCACAGGTGGCTATGAGATCTTGTTTAATTTAATTATAATCTAATTACTTTTTCTTCAACCTAATGCATCACATATCGTATCAGCCAGGTTCCTATCAGAAAAGAATGACACACTAATTAGGTTGATTCAGGAGACTGAATCATCTAAGGAATCCTCTCAGTGGAATGGATACGGTCTGTGGAAACTATATGGACATGAGCAGTGCTGTGGGCCATGGTAGTGGGCTCCACTTGTGTTCCAAGACCGAGGGTGAGCAGTGGGCTGAGCTGGAGAGGACTGTATGGAAAGGGTGGGCCAACAGGACCTGAGACCTTTCATCAAGGGCATGGGTGCCACTCTCCTCCCTGCAGTCTGCTGCTGGTGCTCCCCACTGACCAACCCCAGGAGAGTTCCACTGATGTGATCCAACCCTTCTTATAACAGTGAGGCAGAGGGGAAAAGGAATGAGAGTAGATCTGGAGAGAAACATGGCCCAGCAAACTTGTTTTCACTCTTGATATTTGAAGTAAGGGTGTGTGTTTCAATTTTATCTGTTTGGGAAAGCTAAATTCTAATAAGTTATAAGATATTTCTGCCATATTTATTACACCATCACTTTGATGATCTCAGATATTTTGTTCACTGTCTCCTTAGTTTGGCACTTTTTTAAAAGAGAAAGTTGTATATAAATTAGCTTGTTCTCCTCCAGAGAACATAGAGAATAAAAATGTTTTTCTTCAGTGATTTTGCTTCTCACAAATAGAGTTGTTCCATTTCTCCTGTCTGTTTGTCTCACCACTTTCTCCTATGCCTAAGCGAAGAGTGTATTACATTTGGAGACATCTAGCTGGTGCTTCCAAACTTGTCTCAGCTGAAGCTTCCTTTGGGAATCCAACTAAATCTCCTGGTTCCCTTTTGATTTTAATACCAATGTCTATATTGCCAAATGGGGTTATTTTTATTACTTACAAATATTTTTATAATTAATTTAAGACTCAACAAAGAACCAAAGGTAAACAGACCATAATTATTTCAAGTTCTAATCGCTTCAACATGACAATTGTTAAGTTTCAGAATGCGATTTGTCTTCTGATTATTCACTCGCATGCATCTATTTCATATCATACTCAGCGAGAAGCCCTTTACATCACTTTCACTTTTTTTTTCTTTTTTTGGTACCGGGGATCGAACTCGGGTCCTTGCGCTTGCAAGGCAGGCCACTGAACCACTGAGCTAAATCCCCGGCCCCGTTTAAATCACTTTCAAAAGATAGTTTTCTACGACAGCTATCCTACCTCTGCCTGGAGCTCTGTAGGCATTCACTTCCCTGTGCGGCTCTGTATTCCTTCCCCACTTCCATTTATTTACTTTATTTTATTTTTCGGTACCAGGGATCAAACTAAGGATCTTGCGCTGTGAGGCAGGCGGTGGAACCACTGAGCTAAATTCCCAGCCCTCCCCTTCCATTTAAAGTTTACCCATGCCCCTACTTATTACTTTGCCTGTTATGCCAATTATGTGTGTCCTCTCTCATTTATAACCCAGATCCCTGAGTAAAACTTCCACACATCTGAGATTTCAACACTTGCCAGACCGACAACCCCACAGAGGCCACAGTGATACCCCTATGGAATATGGGGATTCTAGGAATAAACTGAGGACTGGTAACAGTATGTGGTCTGATAACCCGCTGTGTGTGACATTTATAATTAAATACCATCATCCTCTGGTATCCAAGGGGAATTTGTTCTAGGATCCCTCTTAACCTCCCACAGATACCAAAATCCACGGGTGCCTAGGCACGTTATATAAAACATTGTAACATTTGCATGTAACCTGGGCACTACCTCCAGTATATTACTAATGAATGCCTAGTGCAATGTAAAATGCTATGTAAATAGCTGTTATACTGTGATGTCTCAGGAATAATGACAAGAACAAAGTTCAGTACATGTTCAGTACACAGGTATTTTTCCCCAAAATATTTTTGATCAATGGTTGGCTGCATCTGTGGGTGCAGCACCAGTGGACACAGAGGGAAGCCTATATGTTAAAACCCCGTGGTGGGAGGGAACCCTGTGGAGTTCTGGTTTATACCTTAAAAAGGCCATGCTAACTGATTTGAAGATCTTTTACTTTTAAACAAGTTAATGTTAAAAATCTTTTCTAACATTAAAGTTCCAAGTAAGGAATCAATTCTGTTTTTAAGATAAGTACTTTACAATCTAATATTGTGTTAGGCTATGTTAACAGAAGGCTGGCATAAAAAACTGAATCCTGTGGGGTTTTAGCTCAGTAGTTCCACTGCCTGCCTTACAAGTACAAGGTCCTGAATTCAATCCCTGACACTCCACCCACAAAAAAAAGAAAGTAAAAAAAATTTCAGTCATTATATTCAGTACAAATAAGACAGTTGATAGCAAAGTTAGTTCTCGTTCAGCTACTGTGCCTAACTTGGGCTTCTGCATTTTGAGAGGATGTGGAAAGCAATTGAAATGATTAAAAGCATGGAAAATCAGATCTCTGAAGAACGATGAAAGTGGGTCATTTAACTGAAAGAAAAGAAGATTGAAGGGAGAAAATAAATGGCACTTACGTATAGAAAGAGGTCTTATAAAGAAAAAGATGGCCAGATGTTTCCCTCTTCCATGGAGTATAGTAAGAGAAAATTGCCTAAGACATTTCATTTATACAAAGGTGATTTCTTTTCAAGCAGATAGGATTCTTCTACTAGGTGAAATGTTAGACTAGATGCCCTTTAAAATTCCTCTTCGCTAAGATTCTTGATTACCAGATTGAGGATTTCCTTTGCAAAAGAGTTATGAAACCACTTGCTGCACATCTTAAAAGGCAAGATGAAGAATCACTGGCTGGTTCAATGTAGGCGTCATTCTGCCCAGGAGTTACATCCACACTCGTACCAGGCCTGAGAAGAGGCAAATACCATGTATAGAAAAATAGCACGTCACACACACATACAAATAATAAAAGCAAAACAAAACTGGTGGTGAAATCTAGGATCTCTGCTCTTTCAATTTAACTGTTCAATAAGCAATTCGTGATTAGCTTCTCTATTAACTTTACAAGTGAGGCAATCTGTGGGATAGTTTAGAATCGGTGGCATTGTTTTTGGAAGGACAGAATCAAGTGTATGGGTTTCATATTGAGCCTGAAGCATTTATTGTCAGTTTTAGTAATGTCTGTTTCTAACGTATCCTGACTAGTCTGAGAAATTTCAAACCAAGACTCAGGAAAATGGACTTTACTTAGAGCAAAAATTCTAGTTTGATATGGGGAAAAACTTTTAAAAAACAATAGCTTTGGCATTATTACCATTTGGATTGACTTGGTCTTATTTAAAGTTAAAGTATAAAAAGCAATGAAAGGCTACATGTTGCTCCACATTTTTTCTATATTAGTTGCACCATTTCATTCAGTTCTGCTGTGTGACGATCCAGGATGCTTTGTGTAAGGTTAAGCTCTTATGACTGTAGTTTTCACGCATTCACATATCTATTAATTAGCTCCACTATTGGGTTCTGTGATTGCCTGGGCCACGTGTTCAGTACCAACAGTCATTTATCTTTATGGAACCCACATGGTCACTTAAAAGTAATTTATCCAGGAGGCTTCCCACCCTTTACATGAATCTACTAAGAGCAGAGGTTGGTTAACTTCACAGTCACTTACTCTGAATGTATTCATGTGATAATTTCTAGATTTCTGGATTTCAAGTTACTGGGAATAATCGGGAAGAGAAAGAATACTAATTTTCCAAATCTGTTGAAATTATTGGAGAAAAGTTTGCTGAAGATGGTGATTTTGATGAAAGGGACCAGGACCTTATAATACCCAGTTTGTTCTCATTTTCCAATTGAATTATGGAAGAAAAATCAATTTAGAAACAAAACCAGACAAGGAAATAAAATATGCCCACGCAACAAAAATCTGACAGAAAAGTATACATTATTTTTTCCTCTTTTTTTCATTATTTTTTTCTTTTAAAAAAATCTAGAAGCAACATCTAGTTTCTAAGTTTATTTCTACATGTGCCCTATGAATCCTATCTTGTTGAAAAATCTGGGGTATCAGATTCTCTCCCATAATTTCCTTTCAGCAGAATTTACTGTATTCCCCATACATCCTCCAAATACAAGTGGCTAAAACAGCTGGCTCTTTCACTCTTGGTTTATACACACAAACACAAATGATACACACACACACACACACACGTATAATATACATCTCTGCATATATAAACACATACTTTAGTCATTTATTTTTTTAACAGATTAAAGGTCATTAATCAAAATACAGTTCACTTTAAGAGTTGAAGCTCAACATGAGATCATTATTTCAAGAAAACCCAAGGAGACTAAGCTGCCTTTCATAGTATTGTTTTCTTTCTATACCTCTGTAGGGTGCATGGCTCTTCTCCACTGAGAAAGTTGAGGACAGAGCTGTGGAGCAGCTTCGTGGTCTACATGTTAAAAGATCTTAGTTCTCTTGGACTAAGAGCTCACACTATAGATTCACTCACTTTGCAGGAAATGGCATTTTGCATCTAGGCTGCCCCTAGTTGCTGCTTGGGGCAATGAAAGCAAAAATATTTTCCAATATCTTCTAATTTTTCTCGGAAGAAAAAAATGGTATATAAAGATGTAAAGCTAAATACCATTTTCTCGTTCCAGTTCAGCTTAGTTTCATGTTCTTTAACGTTTTATAAGCTGAGAAGAAACATTATAAAATCATCTTATCTATTTCTTAGTCTTTCTTGAAACCTCAAGAGCATCCAGACCTTCTTTCCACTCCTTTTTTCTGTGAATCTGTGAATGATAATGATATAGCTGGTTTATATTTCTCCTTCCTACTGACCAGGAAATAGAGGAATAGAGTAAAAGAAGCAGTACAGTGTCTAGACAAATGCAGCGCAACCCAAAGACATGGTCCCCAACCTGCCCTCCTAGCTGAGTTACTAGTTAGTTATTACTACCACAGTTGACCTCATCATTTTTTCTAATGGAAGTGGCCTCTGCCAGAAAGCCAGACAGCAGATTGTGTTCCCTCCACACAGGCAGGGCCAAGTAGGGGCTCTTAAAACCTATGACCTTCTAGCTTTAGAAAGTCAGCCATATTCATATGTAAAGAAGGCCCACAAATCAAGAAAAAAAATAAAAAGCCAATCCAACACAAAACGGGCAAAGGATATAAGTAATATAGAAGTAGAAACCTGAGTGTTCAACTTTATGAGTCATTAAGGAGATAAAAATTCAAAAATAAGATACCACTCTTACCCATCAGTTTGAAGAAGCAAAGCAAAATGTTGGTGAACATTTCTTGGGAGGGAACAGGAGCTCACACAACTAATGGAAAGTAGACCGGCACAAGTCCCTTTGAAAAACTGTCCAGCAGCGTCTAGCTGGAAATGAAAGGGCATACAATCTGCAGCTCAATAAGTAAGAGACGCTCTGTGCTTCATGTTTGAATTTATGAATTAAAATTATGTGCTTTAAAGTTATGTTCAATGATGACTATATTCATATTTATTTTAAAACAACTAGCAAGATGAATACCAGTTTCTTGATAATAGTTGCCCCTGGATAAAAAAATTGTGATTGGAGTACTTCAACTTGAGATTTTTTTTAAGACTGAGTTTTGCTAAGTTGGTGGCCTCAAACTTGAAATCTCCCAGCCTCAGCCTTCCAAGTACCAAGGACTATAGGTATATAACACAGTGCTTGGCAAATGGACATTTTTTCTTATATATACAAGACAAAAAAAGAAACTGAAGAAAATGTAGAAACTGTCATATTTTTCTCTGTACTTTTCTGCATTTAATTTTTTTTTTTTTTTTTAGAATTGAAAAGAAGATAGCTATGCATGCATTGACTGGGATAATTGGTATATTTTAGTCCTTAAGTAATATTCTGATTTTCATCTTTCCAGTCCCAAAGCAGTGGGCTTTCCTTTATGACACTAGCAGGTTTCACTAGGACTAATTCATCTGCCTGAAGCTGATTCTAAGCTCTGAAGAAGCTGCAGAGAATGCCTGACAGTGTGGAGAATTGAAGAGGAGGACTGGAATCTTTCTTTTATTCATATTATTGATTGTCTAATATACTTTATTGTAATAAGCTGAGACCTCGAGAAGCTTTTTCAGATTCACTTGGCTGAGAAAAGTACAAAGCAAGGACCAGAATTTGTGGTTGTAGCTTTTCCAGTAGCAAAAGTTTTGATGTATGAGAATTAATAAAAGTTCTACAAAGTGTTTGCCATGGACAATCTGGCACACATCATGGGTTTGGTATTACTAAAATGGCCACTTTAAGGAGAGATATGAAAGGCTGCATGGTTACTGCATTGAAGAAACAGAAGAACATAGAAGTAAAAAATATTATTAGAAGCCAGGCATGGTGGTGCACACCTGTAATCCTAGGACTCAAGAGGCTGAGGCAGGAGGATCGCCGAAGATTCAAGGCAAGCCTGGGCTATGCAGTGAGTTCAAGACCAGTCTGAGCTACATGGAAAGACCCTGATTCAACTTCCCTCCCCCAATTTTTTTAAAAAATTATTATCAGAAGCCATACTTGCCTGGGTGTATATCCTGGCTCTGCCACTTTTAACTATAAAAATGAGAAAAATAATACTGTCTGTTTCAAGGATTATTCTGAAGATTGAAAGAGTTTAATGATATAATAGGTGAGAATGGTGTCTGATACAAAATATGTTCGACAGGTGTTAGCTGCTATTATTACATCATTTGTAAAACTATTGAGGAAATCGAGTATTTAATTATGATTCTACCATCTATTGCCTTAAACCACATACTTCTATCTCAAAACTGTCATTAGTATCTTCCTTTGTATTTGGCTTGGATTAGTCTCACTTTCATCGTCAAGAAAGCAGAATTCAAAAGGTAAGCTCATTTTATTTGTCTAGAGCAGTATCATAAATGTAGGCTGGTGATTAGAGTCCCTTCCCATCGTGTTTTACTCGACACCCATTCATCCTTTTTGGAACACATAGGGCTACACGTGGGGACATAAAGCAATTAAGTTGACCTCAGAAGTGGAGGACTCAGCCCTCAGGGGTCTGACTGTCCCATGTCCAGATTGCTGTCAGGATGCACTATCACCAGCAAGCTCTCGAAGTTTTTAAGGAAGGAAAATAACCCTTCTCCCCCAATTCCTGCACTCATGTTGACAGAAGAACCTTGGACCTTAACATGAGATGATAACAGAATTCTCCACATGACCAACTGTGCATCTATTTTATGGGAGAGGTTGCTAGATATCAAATCAATTTTCTTTCTATCAATTTTCTGAAACTAACGTTGTATATTAAAGTCGATGTGCATTTCTAACCCCAACCTATTCACTAGTGGAGAATTCATTCCCAGGGTTAGCCAGGGAGCTAATTCAATCTTCATTTGTTTCTACTGCTTCTTAGCCCTCCCCAACAAAAGAAGTTCTTAAAAGATGCATTTCTATAGAATACTATAAATTTCTCTTTTAAAGTTTAAAAATATTTTATAAATATTAATTTTTCTCAGCACCTCAAATAAGATCTGTGCTCTAGATCTGAAATTCTGTTGTCAAAGTAATAGGGGTGATTTCACTTGTAGTTTACTTACAATTCATTCCATGATTTGGGTGTTAATCTTGCTGTCAGATGAATGTAGTCAACTTTTGGACTCAATTCCTTACTGTGCAAGGAAGAATTATTGTATGAAATTCTCCTGTAATTGCCTTTTTGCACACATCCATGTTTTAATTTTCATTTGTGCCTAGGCTACCCCATCAGGAGCTATAGTTGTCCAGCTAAATGGTGTTTTTTAAGACTTGATGCTTCTTCATACCAAATTGATTTACATTTATAGTTGCAGATGATAGTTTATGGACACATGAATCAAACCCGAATTATTTCAACTCTTTAAAGAATAGATCTCTTTTTAGGACAAGAGACTGAAGTTGACCGCGGTTTGTTCAGTGTGAAAGAAGCTGCTAAGATTGGTTGTTGCAGCAGGCAGCTTTGTGGAAGTGATGTGTACTCATAAATCCTGTGTTTTTTCTTCCCTGTTGCTATTGTTCTCTTGATCTGAAATGTCATTTCCTATCATGCGTGATGGCCTTCTCTCTACCACCTGTCATTCCAGGTGCCCTAGACTTCACGTTGAGCTTTCTAAAATTTTACCTCGTCTGGGCTTTATCTCAAACCTGCTAAGTCATAATCCCTGGGGGCAGGACAGTGGTATTTGTTTTTTTTTTCTTTTTAAAATATCTGCGGGGCATTTTGTTGTTCAGTACAAGTTGAGAGACAAAGAATAAGATAACAGTCTAATGGTACAGTCATTTTCTATAAGATATTCAGTTTTATTTTTCACAGAAGAATGTTTAAGGGAATAGAGGTAGTTTACCATTGATATTGCTGAGGTGTGACCTTATAATGCTATTTACAAAGAAGGCTGTTGCTGCTTTCACTTTATCTACACAAGGGTTAAAAGAAGAAGGAGTGTCTTTAGGAACAATGTAACTTAGAGGTTGGCACAAGACTGCCCAGTGATATTTACTTAGCAATGTTTATTTGAAATAACTTCCGGGTGGTTTTGGACCGATGGAATGAATTACCAAAGGAAGTAAATGAATTTTTCCTGTTTGCTCTTTTCCTCATCTACCATCTTAGATATATAGGCTAGCCAAAGACATCCATGATACTTGGCTCTCTAAGAGATCAAATCTGGTAGGGGGAGGAAAATACAAAAGCAGTACTCTGCTTGGTGCTCAGATATCTCCACATGCACTCACTTGTCCCATTTCATCCTTATAGGTTAGGGAGGGATAGGGTTTACTTTCTCTCTGAACAGCTAGAGAATCAGTCAATCTGCAAGTTAGAATTCTGGTTTTGCTCATAATTCATCTTCAGGGAAGGTGAGAAGCAAGAATGTCCACACATA
The DNA here is from genome assembly GCF_012274545.1 of Fukomys damarensis. NCBI lineage: Eukaryota > Metazoa > Chordata > Mammalia > Rodentia > Bathyergidae > Fukomys > Fukomys damarensis. The sequence continues at coordinate 11,537,274 of NW_022900933.1, forward strand.
AAAATGATATAACCTTGCACATCCAAGGGAATGGCCTGAGAGAATGTTAAGGTACTGTTAGTAACAAAATCAGAATGGAAATGGAGTTGAGCTCTTAAAAGGACAAGAATCAAGATGACGATATTTCAGTAAATTGTAACGCAAAAAGAGTACAGTGGGGAAAAAGCATAGAAACAGTGAACCTTGAAATATAAGTAGGATGTAATAGAAAAGCAAAGCCAGAAATGAGTGTGGTAAATAACGTTATATCAGAGTAGCTTCATCGTTAAATGACACTATCATTTATGGAATAACTGGAAACTCCTAGGTTATATCTTAAAGTATTAAAGTAGTAATGATCTTCATGAAATTTTATGGGCATCTGAAACTTAACTGAGGTCAAAAGGACCGTGGAAATAATCTATAAGAAATATTTTTAAGTAATTTATAAGTTTATGATAAATACAAGCGGTGGATCCAGTGGAATTTATTACCTAATATATTTGAGGTGTGAAAAAGGTACATCTCACCAGGTTTCCAACAGTTTAATCATGTTTTCCCCTCTCTTTGATGTGCCCATTGGTTTTATTCTCAGAAAGTTTTGACACATGGAAGCAAAGCAGCTTCTCTGGTTCTTACCACTTAGCATCTCAGAAGACATGAGGTCCTTTTTCTTTTTGACTTTTAAGTCATACCCCTGAGGAGTCCTGCTAACCCTCTAGATCACTTGTCCATACAGGGCCCCAAGGGTTGAACTGGGGCCATTCTCCAAAGGAAAAGAGGCTTCTTGCTGTCACATCAGGGGAAGGAATGTTGGTCAGGAGCAAGAACACATGTCCACCAGTGTCACCCAGTGGTTCATTGTGCACCATCACATCCCAGCAAATGAAAAATTAGCCTTCACTAATAAAAAAAGAAATGATGACTTGAAATACTGTATGTAGAGGAACAAAAACAATTTCAAGGTGCTTCTTTATATTCTCTCCAATCTCCCATGTTATAGCTAATTATCGCTTCCTCTTTGCTCTTTAAATCCTTTGCTTACCCTTCTAGTGTATGATTATTTTCCTTCTATAGGGCTGTCTTTCTGAATTAGAGTATGAAATTTGAAGATAGAGCACTTTTATTTATCTCTTTATTTCCAGGTCCTAATCTAGTGCCTGGATCACAGAAGCTACTTGATGTTTATTGAATGAGTTGAATTCCATCATATCTACTACTGAGGATAGTAAAATAAATTTTAAAAATTTTCCCTACACAAGAGCAACAGGGGGAAAACCCTTATTCTTTATGAGAAAGGGTTTTCCCTAAGCCACTCCTGGTGTGTCTCTGCCTTTTCACCACCTGTAGAGGAATTAAGTAGAACAGCTTATCTGATTGGTGAATCTGGGACAAGGAAGAACTTCTTGTATTTGGGTATTGTTCTCTACCACTCAGGAGCATGGGGATCACTCCTAGTCCAGTTTTGAGGACACTGACTGTTATGTACCTATGGCCTGTCTTCCCCCCTCCTCCACTCCCTTTTATCTCTGGTCAGAGGTAGTTGAATCTGGAATGTGTAATGCTGGGATTAAGGGCGTGTGATTACTAAACCACCTCCTGTGGGTTGGTTTAGCACCACCCTACTCCTGGTAGTCTAGATGAGATCCCTTTTATCTCTGAAATAAAAAATATTTTGGATTTACTGAGCAAAAGAAATCATTATCCTAATGTACAGCCCATCAAAAAGAGGGGGGAAGCAAAAAGTGGAAAGACACAGAGGTTTATCCTTGTCACTATGTGAAAGGACAGCTGAGGGAGCAGAAGATTTAGTATTGGTCAGTATTTGTGACTCCTACGACTTGTAAACTCATAAATGTCCATGTTTGGGCTAATGATGTTTAAGTAGAATTTTTTAAACATTCGGTTTTAGGTGAATGCTGGCAGATATTCAGGGGTTCATGTCTTTATCATCCTTTGGATGCTTACCCCAAATTCACTGGGGCAACAAATCCTAGAGATTTTACCTGCTCCCTATTTTTCAAATATATTTAACCCTTATTCTCCATTTCTGCTACCATTTTATTTATTATTTTAAAATTATAAATTGACAGATTATAATATATATTTATGAGGTAAAAGTGATATTATAATTTATGAAAACAATAAAAAATAATTAAATTAAGCTAATTAAGATAACTGTCACCTTGAATACTTTTTTGTGTTGAAAACATTTGAAATTTACTCTTAGCAGTTTTGATATGTACCATACGTTGTTATGTTCACTACTCTGTGACATATATCTCAAAATAAAAAAGATTAAGCAATCATCTCCCCATTCTTTCATTCTGCCTCAGCCGCTGGTAAGCACCATTCTACTTTCTGCTTTTCTAAGTTTTGTTGTTTCAGATTCCATTTGTCTCTCTGTACTTCCCTTAACATAAATGTTCTCCAGTTATTACATCATTTTGTTGCAGACAAAATTTCTTTTTTATTTTTATTTTTTGTTTCTTTTGTTTTGGTTTGGTTTTTTTTTGGTACCAGGGATTGAACTCAGGTCTTTGCACTTGCAAGGCAGGCCACCGAACTGCTGAGCTAAATCCCCGGACCCAAAATTTCTTTTTTTAAAGGCCATTTATAAATTATATACAGAGACATATATGTGCATATATAATCACATGCACACATATAGAAAGTGTTAAAGTGGTAAAGGTCATAATATATATCATATTATATATAGATGATGTAATCTTCATCTGCTTTATTCATCAATGGATGGACACTTTGATTCTATAACTTAGTTATTATAAGTAGTTCTGCAATAAATATGGGAGTGCAAACATCTCTGATATACTGATTTAAAATTATTTTGGATTTAAAACAATTGCTGAAATATGTATTAGTTTTATTTTTGAAGAATATTCCATATAATTTTCATAATGGCTGTACTAATTTACACCTTTTTTCCACACCCTCACCAAAACTTAGCTTCTTTTTGTTATTGCTGGTGTTTTATTTTATAATAGCCATTCTGACAGGTGTGAGGTGATATCTTGTTATAGTTTTATTTATATTTTCCTAATGACTAGGATGTTGAGTGTTCTTTATGTATCTGTTTTCCATTTCTGTGTCTTCTTTTAAGGAATATCTAATCAAGTCCCTTCTCTATTTTTAAATTGGGTTATTTATTTTCTTTTGTAGAATTGTTTGACTTCTTTATGTATTTTGGATATTAATCTCTCAGCAGATGTGCCTTGCAAATATTTTCTCTGAAGCCATAGATTGTCTCTTCTCTCGCTAATTGTTTCCCTTTTGCATAGGTGTTTTTATTTTGATGTAATCTCATTTGTGTATTTTTGCTTCTGCTGCCTGTGCATTGCTCAGACTAACATGGTACATTTTCCCCTCTCTGTCTCTTTTGAAGGGTTCAGAATTCAGTTGTAGAAATTGTATGTAATTTAATTCTTCCCTGAAACCTTGCAAAAGGGTTTCAGAAAGATCCTCCATTTATCTTTGGATATGTGCAGACAATAGATTAAAAACTAAATATACTGACCTCTCTGTATTATTTATTTATATTCCATCTTGTTCCAAAATGGATTTAAAGTGGCTTCATCTTTGACATGGTAATCTCATCCATGCCATTTGGAAGTCACAAGGACAGAATTTCCCAAGGCACTCTGCAGCACAACTTCATTTTATATGGTTTCCTAGCCTTGAATATAGTAAAAAAGCCAATCGTTCCTCTTCATTGTTGTTTTTAAGCAAAAAGATTTTATTCCTCCTCCTTCTCTATTCTTTCTCATAATGAGCAGTGCTTCTAGTTAGCCAGGCACCAAACCAAAAACCTACAATTCAGTTTAACTTTCTGTTCTATCTTCTGCTCTTTGCCATCCACTCAGTCATCCAGATTTCCTCCTTGATACCTTTCATATCCAGCCCTACATCTGGCATCTGAATTCATATTTCCAATTTCTCATACTTGGATTGGTCCAGCAGTTCCCTTCCGTGTTCTTTCATTCCCTCTTCTGCACCGTGGCCAAAGTGTCCTTTTTAATGTAACAGCGTGATGGTGTTACTCTTGTACTTGAGTTCCCTGAGTAGGTTAACAGTGCAAACTCCGGAGCATGTTCATAGGAACTCAGGGTCCTGGCAGCTGCGGAGTCCTTCAGTTGTGTCAACTTTGGATAAGTGGATTCTGGTACAAACACAGGATATATTTACTCACTTGTACAGAGCTCCTATACATAATGCATAGGTTTGTTGAAAAACAAAAAAATAGAATTGAAGATTTAACATTGCCTGTGTTTTATAGTTTGTATCTTCTCTGTAAAGGATCAGACAACAAATAAAAGTTTTGCAGAACATGTGGTCTTTGTTGCAGCTACTCAGCTCTGTCATTATGGTACAGAAGCTGCCATAGACAGTACACAAGCAAATCAGTATGGATGGCTGTGTTCTCATTAAACTTTATTTATGGACAATGAAATTTGAATTTTATATAGTTTTCACATGTCAAAAAATATTTTTTTTCTTTATTCAATGATCTGAAAGTGTAAAACTGTTCTTAACTCATGGGCCACTTAAATCAGGAGACAGCTCTCATTTAGCACAGAAGTCAAATGGCCAATGACTGATTGCCACTGTAAAATCTTGATATTAAACTTCTTGGAGCTGATCACCCCAAAAGGGACACACTAGGATATTGTGTCTTCTGTCTAGGATAAAGGAGTTCTCTTTCCCCTACTTTTTTCATAGTAAGAGGGAGCTGGGTTGATATCCTGCTTGAACACAGAAGAGTGAAGCTCTTCACCTTGTGTTTTCCAAAGCCTTAAAGCCTACATTTCAGAAGGCTCAGGTGATGAGTGAGTCTTGTGTTTTCCACAAGCAACCCTGTCCCTTAAGCATATGTATTCCAGTCACACTTATGCATGGAAAGGCCAAGTAAAATCTATTAATATCCAGGCTAGAAAGAAAACTATAAAATTACACATATATGCAAGATTGTGTGTATTCTGCAGTTCAAAGTGTAGTCAGCAAAAAAAGCATACATGCTATTGCACTGGGAGGAAATCGGTGTCTTTGAAATCAAATACTCTGCCATTGGCATATCCAGGCTTGAAACCCGGCTGCAGCTTTTAGCTTCCACCACATGTTTACATTGGAAATCTCTCTGTGCGCATATAGAGTTTGTTCTCTTATGAAATCATGTCTCTAGGGAAGGATAATTTAAAGCCATTTCCGTTTGTTATGTCTGAGCTGAACTAGACTATTAGGGCTTGTTAACTCTGGATAAACTTGAGCCCTATAACTGCCTTCATCTGCAGATTATAGAATCTGTCCAACAAATTGCATTCTGATGTTTTCAGAATAATGGCTAAGCAAGCAAGGGGCTTTTAATTTATATTCTATCACCACGGTTGTCTAAAAATCACAGTCTTGATTTTCATGCTTACTTGGTATATCAGAGATGATATAACTCTTGAATGGGCCAAATCCAGCAGTAATTGAGACACTAAGCTCACACACTTCTGCAGCAGAGCAAGCAAAGGCTGGCAGCAGAAGTGCTGGCCAAGCATCTTTCTTCAGAGTGTCTCCCTTCCCCTAGTCCAAACATAAATCAGTGATAGCATAGGTCTACTGAAATATTGTGTGTGGTCTGCATTTAGAAATTTCATTTGAAAACTGTATTGTGGCATTCATGAGACAGATTGGGTAAACTGAAACAAGTTTCTTTAGGCAAGTGTGAAGTGAATAGAATTAAGTAGATAGTTTCCCTCCTTTAGTGAGGGGGAGGTGATGGGCGCCCCCATATATCTAACTCCCTCTACCGCTGTTCACCAAACCCATGCAGTATGTTACTTACTCCCTGTATTACTCACATTGAAGTGTTGGTCTTATTATTGTTCTCTTTTGGATAATGGGATATTAAAAGGTAGGAGTTGCATCTGTTTAGCTTTTTTTGTGACAGAATCAAGTCTAGCAGAACCAGCAGGCAGCTTCAATAAAGTCATAAATAGGATGACACCATGTAATAGTGCAACTCCACAACATGGCATCCCTAACTCTAGGGGGACAGCATCCTTTTCTCATGGCTCCAGCCTTACTATCAGGGGCACCACTAAATTTAGTTCTTTCAGCACATCTGTAGAAGGTATTAGCCCAAGCTTACAGGTGACAGAAATGACAGAGGTGGTGGTGGGATAGAGAGAAAAATAAGACATAGATCCTGCCCCAAAGGTGACTGTGTACATAAATTACCTTCACCCAGATCAGACCCAGTATTAGAAATGAAGGACAGACATAGGGCAGTGGTGTTCTGAATGAGAAATAGAGTTTTTGCTGGCAAGAGGGAGAAGAAGCTGCTAGCCTAAGGGAGCAACATTAAAGAAAAATTCCAAAAGTAAAGATCTAAAGAACATGAGTATGGAAACAATTCCTCTTCCTCCACTCTTCCTTTATTCAGTAATTACTTAATGAATGCCTGTGGTAATCCAGCCAAACATGGCCCCTGCCCACACAAAGCTTTCAGTCTGTAGGAGGAACAACTATGGATGAAAGAAGCCCAGAGTAAAAAGCAAGTTACAGTCCTGAGCCTTCCCTCAAAAAAGGGATGCATTGAAGGAGGCCACTAAAGAGCATTGCAAGAGAGTGGGACATATGTTATGGGCCTTTCCTGAAGAGATGTCCAAGCACTTGAAGGCAGGGTAGGCACTGGAATGAGGACAGCATCCCAGGGAGTGTTGCTTTCTGCAACACGTATGCAGCATGAGAGACTGCAGAGGGGTGAGGGTGTGTGTGGTACAGATATGGAGACTCAGGAATTAGCCCACAGTGGGATTTTTCTCTGCATTCTAAAACTCACTGGTTTCAAGCAAGAAGTGGGGTAAAGTATTGAGATTTACTTGTTGGAAAGACCACACTAGCTGCAGCATAGAAAATTAATCTGGAGACTAGAGAAGGAGTCCCGCTAGGAGGCAGATGTGATTGTGCTGGTGGGACGTGCCGGGTGTTTGCAATGGGATGACAAGAATGGGGATGAAGAGGAGGGAATGAGGGGCTGGGGTTGTAGCTCAGTAGCAGATTAATTGCCTCACATGCTTAAGGCCCTGGCTTCAATCCCCAACAAACCCTTCCCCAAAGTGGGGGTGGGATGGGGCTTATTAGTAACTTGACCTTGGAAATGTTGAATTTGAGGTGCCTTTGAGACACCGAGAAAACATAAAGAAGATACAAGAAACTGGAGCTCAGTGAAGAGGTCTGGGTTGGAGATAAACATTTGAGCATCATCTCTCCACAAGTGAAAAATTGAATCATGAATATAGATAAATATTAGTTGAATGGATGAATGAATGATCCAATTAATTAATGGTTAATATTGAGTGAGGAGAAAGTAAGAAAAGGCTCTAAACTGTGTGATGTATTTTGTAACTGTTAATTACCAGTTGCAGGGATTACCGAATTGATTTGTGCAATTATCTCCTTAGGATGTATTCCTGAATTGAGATTAATGAGTCCTATTTATGTGTCAGTTTTTCTGTGCTTGTCAAACTACAGTGGTACCTCGGTTCACAAACTTGATTCTTTCCTTGATTCTGGTCACAAACTGAGTTGGACAAGAACCAAATCAAATTCAATAGTTAGGTTCAGTGTTGCCCTTGTGATAGGGACATTTGATTGGGTTCTCATCCAGTTCAGTTGGTGACCAGAATGAGAGAACTGAGTTCAGGAACTTATCAGTTTGTATGGCTATTGGTAGTACAATACTTACGAGTTATTGGTCTGCCACACTATTGCCTACCTAGTGGTTAATTATTTTCAAACTTTGTGAATCTTTTAAATGAAGATGATATCTTTTCTGTTCACGCTTGCTTTACTTTGATTACTGGCAAGAATGTGCATCTATTGCCCATTTTTATTTCATCTATTGTGACTGACTTGCTTGGTCCTGTCTGAGAGGGCTATGGTCTGGTTGGTCCATGGAATTCAGAACCTTAGCTATACATTATTGTTCAGTTAGATTGTATGATATGGAAGTTTATGGCAGAGAAAAATTTAAGTTATTAGAAAGCTCTGTTTGAGAATATTCTGTTTTTATGATTAACTGTACCGTGGAGTTTGTCCTTACAAAAGAAGAAACTCAAAATGAGAGGCACTATTCCTGTGCAAGGTGGGACAGGGCTGTGCCCCTGTGCTGCAGCCCCAGCAAACAGTGACAGAATCCCTGGAAACCTGTCCGCATTCACCCCTCCCACAGGGTAACTGCTTCCCCAGCAGAGTACACCCCACCTGCCTGAAGCTGCCACAGGCCAGCCTGTCTGAGTTTTATGATGCACCTGAAATGCAGTTTTACTGCATCCTCCCTCCACCTCTTGAAAAACCACAGGGAAGGAAAGAAAAACAGAACCCACCAAGAGGAACAAGCAGACCTGTCCAAGGTGGGGAACTGGCTACTCCATAAGGCAGCAGGAGAGTAAAGTACAAAAGACATAAAGCATACCTCGATTTAATCCCTTCCATCCGCCCAGAGCCCCCAGAAAGCTCATAAAGTCTCCCTTCTGGGTGATTGGATTCCTTTAGCTCAGGGCTAAGCAGGGCGACTTGTTGTTTGGGGAGAGGGCGCCAGAGGGCACGGGGTGGGGGGTGAGGAGAATGGCAGACACTGGGGAGCAAGAAAATGAAGTCTCCTCTCTCCTGGCCTCAAAGTAGTGAAAGGTAAATACAAACAGCTGCCTGAAAACACTTGGAGGGCAGCAGAGCCCGGCGGTTCCTCATGGCAGCTACCTCCCTCAAAAGCCCAGCAGAGAAACGATTTCACCTTTGCAGGCTCCTCTTGGCAAACACAAAGGAATCATTTTGAATGCTGCAGGCAAAAATGTTGCTGAGAGTTGTGTGTGGTGGGTGGTATGCTTTCTCTTTCTAAAAGGGTAGTTCTTCCCTGCCAGTAGTATTTAGAAGCTGGAATTGTCTGTTCTTTTTGTTTGAAATAGACTTTAGAGACCAGTCCTTTCAGACACTGAAAAAAAAAAAGGAGAGGGGGAAAAAATTCCCTCCAGTTTGCCTTGAGTCTCTATCCTTTTCTGTTTGTTTGCCTTTGACCTTCTGCAGTGTTTGCAGGGTACAGGGAAGTCAGCTAGGCTGGCCTAGGCCCCTGGGTCTGGGACAACACACATTTAAACAATCAGAACAATTTATTTGGCAATTAAGAGAGTACTCTTCTAAACTGTGTCTAGTCTTACTTGTTTTTGAACTCCTGGGGAAGGCAGAGGAGAATATGCAGTGACTTGTTCTCCTGCCTCCTGTGACTGTGTCTCTCCTTACTCATAACCTGTGCTGTCCCCCAGTGCAGATCTCACTGGTCTTCCTGCCTGCTACTCTCCTGAGAGCCTCATCTCCAGCTCTTCACTGGGGCCACCATGAAAGGCTGCTCCAAATGCCCTAAGCAGAAGCAAACGAAGGGCACATGCATATGGCACCTATGGCTGTTTGTATCATTGAAATCTCTGAAAAGGGGCTAAAGGTGTAGGGAAAGTGGGAAGGGTAGGGGAAAGGTAGTAAGGGAAAGAAAAGTAATAGGAGAAAATGAAAAAAATGGAAATAAAATGTTTGTAAATGGAGTGGGGGGGGTGACGACGGGAGGGCAGGGACAAGGGGAAAAAATGAGAACCAAGACCGGTCATGTAAAGGTACAAGATCCCAATAATGAATGTAACTGTACTGTATACCTAGAATGTACCAATAAACTCAATGGGGAAAAAAAAAAGAAATCTCTAAAAGGTTCACCACCGCTGCCCTGGGTCACTTCCTGGTAGGGGCTTCTTTTCATTGCTAAACCTGTTTCTTCTTTTCTTTTGCTGGCATCTTTGAATCAGGGACCAACCTTAGGTGTCCAGCACGATCATGGGAATAGTGACAGCAGCACTATCGAAATCAACAGCAGCAGCAGTTGTAGTGATTCTTCTTTAGTGGGAGAGCGCCATGTGCTAGGCACTGTGCTTCATATTTTTCATATGCATGGCCTCTAATCCTTCTAACAACCTTATATCCTAGGTCGTATTATCTCCATTTGGCAGATGAAGATTGAGTTTTAGGAGGTAGAAATTGAGGTCGCATAGCTAACAAATGGCCAGATCCAAGTTAGAATGCAGATCTTACTCATTTCCACTCTTATTTCAGGACCTCTTATTATCAATAAATACCTGATAAATGAAGTAGTAGGGCTCCAAAATAATTTTTTATGCCTGGAGAAACCTTTGCTAGGAAGTTCAAGACACATAGGCATTTATGCTTGGTCCATTGGCTTTGTTCTTTCGAACTTTACTCCCCCTTCTTCTCCAACTCTCCCATATCATCATATATCATCCCACCCGATCCCAGCCCATCACATCCTCTCATTGTACTCTGACTTCCGGCGGGTGGTAGTGGCATTCCTAGTCCTTGCCTTGTGTGTCTTCTTTCCTTGTTCTGGTCCTTGACTCCCCTGCACTTTTTATAGCCACCCCAATGAAATTAGATGAAAGTAAATGAAATCACTGATTTTATAAACATAAAATGATTGAATACTGTATGGTTCAAACTAATACATTGCTTCTATCAGCATCCATGAGAAAATGCCTATGCACATTCCCTTGTGGAATTCCGAAAACATAAATACATAGAATACATACGTATAAAGACCTCTTAGTTCTTAGCACATAGAGAGCTCTCAAAAAATATAAATGTTATTTCTTGTCATTTTTTATTAATCTTTATCTATAGTACTAAAATTTCTAAGTGAGAGTAAGCTAAGAAAATGTATTAATTGATATTAATAATTACCATAGCAGCTAATATCTATTACTATTGCCATGTACTGTTTTAAAGATGTTTTTCATACACTAATGCATTTATATTAACTAATTTTCACGGAACCATGTGTAAATAGTATTATCACTTGCCCCATTTTTCAGGTATGGAAGTGAAGGCAGAGGAAGGCTAAGTTGGGGAGATTGGGTCCAAGTTTCCAGTCCAGAGCCTGCTCCATTCTTTCCTAATCATACTACTCTGTAAAAATAGAAATACAGTAGGTTTAAAATAATAATAATAGAAATACAGTAGGTTTAGCGCCTTCATATCCTTTTCTCTAGCTTGTGTTCTCAGACAAAGGCATTTAGCTGTGAAGACAAGGCCTTTGGAGTTTTCCAGTCCCAGGCAGCACCAGGAGGAGGGAGGGCAGCCCAGGGACACTGGTGTTCCCGGTGAACAACTCAAAACGGGCAGACGCTTTCTGCACTAAACCCAGTCTCTCTCAACTAGTGTTTCCCAGTTGCCAACTTGGCGCAACAACCTGCATTACCACAGCTGAGGTTGTTCGGTGAGGGAAGATTTTTGGTACAAAGCAATTTTCATAGTCAGCAAACTTACCACTTTTGTTACTCTTGACCGCAAAACACCGTGCCTCCCTGTATGACAGAGGCCAAAACAAATTCATGGATAAAAACGGAATTTTTGTAACTAATATTTTCAGAAATTGGTGCATAGAGTAAATGTTTGATGAATTAACATAGATGAATCAACAGTCAGTGAAAAATGTATCTACCTGCATATTACATGAATATTTCTGTAGAAAATATATGGATATAGGAAAGGAATTTTATACATAAACTAGATGATATATATGCTGTTATGTACTTCTTTTATTTTGTCTGTGTGTTCTACAGTGTCCCCAATATATAGAGAGGTGTGCAGGCCTGGATCAAGAAGCCTCTTTACCCTGATGGGCTAAGCTGTTCTCACCTGTACCCTCTCAGCCTTCTTTTCAGTTTTGTTTGTCACCTTGTGATTACACAGCTCTGTGGTTCCAGTGGCAGGGCCAAGGGCTGGTGTTGTCTCTGAAGGTAAAATATGATGCTGTAGCACACGTTTCTCCCAGCAAGGAGAGCTAAAAACTGAGCCTGGTGAGGAGTGTGAGCATAAGCGAGTGTGTACGTGCATGGGTATGAGCTTGTGTGGGTTGAAGGCAGAGGTAAGAATTAGAACCTACCCTCAACCGCCGTGCTTCTGTCTACCCATGTGAAGGGTGGATGTCACATCTACGGCTCAGCTGAAATCCACAGGGTGGTAGAGTACAGGGCAGCAAGTTGTGTATGGGAAGACGTGTTTCTGGCTGGGCTGCCAGCGCGCTTTTCCACACGTGCCCCAAGTGACAGCAAAGATGAGAGGAGCTGCCTTGTTCCACATCAGCTCCTTGGTGCCAAAGCCTGTGTCTGCTGAGTCTTCCCTCGCTCACACTCATCCTTACTCTTCTTCCTCCCCACCTCCATCTGCCTGCGCTCCTCTGTTTGTTCCCCTCTCAACCTCTCCCTCTGCCCCTACTCGCTCTTCCTGCCCTGAGAAGAACCCTACCTTGACTCAAGACACCCAAGTAACAGAGTGAGATGCTAACAATCACTGGACCTTCTGTGAGGAGGGCCAATTAGAGACCACATTGATCGGGACGAGCTGGCTGCGGGGACATCCAGAAAGACACTTTGCTTCTGGGGAATGGGAGTAATCCCCTTACAGGAGGGACGGAGGCTCCTGCGGTCTACAGCCTCCTTCCCGCTGTGCCTGGAGGGATATCATTGGAGGACCACAGTGCTGTGGAGGGCTTTGCGTGCCAGCAGCCCCTCCTCCTAGCCCCTCCAATTCTCTTTTCTTTTGCAGTGACACACACTGCAGTGCTTCTGAGGTCATTTGTTTCCCACAGCCTCACAGGGCGCTGTGGCAACAAGGGGGACAATGATCTCTCACAGGAATGATGGGAGGCCTTGTTTTGCCTTAAATAAGCCCCTTCAAGGGAGCAGTAAGGTCTGTTGTGTGTGTGGTTTGTTTTTTCAGAAAATCCTCTTGCCCGTAGTTCCAGTGTGAAGTACTCAGGCAACTTCAATTGGGGACATAAAGAATCATGTGTGTATGTGTGAGGGTTTAATTTTATTTTTATTGCTGCTTTGAGACTAGGATTGTGTTTTCCCTTCTAGCAGTTACCCTTTTCCCACTTGCTGGTCCCACTCTTGGGACCCCAGCATTCTTTGAATGGTTTTAGGCAGGAATTGGCAAGTGTTGAGGGCAGAGCAATGCCTGTGTCTCTGTGCTGGCCTCCAGTTGCCCTCTTCATTGGTGAGGGAGCTCAGCAAGAATTTAGACATGTGCTCCTGCACATTTCTCATCTCATTCTGGGTTGGAAGAGAGTGCCTGAAACTGAGTATGTAGGACGGATTGACAGCAGAGGGACTGTGGAGGCTGAGGCAGGAAGAACTTTATGTGGACCACCAGCTGTAATGTCAGAGCTTCAGGACAATGTACAGGAAAAAAGGCTTGTGTGTGGAATAAAGAAAAGTCAGGTTCTGCACCTAATCTGCTTGTAGAAGGAAGAAAGGTGGGAGGATATTTCTATTCATACTCTGATACTACTAGGAGACAAAAGACTGTCCTATTTGTCTTATGGCTCTTTGTCCTGTATTTTAGGTCTTCAGACTGCAGAATATAGTTCACATTTAGCATTTGCATGAACAATCATTATCTGTAAAGGCTTTGTGTTTGGTGAAACATACTGTTATCATACAATCTGGGTATTTCACCTAGAGAAACTGAAGTTAGACACATTAAAGTCTTTCTCAAAACCACATGATAATTAATTTCAAGGCTTAAGATTAAAACCTAGCTCCTTTAGTTTCCAGATCATTAACTAATCACTGTGATCTATGAATTCTTTCTCCTTGCCCCCACCCCAAAGGCAATCAAGCCCTTCTCTTATCCAAGCCATCTGAGCAGTGCATGTCAGAAAACTTCATCTGTGTAAACTGGGCGGCTGTCTAAATTATATTTTAAGATTATATTTTCATCCCTTGCTTTTTAGAGATTTTTACACATTTTGTCATCTGTTCACATCAAATTCAAAAGCTGTTGATTTTTTGCTTGGACCACTAGAAGAACATATTATTTCCTCACCTACCTATTCTTTTCCTAACTTTTTTCCAGTGACAATTTGAATATTTTTGTGAAGTGAGCAAGAAAGAAAGCTTTCTAGATGCTTTTGTTGACTACTTTGTCACAAACACAGAACAGTTCAGACTGGTACCACTTTTTTTTAAATTAAAGAAACGTGGGTTTTACTTTTTTGATAACTAATCATCCTTTAGTTTAATAAACATTCATAAAATTAATTCTTCTCTTGGCAATCTCAGTGTCATTTTAATTGTTTGCAAATTCTAAAATGAGAGTCTCGGAACTTTCGATAAGTGGATTGACATATTTCTCTATTTCTCTGGACCATCTGTTAAATGCTTAGTCTCAACAGAAGCACTGTTCATCACCTTCAAGTAACAAGCTCCCCACAGTCAATTCCAACAGATATCCTGTGTGTCTCTTTCTCTCTGACAGTGATAGGACATTGGCCAGACCATCCTCTCTCTAGCCACGGTGAAAGCATTCCAGCCTTGGCTGAAGCTGGACTGATTCATGCTTTATATTTGGTGTAAAGTAAATAACAACAAAAATTAATTAATTAGTTAGTTAAAATCACCAATATAGTAAGGTCTGAGACAAGACAGTAAATGCTAAAACAAAGCCCTGATCTGTAGTCATTCATGAGATAACTTTGGAAATGTTTTTCTTTAAGGAAGTACAGACTGTATAGTCTGCCTCATGACCCAGGACTGAAGCATCCTTTCTCTAGGGCTCACCTGCACTTGCCCCAAAGTTTCTTGCCTACTGACATAGCCTAGTAGTCTTCCAGGTGCAGAGAAGAGAGTTTCATTAAATCCAAAATGGTAACCAAAAATGTAGAATAGCAAGGGACTAGCGGTGGTGGCTTTGGGAACTGGTAAATAAAATAACAGGCTTGTTGTCCCATACCCTAGTTTAATGCTCTCAAAAGGTTCTTATGTTGCTCGCATTAGTGGACTTGTAAATGAAACCCCTATTGGCCTTGGCAGATATTGGCCTCTTCCGTGACCTTGTTTGACTAAAACAAAAAGTCATTGGTGGAACAAAAATTCAGAGCTCTGAACTTGGTTGAAAGAAAAGAGCAATTCTCTGATCTGGGTAATTGGCTCACCCTCCCAAGTGCCCTAGGGTTTATATCAAACATATAAAAAGGGGATTAATAATTTCAGTGTATAAATGAGCTTCAGGCAGCTTCCAAATGGAACATTTCGCTCTCAGGAACCTTAGAACAGAGCACATTTTTTCAAAGCCTGGTGAACTGCTCTTTATAAAATGCAAGAAGGTCTGCAGACTGCAGTGTGGGACCCTTATAATTGTGACATGGTTCTGGGAGATGGGCAAGCAACCTCACAGCCACCGAAAAGTGGTTACTTAATAGAACTGCTCATACAATATATTATTGGGATTGAAAAATAATGACAATAATATTTTTTTTCAAATTGTACTTGCCAGGCACTTCCATACTCATGACTTTATGATATAGACTAAATGAGGTGTCACTGTGAAATGCAAAGTTTACTATTGGATCTGAAGATCCCCCAGACTTACCACCAATGCATATGCTTATGTGTTAGTTGTAAGAAGCTATCCTCCTCCTCCTCCTCCCTCCTCTTCTCCTTCTTCCTTGTTTTTTTTTGGTACCGGGGATTGAATTTGGGACCTTGCGCTTGTGAGGCAGGCAGCGGAACCCCTGGACTAAATCCCCAGCCCACCATCATTCTTCTTATGGACAAAGATCAAGCCGCCATTCTGTTGGGTCCTGAAGAAAGTGAGATTATTAGTGATGAAACTAATAGGGACATACTGCTGGTGTCACAGAAGGGTAGGAAAAATAGAAAATGTATGAAAAATACATTGTTTTGAAATGTATCTTCACAGATACGAACATTCTGAGACTTCTGGCAACCACACAGAAGAACTCTTAGGGAACATTGTAGCATTGACTCTTAATCTTGATATCTGCAGATCTGTCTGAGTGCCAGAAAGAGTTAGCTGAACCCTGCTGTGTATTTATTGCTGATTCAGTTGAGGAGGGTATTTTATTACTGAGGAAATGTTACCAAAGCTGGGTAGAGTTGCTTCTAAGACTGAGAATACCAAGAAGTTAATCAGGAAAGGAACTAGCTTTAATCATGAGCCAAGTATTTATTATCATTTTTCTCATAATTTTTGTATGAACATTGTGAGACAAATGTTTTGCCCACATTTTCACAAAAGAGCAAAATAGCCTCAGAACAGTTAGATAAAGTCCTCAGAATCCCATGGCCAGTACAGGACAAAGCCCATGACCCATTCTCTCACCATCATAGCTAAATCTTTAGGCTAATGCCTACCTACCAGAGTAAAAGCAGAATATTTGAATTATCTTATGTATGTTTTTTGTTTTCTTCTTTGTTTGTTTGTTTTTTGAGACAGGGTCTCACTATGTAGTTGAGACTGACGTGGAACTCACTGTGTAGCCCAGGCTGGTCTCGAACTCACAGTGATCCTCCTGCCTCAGCCTCCCAAGAGCTGGGATTATAGGCATGCGCCACCATGCCCAGCTATCTTATGTATGTTTTAATGTTGTCTTTGACCACGGCTTTTCTTCCCTCTAAAGTAGTTGTGTTTTGGCTTTGTTGTTGTTTTGAAGTTTCCTTTAATGCCTGGATGCTTCTAGGCATCGATGGCAAATATTTCATGTTCCATTCAACTCCAAATGCTTGGTAGTGGCTGCCTGGACTGCTATGTTGGTATTGCTGAGCAGCTGCTCCAGTGTGCTCTGCGGTGGGTCATGGTGAGATGCATGCTGTCTATTTGTCATCAAGGAGACTGCTTTAGCATTTTTACTTCATCTTGAAAGTGGTATATGAGAGAAATTGCCTAAAGTCCTATATAGGAAAGGCATGACTACCTCTAAAAGTAGGAAATACTCTCCTGCTCTTAAATGAAACAAGTTAGTGAGTTTATGGGAGAGATTTGCTAACAATTGCAAGGGGAAAGGAAGTCTAAGGCTAAGTGAAGCAGACTACAAAAATCTGAAATGTAACTATAAAATCAAGTTTAGATTTTGTGGTTCATTTTCAGGATAGCTTCTAGAATCTATTTATTGTTGCCGCTGCTTTGTTCCCCCTGATATGTGTAATGAGATGCCAACCACAAAAAAGCAACAGCCTTAGTTGTAAATTCCCTTGGCTCTTTCCCTGCAGCTAGCACTTGCGGGCCCTGAAGAGGCTGGGTGATTCATTCCTCTTGGGAGATATAATATGGTTCTGTATTGATATCACCCATTGGGTCCAGTGTTTGAATCCCCAGCTTGTTCATGTGTTTATTGACTTTTCATCTAAAAATAAAAGTCACATAAGTCAAATAGCCTAGTGCCACTGGGTTTGGCTACTTATAATATTTGGAAACCCACTGAGAAAACCAGCATCAGGATATCTTGGTGTCACATCAGCTTGGGCATGTTGCAATTCGGTGTCCACTGAATTGAGTGGTGGAAACCCTCCCCATGGTAATTGGAGAACTTGGGAAGCAGTTCTGGTGCTCCACAAAGTATTGCTGTGTCATCCAAGGGTCTCTCCCAGTCATTCCATTGTTGTGGTTTTTTACCCTCTTGAATAAAATGTAAAATTGATTTTCTGTCCTTTTCAACAGAAAAAGTGTTAGCTCCTTGGCTTTGAAAGTTTGGTGTCACTCAGTCAGTGAAATTTTTATTTGATAAACTCCTCCTTTAAAATGAGTACCACATCCTTAACTTTCTTTCCTAGGACATTGTACATTATTTCTAGCTGTTAATTCCACCTGGAACCTTTTGCATTTAAGCGATGGATGAAATAATCATAGTGTCCAGCTCAGTGCAAATTGTAGAATTGGAGATAAAGACCTAGTCATCTTTCTAGGTCAGACAGAAATCATTTCTGGACAAAAAGTGCTATATACAATGTATTTTTAAAAAATGATCTTTGTTCTATTTTGTGCTGCAAAAACAAACTTTGAGAAGATGATTCTCTTACAGGATATGGAAATGGCCTTGGACTGTGTCCAGGGTTAGTGGCACAGCTGCTGTTTCCTGCAAGGGACATCCAACATCCAGAAGGGAAAAAGACAAAGTTAAATATATAGCAGGAGAATAATGCCTGAACATATTAATAAGAATGAAAGGATCTGCCTGTTATACAATCTGTCTGTAATGACAGATACAACCACTGGCAGGAATTACAGTTTATGTTTAGAAGACATATTTAAAAGTCTTTACTAAAGGGCAACTGATCCAATTATAATGATAGCAACAACAACAGCATCTACTTATGGCACCTAATAATTTTAAAGTTCCTTTGTATATTTAGTTTTATACTCACAACAATTTAGTAAGGCTGGTAAGTTGACTGGAGGATGCTAGGGTATATAAAGCTTGTGTTAGAATATATAAATACAGGTGAGAAGTTTGGACTTTATTCGAAGCACAATGCAAAGTTTTAAGTGAGGGATGAACATGACTTAATTTACATTTTTAAGAGATCATTTAGCCTGCTCTGTAGAACATGGACTATACCAAGGCCAGGAGGAAGTCGGGAGACAAGTCAGGAAACATAACACTAATCCAGAAAGGGATTATGGTAGTTTGGCTGGGGTTGGTGGTGGTAGAAGGGTAAGAAGCGGTCAAATTGAGGATAAACTATAAATAAATTGTATACAAGCCCTGGAAATTGGTTGAATGTGAAGTATAAATATAAAAAAATAAAGAATTTTGTGTATACTTGGGGGCCTAAATAACTCCAGGAATGGTGTTATTTTTTCCCATTTCTGGAGTTACTTAGTTCAAAGTCCAGGAATGTTGGGGAGAAGAGCCAGCCATATAGAGATAAAGGATTCTGCCCTAGAAAGTTGTGTTTGAGATGTCATACAAATGGAGCATGTCAAGGCAGCTTAATATGAGTCTGAATTCAGGGGACAGGCTGAGCCGGAGGTGGCGAGACAGCTGAACTAAGATTCCTGGCAGTACATCAATACAAGAAGTGGAAAACAGGAGGAGAAACCTATTCCGGAGACTGTGAGGGATGGAATGGTAAGGAGGAAAGAAATCCACGAGCGAGTGATTTTCTGGAAGCCAAGTGGAGCAAGTGTTCCAAGAAGAAACGAGCTAGGACCAGTCCTGCTGAGAGCACAAGTAAGATGAGGACCGAGAATTGACCCTGGGTATGGCAAGATATAGTCAGTGGTGATCAAGAGAGGTTTGTGGCGGAGTACTGGAGACACAAGCCTCATTGGCGTAGGTTAGAAAGAAGCAGAAAGTATGAACCAGTCTTTCCAGGTGTTTTGCTACAAATAGAAACAGAAATTAAGTGGTAAGTGGAGAAAGTTATTTTAAAGTTTGTATTTTTTAGTTTGTATCTTTATATACATAATTCACTAGGGAAAAACTGATAATGCTGCAGAGAAAAAGGTCAACCATTGATGAAAAACCTGGAGGACATGGAAAACAGTTGGGATGTAGGTTCAAGTGTATGGGACAGGGCTGGGATGTACCTATGGCAAGGCCATAAATTTGATCTTTGGCACCACCAAGGGGAGGGGAAAAAAAAAGGAAGTGTCTGGGCCGGTCCTAGGTAGAAGTGAGACTGCTTATCCATGGGAACCAAGTAGAAACCAGCACATTAGTAGATTTGGTGATGTGAAGTTGAGGTAATTTTCGTACAACTTCACTTTTCTTGGTGAAATAAGGCATGAGATGGTCAGCAGAAAGCAAAGGAGAGTGTGTTGAAGATTGGAAAAGATAGGAAATAGGCAGATAATCTTTATATTTTACCAACGCTGACTTGAAGAACTTAATGATGTCATGAGAAAAAAAAAAAAATCCAGGACTAGAGTCAGCGACTTATCCAGAAATAAAGGTAGGACTCCCTGTTCGGCTTCCAGCCCTGTGTGATGGAGTAAGTGCAGTATGTGAAGGAAGGTTGCAACGTTGGTGGCTACGTCAAATGAACCTTCTCTGAGGAACCTGAGCCTGTGTGGGTCCCCCTGCAGGGGTGTAGAGTAGGAAGGTTATCAGAGCTTCTTCTGTTTCCAACATGACCACTTAGCTGAAGTCACAGAGCCTGAAACCTGTCACCCCGCTCTCCCAGGGCAGAAGCTGACCCAACTTAGTCCCCTCAGCGTGTTGCTCAGAGACATTTATCAAAATAAATCTTCCCCTGCATTCACACTGTGCCTCTTTCGTATTTGTGAAAGAGTTCTTGACTCTCACATCTGCATGTACTACACAGACACAACGGTGAGCTACTGCTAAGGAAGAATGTTGACCAGAGGATTTCCCAGATAGTGCTGTGTTCCCTGGCGTATACTTGGATTCTTCTCAAATGCTGTCAGTCTGCTAGGGTTAATTAGAACCCTGATATAGTAAGACCCTTGCTTGATGTTTTCATACTAAAAATTTAAACTCTGGGCTTGTGAGTGCTTAAGAGGAAACAGTGAAGTTAAGGGAGACAACTGGTTTCTTCTGGACTCCCTGAAAGACTGGCAACTCAAGAGCCAGACAGAATGTTCTTTTCCCTTTAAAGTAGTCACATTACTTTTTCATGGCCCCTTTCACTGCTTCCTCCAGGAATCCTGCTGTGATATAGACTATTTGTAAGTTAATGATATTTGCTTTTGTATCTCTGTGAATATCACAAGTACAGGAAAAATAGTACAAATAGTACCATGGTAATTAAATCAGACCAGCTCCTTTGAGATATGGTGTGTATGTGCTCACCCACGTGTGTGTGTGTGTGTGTGTGTGTGTGTGATCATTACTTGCTAACCAACCAGTTAGTTGCCACTGTTCACTGATTACCCTAGATTTATTGCCTTTATTATCTTATTTAACCCTCAAACTGCTCTATTATTATCATTTTATAGTTGGGGACATGAAGGCCCAGAGAGGTTTATTTAAATGGCAGTAAATGAGAGTCAAGATTCTAACTCTCATCTGGTTCTAAAGGCAGAGATTTTCACTGCACCACACTACCTATTATGTAGTCAATGATAATGGCTTGATCGTTTACATTTGTGAAACATCTTCAGTTTGAAGAGCTGAAACTCTGTAAGCATTGTCTTCTTTTATAATTTGGCAAGAGGAAGGAAAGGACCAACATTAATTGGACACCATATATGTGTCAAATATAATTTTAGTTACTTTCAGATACCAGATAGGTGACATTTATCATCTTCATTTTACAGATGACAAAATGAAACCTAACAGAGATTAAGCTGCCCAGTGTCACATAGTACCCAAGGAAGTCAACTCTGATGGCATACTTCGGTAAACCCTAATCTCCATCAGAACAGGGGAAAAGTTGGTTTGTAACACTATTATATCCCTAGTGCCTGGAATAGGGTCCGATTCTGGCACACAGTAGGTGCTCAGGAAAAATTACTGAATTAATAATGAACAAACATATTGTGAGGTACAGTATGACAAACTGAGCCTTGTTTTATATTTTCTGGTGTCCACCAATGGATGTCCACATGATACAATGAGAAGGTTCTGAGAATTCATAACTGCATTCATGTTTCTTACTGTAAAGCTTTTGTTCTTCTCACAGCTGTGCCATCTGAGAGATGGAACTGCTTTTCTATTGCTGGGAAAACTGAGGCACAGAAGTTACCTTGGCAAATACTACGAGTCAGTGAACAATTTGTGGCACAAATGAAATCTTGAGATTCTCACCTTTACAGCCTCAACCACTTAACAACCCTGTGGTCCTGGTGGGGTTATAGCTTTCCATAAATCTGGTACTTAATCGTTTAAAGAGATGGCAATTTATCTTAAATGCGCAGCTCACTGTGATGTGACACAGTCAGCACAGATGGTCTCAGAAGTTTTTCCTGGCTTCCCTTCCCCTAGCAGTATCTAGTATGTTAATGTCAATATTAGCTTTACTGTTTTAGGTGACTTTGGTATGCTTCTCATTAGCTGGAACCGTAAAAAGTTCAGCTTTACCTGCGCTGAGGGATCACTAAATTCCTACTGGCATCTGCACGCACAGTCCCATGTCGAAAGTGAGGTCATGTTTCTCCTGGACTGCGCCTGTATCTGATGAGCTTGGGCTGGCGTGAATCCGAGACAGTGAAATAATCACACCCATTAGCTCACCAGGGCCTTATTAAGATGTGGCCTGGCTTTCCATCCATTTCTCCTGTTTGGAAAAACTGACACAGTCATGGTTTGTAAAGGTTAGTGGAGATGAAATTGCTTCAGCAACCAAAACTCAGCAGTGCCCTTGTTAAATTCAGGACAGGTCTGTTGCCTGATCTTGGGAAACAGCGCTTCAAGGCCAGGGTTTAAGAATGTTCTCTGACCTTTTTATGTGAGATGGTAAAGTTGAATTTTCCTGATACTGCGCCCCCTTCCCTTCTCTTAGCTTCAGTGGTGAGAGGTTGCTCGGGAGTAGTGCCCCCTAAATGTTTCTCTGTTTATTATTCTTCTCTTTATAGACCCCGTATTCTGAAGATTTGGGTAGTGAACAAACTGTAAAGATTAAATAATGATGTTTTCTCATTCACACATCGTGTCACTGTCCTGAACCTCTTGCCTTAGTCCCCCTCCATGATGCTTTCTCAGGGACTCCTTCCCTGCTCCGGGATTATGAACACCATTACATGTCCAGATTACCGCCCTACAGAGCTCTTTTCCAAATTATAACTAACATTACCTGTGCAAGCATTTGCTTTATGAGGACGGGCTTATTTTGTTAATGGTTGTTTCTCCAGTGCCTGACTCTTTGCTTGGTACATAATTGTCATTCAATAAACTCTTGTTAAATAAATTAAAGAATTAACCGACTTAATTATAATAAGAAATAACAGAAATGTGTCCCTTGGATGCATTGGGAGATTTGTTCTGTGTAAATCTTGTAGGGGTTTTGAAATGTTGGTGATGGTGTAAATGAAAACCACCAAGTTTAAAGCTTAACTTTGGGTGGGGAAGATGATGCTATTGGGGTGGGCTTACATGAGAGGCTTCCATAACATTAGTTATGTTCTGTGTCTTAATCTGGAGGGACTCCTGGGGATCCAAGGACTCCAGACTCACTTCTGAACTAGGCTGAAGTCCCAAATAAGCCACCTGTCTTTATTTCCTGTACACATAATGTAAAGCTGTTGGGGGCCTGCTAAGGTTTTTATAAAATATGAATCTTATTATTTTATAGTTCTTGTGATCACCTAACTGCCTTGAAAAATACCTATTGTTATCTTCTTACATCCTTAGACATGCAGAGCCATTGCAAGCAAGCCATCCTTTCTCTTTTGTATCTACTACCTCTTGAACCCTTCTCACCCCCCTAAACCACACATTGAAGCAAAACTCAGCTTACTGTTCAGAAGTGGTTATTTGAGGACCTGCTGTGTGCTTCATGTTATAAACTGTAATTAGATGCCTTGAGTCTTATCCTGAGCTTCACTGCGGTCTTCCAGTGGATACCGTCATGTCAGAATGAGAACGTTATGAGAGAACGCTTTGATGTCGGGACAGTTTTTCAGTTTTTCCTAATGATCTAATGGACTGTGTGAACCACAATCTTCGGGAGTATCAGAGATTTCTTAGAAAAGTCACAGCGCCTCCAAATGCAGTTGAACAGAGACCCGTTGGTATGATCCGCACTGCATTGCTCCCTGGTATTCAGAGACCACCTAACACAAGAAGTTTGGCAGACCCAGCTCTGGGGGAGGGTCAAGGGAACAGGCTCAGTCAATCCTCTCATCAGATTGCAATCAAAAGTTGCTTGATAAATCAGTCAGGCTGAAAATATTCTTGGCAGTTTAAATAGGCAGTGGTAAGAACATGCTTTCTGTAGTTACGAGTTCATTATCCAAGGGCCGGAAGTGACCAAAATCATTGATTGGCTAATTATACATAACTCAAGGGTCATAATACTTCAGTCATTATGTGGGAATATTCATAAAGTACTTGAGTTCAGTTCCAATAAGTAGGGAAAATGCAACCAAGGAAATTGCAGAGTAAAAGTCTGGGAATGTAGATGGTATAGGATATTTAAAATGGGTTTAATATATTACTGAGTTTTGCAAACAAACCTTGGAAAACAGATTCCTTACATCTTTCCCAGCTTTCGGATGGCATGTAAAACTAGAGGCTCTAACCTTTACTTGTGGTTGTTTAAAAATTTACCCTATTTTTCATAGGAAGGGAGGCAGTTGCCTTAACACCCTGGCCAGATTCCCAACATGTACAGGGTGGCCTGTTTAAAACAGGCCTGTGGATGCTTCGTAGTGAGGAAAGGGGTTTGTTTTAAAGCACCATGTGTATGTGGGTGTTTAATGAATATGAGCTGATTAAATTGGCCACCCTGAATTATAACCTCATACCTTCTGCAGTTTCTCTCCAGTTTTTAGCTGGAGACCATGTTCTTCCTACTTTTGTGCCCAAACTTGTTAGGCAAAATGCTCCCACTCTTAAAAGTGCTTGTGTTTTTCACCCAAAGTTTCTTTGTCTCAGTGATGAGCAAAAGAATCCAGCCTTGGAAATACCTTCTTTTCAGATCTCGGCCCAGCTGCAGTGGTTTGGCATCAGCCACACCCACCTCACTTCCCCCTCAAACCTTCTCGCCTCCATCTGCTTCCCGGGTCTCTGGGCTAACACAATGCTGCTATCTGTCTGGAGCAGATAGTGAGCTCTGCCACAGACAGAGGAGGCCTTGTCTAAAGAAGGATAAAGCTCTGTTCTCGAAATCAGGCAACCTGGCTTATGGCTCATTTTTCTAATAACCATCTGTGTGGCTTAGGGGAGTCACTTTGTCTTCACAGGCCCCGTTCCTTCATTCATAAAAGGCAAGAGTAAGACAAAAATCAGTATTTCTCAAATTGATGTCTGCAAGTTCTATGAGATCTTAAATTTTTATGTTTTTATCATGAAGATTTTTTTCAATTATATAGGCAATACCTAATAATGAAAAGACTTTTTCAAAAAGAAGTCTTAATTTTCTTAAGTTGATGATTGTGAAATTTAGTCTAACAACTTCTAAAATTTTAAAATGTTTTGGAAGTCTCAAGTAACTTTTCTTTTTTGAAACGATTCCATATATCAATCTATTTTGAGAAACTCACAACTAGTTTCATAGATTTATAAACTGCGTGTCAAGGCTGACAAAATATTACCTCTAACTTTTGTATTTCATCCTCCTTAACCTAACTTACTTTTGGACCACCCCAATGTGTGTAAGTCTTTTAGCATATGGGCTTCTTTCGTTTTCATAACTGAACTACTTCCTGTTTTTAATAACTATTAAATTCTAAAGAATGTTTCTCCCAATGGCTCCTTCCTTTTTCCTTTAAGATTCAGATCATTTGAATTTACTAGTAACCAGCCTTGTTAAGACTACCTTCCTCTATGCAGTTTTCTTTGTTGGTTGAAACAGGGTGCTACTCATATCAGTGAACCAAAGATCAAGCAACACAATGGTTGTTTATGATGCATTCTACTTATATCGTTTACAAAACGTGTCTTACACAGTACATCTTCTCTCTTTTGACTTTCACTGTAATCTCATCTAGTAAATGAAGCCGGTAGGATGGTCCCCGTCATACAGAGGATAGATGAGGATGCTCAGACCCACAAAGAGTGTTTCGCATTTTCTGACTCTTCCCAACAGTGTTTTTTTTTTTCCTTCAATAGCAGCAACAAAATAGACTAGGTGCCCATTACTTGCCATACTGTGCTGTGCCATTGTTATTTGTTCCAAGAAATCATAAGTGGAACTCCTCATTTAAGGATAGATTGATATTGCCAGGTCTTGCTTGGGCTGTTCTAAATCACATGCCATCATTTACTAAAAGACCTAGCTGATACCACCCAGTCCAGTTCCTTATAGATAAAAATACTCAAATATTTATTGGATGATGAGTGAATAAATGAATAAATCTTTTGAAAATCTCTCTGATTAAAATTTATACATCAGAGGTCATTTTTGTTGCGTGGATTTTTGCCAGCATCCTTTCAATTAGGATTTGCTTAGAGATTGCCAAAGGCTTTAAAGGAAAAAGAGGGAGAGGGGAGTGTAATGGCAGGCTAGCAGAGGAAACCCCTTTCTGCGTTTATCTACCTTCCTGTCTAGGACTGATTTCCTAGGCCTCTGAGCGGACATGGGAAATGGTATCTCTGTTATCTTCCTGGGGCTGACTGAAGTACTCCCACCACAGAGAGGGGTGAGGAGAGAGAGAAGTGTATGAAGAGTGACTGGAAAGGCAGACAGATGTAACAAGTTGGAAAGTTGGAGTGGAAAACAGAAAAGCTGGTGAGAAGACAATTTCTGTGGTCAGGATAAGTTTGCCGAGAAAGGAGAAAGATGTTTTGTTTACTCCTCCCATCGTGTGGTTTGGCTACTTTCCTTTTACATTCAATGAGAAGTATTAGTGACCAAGGACATCGTATTTTAATCAAGGCAACTTTTGCTGGGCTTTTACAGTGGGTTCCCAAGGGTATGGTGAAGTTATAGCAGGGTGAAGAGGGAGGCTGCTGGTCACAAAGGGATCCGCTCACTGTTGGTGGCTCCCACATGTGGTATCTGTAAACGTATAGTGTGTACTCACAAACATAAATGCAGGTTATTGTCATGTGATTACATTGTCTATGGAAGTGAATTGTGTGGGAAAAGTGATTCTATTTCATTTTTATGTCTTCGATTGTTCCTGGAACTACTTCCTGAAATTCTAGGCTTTTATTTTCCTGTCATGTCATTAAACTCCCTCTTTGTCAAAGCCGCCAGGTTCTGAAGATGTTCTTGTGCTTAAAGAGTGACTCTAAGTAGCTTTTAGGAACTGTGTAAGTTGGTCTGGCTGAGCTGGGCCAATGAGCAGGCAAACTTCCCTCCCAGTTATTGCTCTCTGACAGGGATTGTTGGTCATATTGAAAAGATAATAGTTGAGGGGACCAAAGTGAAATTGCAGAGCGTATTCACCCAGCCAAACTGAAACATGCATGATTAACTGACCACACACATGGTCTCAGAATGACACCTCACTTGGGGAGTAAAAGCCAAGGGATGTGGTTAGTGCCCTGGCAGGTCCAGATGGTTAGAGTTAATATACACCTATGTTTTCTGCCAGGTAGTTTTCATCAGTTTCCTCAGGATGTCAGTGTGTGTATAATTAAGAGTATTTAATCATGTTATAATTCCCCACAGAGAGATGCAGTGGGGGATGGAACAGGGATCACTGGCTTTTATAGTCTTAGTGAGAGCCATCATCAGTTGCGGGGGAAATAGACAAAAGCCAAGTCTCTGGGCTGCATCTGTGCCATAACTCACTCAGAAGTGTGCCTGGCACCACCACCCCGGTGTCATCTTAATGAAAATATAATCCCAGCTCTTTTGTTGCAGTCTCGGGGTTCTCACTATTTTTGCTTGTCTGCTTGCCTGCCTGCTTGCTTGCTTGCCTCCTCTCTCTCCCTCTCCTTCCCCGCCCCATCCCACTGAGGTTGAAGCTCAGAGCCTTGTGTATGTAAGGCAAGCCCTCTACCAGTTGAGCTGTACCCCTAGCTCCTCACTGTTTTAGCCTTAGGTTTAAACATTTGGATAGTAGAAAGAAAACTCTTCTCATTCTTCCTCCATCAAGGCAGTGATTTGCATGCCCCCAAATAAGGCTTCCTTCAGTTTTACAGAGTGATGTCTCCACCTTGTAAAAGCAAATGAAGTGGACATGTCAGTTCAGTTTTCACTTAGATCTAATCAGTAGAGTGGTTACAGTTGAAGTGGTGTATATTGCTAAGCTTCAGAATTTTAAAAGTAGAATATGGAACGGTGATGGTGAACCTTTTAGAGCTTTCAGTAATAATCTCTCTATAATTAAGCTCTAACACCACTTCTTCCCCTTCGTAGTAAGCGTACCATGGTAAGTGGACTGAATGGAATGGACATCACCAGTCAAGTCTCGACTCAGAACACTCTCTAGCTGCTCTTTTTCAGGAGGAAACAGTTTTTGTTGTATTTCTAGACCCTAAACATTATTGCTAGGCCCTAAACGTTCTTTCCATCACTCCTTTCTATGTGTACTTCGGATTATGTTTGAAATAACCAGATGCAATGGCCAGGGGATAAGAAATAGATATAAAACTTGTGATTGGGAGACTCAAGGGGGATGGACATACAGTGTAGAGAAATGATCCAGGAAGAGCAATAATTGGCAGAAAACACATTTGACAAAAAGCCCATTTATTTAGTTCTGACCAGTGGTTCATCTAGCCTGGAGTTTCTGAACCAGACCTCTACTGACATTCTGAGCTGGGTAACCCTTGATGATGGAGGGCTATCTTGTGCGTTCTAGGACAGTTAGCAGCACTCCTGCTCTCATGACTGAGTAGATGCCAGAGGGGTCTCATTTGTGACAAACAAAACTTTCTCTTCATGAGTGGGGACGGGGGGACAGTTTTCCCCAATTGAGAATCAGTAATGTCATTTATTCAGAGAACAGCTATTGTGGCTGATATTGTCAGGCACATTGCTAAATCTAGATAAGGAGAACCTTCCCACAAGGACTTAGAACTTAATATCCTTTAAATTCTTTTTTTTTTTCTCCTGAGTTTATTGTTGCATTTTAGGGATACAGTACAGTTAAATTCATTATTGGGATCTTGTACCTTTACATGACAGGTCTTGGTTCTCATTTTTTCCCCTTGTCCCTGCCCTCCCTTCACCCCCTCCTCCCCTCCCTGTTTACAAACACTTTATTTCCATTTTTTCATTTTCTCATATTTTTTCTTTTCCCTTATTATCTTTCCCCTACCCTTCCCACTTTCCCTACTCCTTTGGCCCTTTTCTTCCTATTTCCCATTGTCAATTATCTCATTAGGTTAATCTCCTTCAAATTCTACTCAATATAGTTGATTTGCTCACCAGTGCTGATAAAGTTAGGATTTTGAAGTTGTATTCCCTTAACTGGCTATAACTCGGACCAGCCATTTTACCGATTGGTTCAGCACAAATGTATCCTAAAAATTATTTTAATGATGCATCCTACTAGTGGCATGTTGATAGTTTTGTAGGAATATGAAGATGGCATAGTTAAAACTGCAAGGACTCTTAGGGACAAGTTAAAACAAAAGACTCTTGTTGAATCAATAGAACAGTTACATAGCTGTATCTGGTCCAGTTGGGCCCACCCCCCAGACTCAGAACACTGTACTTCTTGATACCACTAACTATATAGTCATTGTGTGTATTCCTTTGATCCCTCTTTCTAGATAAGAAACTAAAACAGAAAAAATCAAATAACTCTTAATTTACTCTTAAATCCCTCCCCATTAGAAGGAATCACTGCCTTTTATAATTCGGTGCTAAGTTCTTTTCAGTATTTGGCAATATGTAAAGTCATTTTGGTTGTCACAACTGGTATGTGTCAGGGAGCGGTGAGCCTGCATCTACCAAGAAATGGTACTAAACATTCTGTAGTACATATCATAGTCCCTACAACCAAGACTCGTCTAACCCAAAGGGTCAACAGTACTGAGGTTGAGAAACCCTGAGGCAAATAGATACATACATTAGAGAAAACAGCAGAACTAGCTGCTTTATTCTTGATCAGGGCCACTTCTTCAGGGCCTCCTCCTCTTTTACCAAGGACATTATGACTCATTATTTCTTAGGGAAGGCAGCTGACCCTCAGAGTTGCAGTGTGTGTCTATTCGTATCAACGGTGAATGACAACATTCATAATCAAGACCTACTTTTCAGACTACTATATTTAGCTCCCCCAGAGTCTTACTCTCCATACCCATGGTTCAAAGTTCAAGGTCTTTACAGGCGTATTTTTCTATCCCTCATTATCAGATAGTGAATCAGAGGTAGAAGATAAATATTCTCCTAGATATCATTTGGTTTAAAGTTGACCCTTCCAGGCAGTAAGCTGTAAATGCTTTGAATCGATTGAAGTTTACTATTTGTCAATCCCAGAGCCCTACTCTAAGATGGAAGTGAGCAGGTTGCTCCTGAGACCATCACTGAGTAGGGAAGTTCAGGGGTGTACGTGGGAGAGAAGTGTATACTTTCTGCTTATACTTGTTTGTCAATGTCCCTATTAAGATACCTGTCTTCTTGAATAATTCAGTGACCACTTAAGTTTCTTCTCGGGAGTCACTTTTCACTTTGCAAAAGCAAAATGCATTTGGGTCAATGAAGTTTAACTTAATTTTTTTTTAAAGCTTCTTATTATGTTATTGAATGAAATAACTAGGTGCAACAAGGAGAAAAAGTGTACCTTTTACCAAAATGCATAAGTCGGGGATTTTTTCAAAACCTCCCTTTCTTCCTGAAAACATTCTGTTGTTTACATCATTGGAATTTTATTATTAAAGAGTTTATTATTAAAATAAACTAACACTCAAAAATACAAGACAGGATTTTCCAAAATGGCCATGTCCTGGCTGGCCTCAGTGCCAGGTGAGTCTCACTGTTGGCTGCTGGTTGGATAAAGCTCCTTGGAAACAATGACCATTGGGGAAAAATAACCTTTTCAAGCCAAGAAACAAAACAAAACAAAAAATCCCTTCAAAGAGTTGCAGAGTGGTAGAGAAGTTGTAAAACAGTCATTTGCCTCTGCCAGTGGTGGCGTTGGCACATTCATCACATTCTCTGGCATTTCTGATTGACCGTGAAGTAAACTGGCACAGTCCATAAATCTGACTGAGAGAAGCTTGTTTTGAGGTCAGGGGAAAAGCTCCATTTTCTTGTTTTCATCCCCAACTCGCAAGTTATATCCTTTTTAACAGTCTCATAACACTACCTTTATATCTTAAATAAAAAGGAACAATTTAACAAAAATCACTGAACTTTCCCTCTAGAATGAGAGGTCAGTCTCTCTCTAAAGGTCTCCGTCCCACTACTACACTCCAATTGGGAGTGACAGTCTTGTTTAGAAAGTGGTGTTGTAGCTGCTTTTCAGGTAGGTGATTAGGCTTTGGCCGTGACTTTCTGGTATGGGTGGAAAGGGCTGGGCAGAGTTAGCATCAGGACAGAGAAGAAGCTGTGGGAGTGCATTATACACAGAGATGGGCGAGTTAAGTTACTCAGTTGCCATCTGTCTCTGTTTTGCTAACTCATTAGCTTGGACACCACATTGTGTTAATCCCCACTTCCCCTGGCTATGAGCTTGATCCAAGTCTCAAGGGAACAGCAGGACTGCTCAGCCTGACTCTCTCAGCTGGGCCGCAGCTTCTCTAAGTCGGGCAGCATGCCAGACTGCCACCTCTCCCTGCTGCGTCATGTTGCAGGGAAGCTCTCCCCAGTGCTCAGAGCCTTCCTTCGGCATGGAAGCCTCAGGACTTTCCATGTTCTCCCAAAGACCCTTCTAGGTACTGTGAGATTTTGGCCTCTCCCCTCCTACCTCCGTCCTCCCAACACCCCCTCAAAGCAAAGCATTTTCAGGCTAACCATCTTGGAAGTTTGATTGCTCTGTGTCCCCGCAGCCAAATGCTCTCACATGTCTTCTGGGACTCTCAGAAAAGCCTGTCCAACCAGAACCAACAAGAGAGGCCTAATTTGTGAAGGACTCTGCATAGAAGAGCAGCAGTTTTACTTCTCTCCCTAATCTAGCGTTAGGAGTATCCAATCATTCTGAGAATAATTGTTCAGAAATATTTCTCCTCGCATTAGTTTCCTGGAATATACAAATCATTTCCATTGACTTATTTTGACCTTGCTGGCCCTTAGTTTTCTATTCTGTGAAAGGGTGTTTTCTGAGGAGGATGAGCGATTCTCTTTGAAGTCTTTCCAGCTTTAAAAAAAGAGAAGTATGTTATACCTATTGGTAATGGGATTTGCTAATACCGTATTTATATGTGTGCCAGATAATGTTCTATGCATTTAACATACATGACTTCTTCTGTTGGTACCTAGGAGGTAGAAACCATTTCTATATCTGTTTTACAGATAAAGAAACTGAGGCATAAGGAGGTTAGGTTATTTTTCCCAAGGCAAACAGCTAGTGAGTGGCAGAGCCAGAATTCAGAGGTTGGCTCCAGAATCTATAATCTTAGCCTTTTATTGTAATCACCTAAGTAGTTCCTTTATCACTTCATTGTTCTGTTTCCCCAGTGTCCTTTTCAAAATTTGCAGGTTCTCAGATGTGATCCTATCAACATTTAGGGAAGTACACTTTGGAAGTTATTACAGTCTCCTTTTTATAAATGGCACTTTGAGGTAAAAGCAGGGACTTCTAAAGGCCCCACAGAAGCTATTGGCAGAATTCAGGCGTCCTCCTTTTGTGCTAAATGTCTCTCCTCCTTCTAATTAGGATGAGTAGAAAATTTAAATAGTAGAGGTTAGGTATTCTTTGACCTGCTTAACCCTTTTAACTGGGGCACATCAGGAACTATCTGTGGTCCAGCTTCATAGACAGTTGGGTTAAATTTCCCACTTAAATGCTGAATGATCTGTGGAAGATATAAAGGCATTTACAAGCCTATGACTCATGTATATGTAGCAACAACCTACCATTCCATGTTCCTCTCTTTGCTGTAAGGCACCCATTGAATACCTTATACCTCTCTGGATGGCAAGAGTTACAAGAAATTCTGCAGATTTCCTTCTGCATTCAGCACACTCAGGACTCATCTAGGAATTTTAACAGTGGGAGATGATGGAGAGCTTGCTCTTTCCGGTCCTTTCTATCTCTGCCCTGATCCTGCGGAATATTCCAATGGCCCTTGCTTTCTCCACTGGAACTACCAGATTGCAGGTATGATTTAGCTTTGAAGATTCTGAAAGCCAAACAAGTCTCCTCTTAATGGCATTCAGAGTTTCCCTCTTCCCAGTCCCAAGGTTTCCTATCAACAAGTGGGAATGTTACTTTTTCTGCCTCTTATTTAAATCCTGCCTTTCCAACTTACTGGCACTATACCACCTGCAAAGATATCCCAGAAACCAGGGTAGCGCTTGCAATTTAGGATGCTTCAAAGGCTGGTTTGTGACATGGAAAAATAAGAATTGAGTGGAAACTCTACATTCACTGATATCACCTCTTTTATGTGATTCTGGACCTACTAGAGGGCAATGAATACCACCACCAAAGTACCAAACTTATTTATGGCATTTAAGTCAATAAGTGATTTGAGTTTTAGTATCAGGGATGGCTGCTGCTTTTCACTGAACAGACTTAAACCACTCAAACTCCAGTTCCATGTTTGACTGAAGACACGCAGGAAGCAAGCCCTGAGATGAAGCAGGAGGTGTGTTGGCTGATAGAAAAGCTATTATTTTAATTTCTTTTACATTGTAGCAGTATCAGGTGGATAGTGTCCAGGTAACTTGAAGCACCTGCATCTTATTAAACTCCTGTTTGATTCAGAACTTACAGCTGAAATGCACCTGGAATTCTTCAAGTTTGAGCTAGACTTTGGTTCATTTGTTCACAAAAGGGATGCACAAATTGATGTGTAACCTACAGCAAGCAAAGTTTTCAACTTCAGAAAAAAAAATGGTGTCCTATTTTTGCTAATAATTTTATTTCTTAATTTGTAAATTGAGCAAAGCTGACAGTATGCACTGTTCAGAGGCATTGTACCTCTACAGCACAATGCGCCTCTCTCTATCTCTATGTTTTCTCTCTATCTGTCTTTTTTAATTGCTTGTGACAGAAACCATACTCAAAAGTAGCTGTAGCAGAAAGTGAGATTATCACAAAGATATTGGTATATCTGTGAAAATGAAAGGAGGGACACTGCTCACTTCAGGAGCAAATGCAACCAGTGCTTAGTACCATCAGATTCAGTCCTCTGTCACACTCTCTCTTACATGTCCTGCTACTACCCCTTAATGGATGTTCTCCTTGACCTGGGCATGTGGGCACAACAGCTGTTAGCCTCACATGGCTACTGAGCATTTGAAATGACTTAACCGTACACACTGGATTTCAAGGACTTAGGATGAGGGGGGAAACAATGTAAAATACTAATGTTTATATCAATTCCAGGTTGAAACAATAATATTCTGGGCCCAGTGTGCTAGCTAAAATGTATTATTGACACATTTCATTTTTTAAAGTTGGCTCATAGTATGTGTGGCTTTTGTTATATTTCTATTAGATAATGCTATTCTAAATGGTTTTATCAAATATCTACAGTGACACAAATCTCCCCATACCTTAGGAAGTCTGACTTAATTTACCTAAGGAGCACTAAATGGATAGAGACATACATCACAGATCCAGTGTACACCACCCTTGTCCATCTTTTTTTCCTCTCCTTCAGTAACTCATGGTAACTTTTACTAGAGCTGGAACAATTTCTTCTTTTTGAGCATGGATTTATACACTCACTCACCTCCAAAGTATTTATTGAGCCCCTATTCGATAAAGGTCTCACATCAGGAGCTGCCTTCTTCGAGTCCTCCCCCTCCCAGCATACTTAGCCACTTGTTTTCACAAAGGTGGGCTTCGCATGGGAGGTGCACCTCTGCCAACATGGCTGCATCTGGTCCCTCCAGTGATCCTGAGCCAAACGAAAACTTGGATTTTCGTTAATCCTGTGTTGTCAAGGGAGATGTAAAGGATGCTGATCTTCAGGAGTCAGGACCCCTCAGTGAGGTAAATTCAGATTTCCCCTCCTGCTTTCATGAGCCCATATCTCAGACATGGAGCTGTGGAGGTAAGCTTGCCTCCTTGTCACTGGCACCACCCAAAGGGGACAGCAGCGCAACTGAGAGCGCAGTTTGATATCTCTTTGCCTTTGCCTCCAAGAAGAGTTGTTCCTCCAGACTTCCTGACAGTATGTGTGAGGAAGCCTCTGGATTTAGTATTTGTTCTGTTCTGTTCTATTTTGTTTTGTTGAGACAAGGTCTTATTATGTGGTCAGGGCTGCCCTAGAACTATATAGCCTCAAATTGGAGATCTTCCTGCCTTAGCCTCCCAAGTATTTATTTTTCTTGTTAAAATGAAATATTTTATATGTATAAAAGAGTATGTATTGTAAGTATAGCTCTACAAACTTTACTAATGAACACATACGTACAACCATTTCCAGATTAGGAAGCAAAATAGGATTAGTCCCCCAGAATTCCCCTTTCTGTCACTATCACCGTTCCACCCCTCCACCCTCATCCCAGATATAGCTACCCCCCCCTCTGGATTTCTACAGCCATAGATTAGTATGCCCATTTTTAAACTTTATTTAATGAATTCATGCAGTGCATCTCTCTTGGTTCTGGTTCTATTGCTCAGTATTATGTGTATGATGATAATCCATGTTATTTTATATGCCAATAGTAAACACAGATGGCCAAAAACGAAAATAAAAGTTATAATCTCATTACAAAAAGAAAATATAAAATATCAGTGTTTGTAATGTTAGGTACTTTTCTATGTATATAAACATGTAAGTTTTTTAAAAAAAATTAGACCATAAAAATAAGAGCCAAGATAGATTACATAAAGGTACAAATTTCTAGTGATGAATGTCATCATATTGTATACCTAAAATGTACCAATAAAATTAATTTTTTTAAATTAGACCAGAACATACATTCTACTTTGTTACTTGCTTTTGTATTTATTATGTCAGATCTACTAACACATTCTAAGTGATAGTTTATCTTACGGAAGCTATATTCTAAATTAAACGTAGAAGTGTAAAAATTTAATTTGAAAAAATCAATACATGTTTAGTATTTGCATTAATCATTTTGGCAGATTTAGATTTGGTCCACCCTGGTCAGGCTTTCAGATGAAGGGAGCACACAAAAGGACACTGAGTTTCTAGGAAAATCTGATACTTGAGACTAAACTCAGCCTCTTATTTCTCAATGAACTTTCTGAGGTTTCTCTTATTCCTGCTTTTAAACTCTACTTTTAAACCCAGGCATTCTGCTGACATGTAACAGATTAAGAATCAGATCATTCTGAGAGCAGCTTGTTAGAATCTCTGCTCTGGTCCTGGCCTGTGACCTAAGACAAGTCCTTTATTTCTCGGATGAAGAGCTTCATTTCCACATCTGTTTGGGATCATAGGAAATAATACTTACATAACATTTTGGAGTTCTTGAGTGAAAAGTTCCTTGGAGTTGCTGACTGTTCTTAAAATTTCCTCAGCTAACATTGTGGAAATACATTGTTATGGATATAGTTGCTGTGCTGGGTTATTAGATGGATTGAAAATCTTGGGTAGTGGAAAAGAATCTAAGCTTTGAAAGTTTAGTCATTGTTTTTAAAGCTACCTACTTACTTCCTTGATGTTCACACTGTGAACTTGACCTGTTATAGTTTTTAATTTACTACTAGATCTTCACATTTAGGGTTTTCATTCCTTAACAACATTTTGGATTGTATCTATTGGCAAAACCTACTGGGTTTTCCTGAATGAGGTCACTTGGAACACTTAGATTCTGAGGTTAACTCTGCCTTGCAGGA
The DNA here is from genome assembly GCF_012274545.1 of Fukomys damarensis. Lineage (NCBI taxonomy): Eukaryota > Metazoa > Chordata > Mammalia > Rodentia > Bathyergidae > Fukomys > Fukomys damarensis. The sequence continues at coordinate 11,573,565 of NW_022900933.1, forward strand.
ATAAGAGAAGCAGATGTTCCTATTGGCCAGAAACACTTGAATTAATGACCTGAGATTCCTTAGATACTCGAAGGCTCATAGCAGAACAGCATTAACTAAAAATTAAAAGTTTGAGACTATGCTATAGCTGGGAAAACTGCTAGAGACGACCTATGCAAAGATACAATAGTCATAGGGCATCTCAAAGATAGAGGAATGTTAAAGGCACTCAAGTCCCGTACCCTCATTTTTCACATGGGGAAACTGAGACCTAAGGAAGTCATGGAATGAGTTAGTACAGAAACAGGCTGAAGCTTACTTTGGTGTTTCCTCAGCTACTGAGAGGCCTACACTGGGAGAACAGGGAAGGATAGTATCTAAGGGGTTATCAGGGTAACCTGTAGACCCTATTACATTAATCCTGTCTATTGTGTAGCTCTAAAGCTTTTCTCCCCTCCATGCTAACAGACAACAAACTGAGAATATTGACTCATTCTGCCCCAGTTTGGTATTGTAATGGTAAGAGGTGTTTGGCATTTTATCTAATCAGCATTGGAAATTTGACCTTCTGCTAGAGAATTTAAAAATTTAGTTCAAGAGATAATCACAAGATTTCTCCCTCCAGAATTAAGTAGCAGAGATCAACTGCTATTAAACTTAGGAGGCTTAACTTAATATTTAATTTAATTGACGTTCAATTTAACAATTGATAGTTAATTGGTTAAATTACAAACTTAATTAACTTTTCTCTCTTGTTCACTGTCTCTCTTTTTTTCTTTCTTCTTCTCTCTTTTCTTGTAGTGTTCTTTTAAAAACTTGTTTCTGATGACCTCTTCACCCCTGCTTTTCAAGTTTGATTACATTTCAGTTGTCACAGATATATCAGTTGTTGAATCTTTAGTATGTGGAGATGTTGAGGCCTGCCCTTCCAAAATTCTTCCGGGGGTCAACCTATATTATAGTCTAGATCCAGGAAATGAGAATATTTCCAGCTCACTGGGGATCAGCTTGGCCTTGAGCAGAAATGGAGGCTGAATCATTACCGAAGAGGGCTTTGGAAATTGTCACAGTTGGCAGCCTCAGGGCTTGAGCTAATCCTGGAAATTCTTTAACTTCCCAGAAAGAAGGTTCTGCAAGGTCAGGCTGAGGTCCTCAAAGCAGATGGAATGGAGTTTGCAACAAGTTGCCTTTACAGCTGGAGTTGGAGATCATTTTTTTTTTAAGATCATGAAGGCTTTTGACTTTCTGGAGATAGCTACTCTTTACTTGCTTTGCCTTGTATATAGGGGGAAAAAAGAAAAAGAATGCTCTGTCATCTTTGAAAGAAAAGCAAGCAAAGTTGATTCAGTTCCCATGGTGAATGCAAAGAAGCTCAGGCCAATAGAAACAACTCAATTATTACAAAAATGTGTTTCTTCTGGCGGCTGCACAGTCAGTCCTTTATATCCCATCCTGTAATCGGCCCTTCACTCAAAACCCTTTCCAAGGTCATTGTTCTCATTGTGGGGGTTGCTTTTACAAATATTGATGTTATTAAATGTACTGTCTCTCCAACCTTCTTTGTGGCACATGAAGAGTAGTAGCAAAGCATCATTTAGGAAAAGGAAGTGTAGAAGTTCAGAGAGGTGAGACATTGCAGATTTTCTGAAGGCTCAGGCTTGTGGGGCTCAAGCCACACAAATTATAAAACTATGAAACCTCCTGATCCAGTTTTAATTAACTTGAAGAAAATACATCAGTGTTAGTTCCTTATAACAAAATTCTGTTTAAATGACAAACCACCATTGCAGGGTACATTGGGGCACTGTTCACATGGGTTTGGGGGTTGGCAAGGAAATCCTGTATGTATTTAGAAACACCAAAGCAGATTTTGTGCCCTTGGAGCCTTCTTATATTTTAGAGGACTTGTTTTAGGCTCATTGGCATGTAGGGAGTACCTGTTAGGACTGAGCCACGGCACAAGGTCTTGTTTGCTAGTTCTTTCATTTATGACCCAACTGTCTCTCTTTGGTCTATGACCTTGAGGCCCCTTTTGCCATGTCGCACTGTCTGATTTAATCCCCACTATCATGTGGATGGATGGTAGATGACATGGAGCACTCAAGGGTGCTATTTCAGGCTTCCAAGAGGAATGAGGCCCAAGATAGTCATGAGGGGCTGGTGAAAAATAGAACCCCTCTTTTGAAAATCTCACTTCACCCATTGTCTAAGCTGGAAGGATCCTCTAATCCAAATACCTTTTCGAAGGAGAAAGAACATTGAGGCCCAGAGGTGAAGAAACTTATCTGAACTAGTTAAGGCCTTTTGAGTGGGGCCTCTCCATCTTGACTCCTGCCCTTTCCCCTCCAGCCGGGTGCTCCGATTCTGGGGACCTGCTGATTGTGACACAGCCCACAGTGGGAAAATCCTGCCCTGTCAGCAGATGGCTTTACACGCTGACATAGGACATGTGCTCATTCAGAGTCAGAGGGCTGAGTTTTAGTTCCAGTTCTGCCTCTGCTATATTGGCATCAGAGAGTCGCTTCTCCTTCTTTGTCTATTTTCCCCATTGGTAAGGAGAAGATAATGAACCTTTCTACCTATCAGGCTCACTTGAGTGCTATAAAGAATAATGAGGTGATATTTGTAAAGTACTTTGAGCCTGCTGGGAAAGAGGAGGGGGTGAACTCGGCAGAAAGCATTATTAGCTAGAAGCACTTATCAATTGAGCTATTTAACAATAGTGGGGAATAAGAATACTCAGAAATGAATTCCAGGGCCCAGCCCTGCTTTGAATTTAGGAGGAGGATTAGTGGGGACCTAATAGGTATTCCACTTCTCCAATTTCTTTAGTGTACTGTCAAACTAGGAAAGGTAATTACATTCTTCTGTGTCGGATTCAGCCCAGAGTTTCAATTGGGATGTCAAAGTGTGCTTGTCTTCTATTCTTATTCTGAAGCTGTGCTATATTGTGATTGTTAAAGCCTTGGGCATCTTCTATCCCCCAGGGGAATTTCACTTAGGAGCTATACAAAGTAATTTCTATACAGAGGCTGGGCTGTTTATAAGGTTGATTAGCGGAGCTTCTAAACCTAAAGCGCCTAGGGAGCAATTTGGAGGAAGCAGAGAAATAAAAGGCAAGGTCTTTATCATGGCTGATCTTTTTCACTGTGCCGCTCCATGGGAATTTTCTCAGTGTCTCGGATGCATGTACAGTGGGAATTGTGGGCTTGATGGCCATTGTATCCTCATGCAAGTCAAAATGGAGGCCTAGACCCAGGTAAAAGGTAAACTTGCCAGTCACTAAGTATATTTTGAGCCTCCTGTTAATTCTCCTTTCTCCCACAGAGGCTCAGATGAAACGTTTAAGAATAGGCCCGATAGGTATGGAAATGTTTCCAAATGATTGTTCCGATGAGGAATCTGTTTCCTCAAACCCATACCCCATTGTCCCAAGACCCCCAGATTCCAGCACATATCACCATCTTTCTCAGGGCCAAGGAAGAAGAGAAAAATCAGATTCACAGAATTATTTTGAACTCGTACTGTTCTCTGGGCTGACTGGACAATAAGCCAGGAAGAAGGGTGCTCCCTCTTAGGGGCTAAGGGCAGGGGTGAATTTATCATCACCTTCCAGTGGGTGTAGAGAGAGATCAGGAGGTCATTTGGAGCAATAATTTTCCCGATCAAAGTTGTATTAAGAAAATCACACTGATTGCATCTTTGTCCCCTGAAGTTTATGAGCCTTTTTGTAATCGCTTCTTCCACAAACCAATTCCACTTCTTCTCCCCTCTCCAGGCCTCTGGCTGCAGAGGCTTAGTCTTCCTAGAGCAGGTTCACCTGCCAGCCTGGCGTTCCCCACACTAAGACTGCTCTGAAATGACTTGTGAGTCGCCAGGGACCGTCCTCCTGGGTGACGCAGTGTGCATGTGCCCCAGGCAAACCCGCTTTGAAGTCTTCACCTCTTCAGGCTGGCAGGCCAAGTCCTGGGGTCCATGCTGGTTTGCCACCTAGTCATGTTTGCATTTTCCCCAGCAAATCACTTCTCGGTCCTGAGAGTACATGGAATGACGTAAGATCGACCTGGCAGGATTCTCTGATCTGTCTGGAGACAGATGTCTTGTCTTTTGTAGTTCACATATCTCAATCTTGTAAAAGCACTCGGAATTCTCTCTCCATTCCCTCTCCCAAGGTATCTGCTTTATCCCAGACACGCCTTTGCAGTGGGTTCTGGGGGAAGGATGCTGAGACTTTGGCCCTGGCTCCTGTCCTTTGTTTCACCTCTGCCAGGGCAAAGTCCAGCCCTGGGCTGACCTTCCCGGGTCAGGCCCGGAGAAGCTGTGGAAGCCCACACGTCCCTTCTGTTGCCCACTGTTGCCGCTTCCGTGTGGCCGCAGCTGCTCCTCCTGGCCCCCTCCGTGCCCTTTTTCTCAGTGAGCTCTGCACCAGTGCCCCAGTGAGGTGCTGGGAACAGAGATGAATCCCTTGCACTGGCCTCGGCTCCCCACCCCAAAACATCCAGGCATCAATGGGAAACAGCAAGATCTGTCAGCGTTGCCCCTTTCTTCAGGGCTTTGAGGGCCACATTGTCCACAGCCATCTGTTCCCTTTCACCTCTTTGGACAATGTTGCTTTTTAAAGCCAGCGATTCTTCCTCTTTATCCCCTCCTCCCCGCCTCCCCTTCTGTGCTCCCACCCCTTTCCTCTCAGCTCCCGCCTTTCCCAATCCTATGGAATTAGCCTTTCCGAAGATAAAACTTGCCCTTCCCTTCCCACCCCCCACAAAGCAGTTTTGCAACCACGGTGGGTTTTTCAGTTTTCATTAAAAAAAAAATTTTTTTTTGAGGTGAGTGCTTGCTACTTTTACAGTGTATGATTGTCTTGCGGGCATTATTTTGAGAGAGATGAGAGTGGTGGATAGAAAAACTCTCCCATCGTGAAAAAAGAAAATATAGAATAATTATGAGTTTGGTTTTCTGCTGGCAAGCACTTGCCTTTTGAAGGAAGGAAGCTCCCTTCCTTCCCTCGGTGTCTAGTTTAACGAAATTTTACACCCTCAAGAGTTTTCCACCATTTATTTAATTATTTTGTTATTACTGCTACAGCATCACTGTTGTACTGTTTTTAATTTAGAGCTACGGCTTCTGCAGAGCCTTCCATCTTGAACAGAGCCACTAATAGCTACAGGATTCAGGCAGGGAGTCCAAATCCTGACCAGTAGTTGTTTGTCCCAGTATTGTCCAGTGAGTAAATGCGTGAACATTGCTTTCCTAAGGAACAATGATGACGGCCTCTTATACCTCAGAAAATTCTTAACACATGATTCTTATGTTTCTGCTATTCTTTTATTTCATAAACGTGACCTGAGGTCATGCATAAAAAATTTATGGAGCATCCTTAGCTAAGGATGTTACAATAGTCTTATCACTGGGGTCTAATTCAGCTGCTGATATGGGAATTGTCCAGAGCAAGGATCTAGCCTTAGCCAGTTGTAAGAATGGTGGGTCAGGCTGGAACACAGGCCCTACAGCCAGACTGCAAGGGTTGAATCCTGGCTTTGCCATTTGCTAGTTATACAAATGAATGTTAAGTTTTGCCATCTATAAAATGGGGCAATAATAGTATCTACATATTGCTGAGATAATCAAGAACTTTCTGTTATGTAAAGCGTTTAAAACAGATTCTAGCACACAGATGCTTGTAAATACTAGCTTTATTGTTCAAACACAGTACAAATGAAAAAATGGGTTAACTGGTTTTCTTCAGGGCTCCTAAGTCTACTTTCTGCTGCTTTATTTTTTCATTGTAGAGTTGGCACTCACAAAAGACATCGTGTATTTATCAGTGGAATTTAATGATGATTAACATAGCAATCCTACTTACAAATGTCATAAAATATAGAAACCTTCTAAGATATAAAAAAGATATATAATCATGTACTTCTGGCAAAGAAGGTGAACCAAATGTGTAGATGATAACCACAGAAAGAAAACAAGTCATGGTTTTGGCAACTGGGGTTATTTTACATATTTTCAGATGGAGAAAACCTGGAGATTTATTTTTCTTTGGTATCAGTTTCTAGAAACCTATCATATGACTAAGAGTTTCCCAACAATACGGAGGGAGAGAACATTTTTAAAATATGTTTTTCTAGAAAGGCACAGATGACTCTGAACAAGAAATTGCATGTTATAATTTAACGAGGAAAAGAAAACAAGTGGCTGTCTAGAAGACTGGGTGGGGGTGAGGTTCCATGAGTTTTCCTTCCCAGAGATGGAGAGCCAGTGGTCACTCTTACAATATTTCTTAAATAACTGAATGAAAAGAGAAATAATGAGTCAGACTGCAATGTTTAAATCTTGGCTCTGCCACTTGCCAAGTGGCCTTGGGCAAATCACTTTCTTTGTAACTCAGCTTCCTTTCCTAGAAAATTGGTATGATAATGGTACCTGCCTCCTTGAGATAATCAAAGTGAGGTGTTTAGCCCAGCATACTTGGAGCATACTAATTATCCCAAAATTTTGCTTTAATGTAATGTTTTCTATCAGCTGACATCTAAGATACAGGATGTTACACAGATTGGTGGTCTTGGCCACTCTGCTGATGCTAGTCATTTTTAGTAATCTCACAGTTCTGTCTCGCTTCTCGATAAATAGTAGTCGTCAGGGAAGAAGGAAATTGCTTTGCTTAGGAATTCTTATTTTGCAGATGTGTCCAGACTGCTTGCTGCCCACTAAAACCAGTTTCCCCAGTTAAAATAACTCTGTCGGCACCAGCACATTTTGTTCATTAGTTCCCTCTCTCACCATGAGGCAAGTACCTGAGAGTACTTGATGGTACCCCTGGGGATTAGAACACCCTGTGAAGGATACTTGAGGAACTTAAGGTGAGGGCCCCTCCACTGCCTAAAACCCCTACACCCTGGCAATCTGTTGGAAGCTTGCAGCTTGTGATCGGGAGGCCACTGTGAGTGCCTGTCACAAATGGAGTCTTCCTCCCACCTGTGGTCCCAGATTGCTGTGAACTTTGCGTTGCTTCATAGCCACAGGGCCATCCCTTACAGTTGTGTGACCCCTGGCATGTGTGAGCACATGTGTGAGGACATACGCACACATACCCCCCCCAAAAAGAGAAGTGCTTCAGCCTCTGGCCTGTACTTAGCAAGTCCAGTTCCAGATGTCAAGGAAACATACATCATGCTGAGGGAACTCAGCAGCCAAGGTGAATTTGACAGGGTAGAAAATCAAAACCCTTTGGGTTCTCATCAGGGACACTGGGATGGCCTCCATCAAACTTAAGCATTCAGATTCTTCCCCTACTCCCTCCTCAGAGCTTTCAGAAGTAGCCAGTGCCATCCCCTCCCACCCTTGAGTATATCCTGATTCCTATCATGATCCTTCTACTTTCCAAAGAGGCAACTGAGATGGGGTAGGAGGAAAGCATAACAATAAATCTTCACACTCAGGGCAAGGTGATAATTAAAAGCATTCTCAACAATGATCTGCTTTCTGATGCCAGAAGGGAGGCAGCTGGGACAACAGAAAGTCCGGAAAGGCCTGGATTCTGCCCTGCCTCTAGAAAGGTGGGTTTCAGTGGTCTGGACGCTTCTCTGCTTATGAAGCAGGAGTATTGATTGTGCCTCTGTTTCAAGATCAAAGGAAAGACTCTTGAGTTGACTTTCTCAGCTGCACTTAATATCCTTAGCTTTTCAAAGCTCTGTTGATTCTCTAACTGCCTGAATGGTACTCTTCCTGGAGACCTGAGAGCTGGAACTCTGAAAGCTGAGCCATGTTTGTTTGATGCCTTGAAGAACTGCAGGTCAAGGAGCACGACAGAGGAGGGGACTTGAATGAGAGTCTGGGGTGAGGTCCAGCCCATACCAGCCCTGGCCTGTTTCATGCTGCAGCTGTCAGCTGCCCCTCCTCCACCAAGCCTTTCTGAATTAGTGTTTTGGGTGGCTCCTCTGACAACAGTTCCAGCCAGATGAATTATGACTACTGTAAAGAGCATTTGCTTCTCTCCTCTCTGTTCCCCTTGGGGGGATAAAGTTAGCAGAGAGGAGTCTTAAAAACTGGGCCAAAGGGCATTCTCCAGAATGAGGACTCCAAGATGAGAAGGGCACAGGGGTGCATCACAAGACACAAGATGGAAGTTCACTAATGCAAATGCGTCCGTGACAGTGCACGCACTATTCAAGGGGACTACAACTGCAAGCAAAACAGCATATGCCTAACACCTGATTTATTTCAAACTTTGGTATACATCTGGGAGACCTTTTCAAAAATGCAGACTCCTAGGTGGCACCTTAAGAGATGCTGAAACGTTAGGTTTGGGATAGGGCCCAGGATAGCATTTTTAAAAATCAAGCAGGTGACTCTGACACATAAAACACACACCTTCAGTGCCTTGGCAATTTTTCCAGAGTACTAGTCTCTGGTCCTGATTTTATATCAGTGACCCAGGTCATCTCTCGAGGGAGGCCAACCTACATTCTCATACTAATTTGGGGAGGGGAATTACTGGGGAGAAGAGTTTGAACCTACAGAAAAATCGCAAGAAAAGTAGAGTGAACTTAGATTGTAAATATTTTGATACACTTGTTCTCTTTCTCTTGGATATTACTTTTATCAATGTTTATAATATTGATTTATTATCTTTGCAGAAGTTATAGATAGTATAATCCTCCATCCCTAAACACTTAAGCATTTATCTCCCAAGAACAATAACACCTCTTACATAACATCATACAATTATCTCATCCAGGAAATTAATGTTTATATAGCTCTATTATCTTATATACCAGTGATAGTCAAACTTTTCCAGGAGTCTCCATAATGTCCATATGGCAATTTTTCCAGGACACAGTCTAGAATTAGGCATTTGTACATGTGGTTGGAAAGTCATTTTGTGTTTATGGTTTTTTAAGGCACCAATGTTTTCATAGAAATGTTTTTGTTCAGAAACATATTTTCTGATAAATAACAGCATATTGTTTTTTCTCTTCTGCTCATAAAGAGCCAGTTATCCAGAGCAGGCCTGAAGCAGGAACAGGCTTACCCAGGCCCCAGTTCTGGGAGGAGATCAGCTCCCCGCCCAGGTTTTGCTGTGAGCTGATTCCCAAAAGGCGAACCACATGACAGTAGGCATCCTCATGCTTTTTCAGTCAAGCGGGTTGTCTTATTGTCCAGACTAAGTCTTTGATTATGTGAAGCTACCAAATATCACTTCACTGCAGTTTAAGTCCTCCCAGAAGAGTGACTGCTAAAGGTTATGCCATTTTTTTTCGATCCCAGCTCTCTCCAAAGGCAGTAAGCTAAACGTATAGATCTGAGTGTAGGTTAGTGTGTTTGTTTGTTTGTTTGTTTGTTTGTTTTCCTCCCAGCAGTTAGGGCTTTAGCCAATCAATCTAAAATCAGAATAAGTAGCTATATTCCTTCTGGATCACCCAGTGTCAACTAAAACACATATCAGGTGGTCAAAAAATGAGATGATGACCATGTACATGACTTCTAGAATCCAGCTCTAGTGTCTTCCTTTTGCTGCCTCAGATGCTACAATGAGAGCAGGAAAACAATGTGCATAACCAGGACAGCTAGTAGGTGCAATGTGAAAAACTCACAGCAAGTAGGACACATGGGGTATGGGAAAGGGGCATTCATACAGGCATCTTCTTGGCTTATTTTGAATAAGGCCAAAATTCAAAAAGAAAATGCCTCAGATTTCTTTAAATAGTTCAATTTCTGCTTCCTTGTTTTATTTTACTCATCTTTACCTCAAGATGGTGTGTGTTTCTCTAGTGAGTAAACTGATTTTTAATTTAAAAAATTCTTTTCAGAAGGTCTGGAAACTTGGTTCAGGCACCCATGTAGGATTTTCCCCTTAGATAGAAGGGAGGAAGGCTATTTGAGAAGTTCAGGGACACAACCTCTTGGGCAATGTTGGGAGCTGAGCTGGAGTGGGGGATTGCTTCTTTCTCTGGTCAGATATTAGCTCTGTTCTTAAGCCTGCTTTTGTTTCCCAGCTCTCTTGAGGACTTTGATGACAGTCATTGCAATTAAGCTCTATGTAGCGTTCCCTTCAGAACTGTTTTTTGGGCAAACATGATGGTTTCCAGACTGACCTTTAGCTGACTAAGTGAGTGAGCATCTAACCCTGATTCTGGACTGTTTCTACACGGTGTCCCAGTAGGGTGACCGTGTATCTTTGTTTTCCCAAAACAGTCCCAATTGGTCTCTGTTATCCCAATATAATTACTCAATATGATTACTAACATGTCTTCATTTCATTGCTTCTAAATGTCCTGGTTGGATGATAACGTGACCACTCAAGACTCTGGGAAACTAAGTACTTTTGCTCCATACAAAAGCCAGGGGAGTTGTTTGAGTGATTTGTGCTGGTGCAAACCAGCTCTTACCCTGGTGGTTAGCTCATCTCTGCCTCCACCCCACCTTCTGCTCTGAAGGATTAATCCATCCCTAAATCTTGCATTCCAAAAGTGCTGATTCCCCCACCTTTTATATCTTCTGTTTTGTGTTTCTTACTTTGCCCAGTAATGAGTTTTACTGAGTTTGGAATCAGCCTAGGTGTACAGTGGAAGCAAAATCTGGACTGCATTCGTCCTTCTCACCTTTGCCCAAGAGACATTGTAAATGAAAAATTTTGCTTTACCAAAATTATTCTTCAGCAAGCTCAGTGCCTTCCTTGGTGGGCAGATGGTACTGGGTAAGGCAGTCATTACCTGGCTTTATATTTTATATCCTTTATTTGTAAATCTGAAAGACTGATAGCTTTAAAGTATTTTGAGAATTTCAAAGCTCAGAAGATTATAAATAACAAAAGATATTTCTTTCTTGTCTAAAATGGTAGCACAGGTATTGTGGTTACTAACTTAATAGATAGCGTGTGGTCCCTGGGCCATTTGCAGCTGATGTTTTGTTTTTTTTTTTTTTTTCCAGTACTCTATTTATAGAGCTAGGTCAAAAATATCACTTCCGTTGGAACTTGACCTACAGACCATTGTCAATTTTAGAGACCTGAAGGAAGTAGAACGCACACTAAATACAGCTGCCTCACAGGTTCAGTTAGTGAACTACAATCCCCCAACAAAATTAAGCTTTCTAGAGAATGGATGTCTGCACCTATCTCAAACTCTTTTGATACCTTTGCCCTGTGGCCTTATGGAGTTTGTAGGTCACCTTGAATTCTATTCTAGAAATAACCTATCCAAGGAAGTCTCCTACCTTTTTTGTATGGGTTACATTTGTCCTCTTCAACTGAAGGCGCCAAAATTATTTTTATATTACACCTTACAAAAGCCACCAAAACAGGTAACTTAAACTGGTTAGAAATTTGGGAGAAAGCAAATCTAAAATTTCCCCCTGAGATAGGAGAAGATGAGGTACTGTGTCTTTCTATTGGAGGTAACCAAGACTCTCTGTCACTTCCCCAATTCAAATGGATGACCCAATAAACAAAACATATGCTAGGGGCCAGGGATTTAGCTCAGTGGTGCTGCCACCTGCCTCACAAGTGTGAGGACCTGAGTTCAATCCCCGGTACCCCCCAAAAAACAAAAAAAATATGATGAAACTCAGCAACTGCCTCAGGCCTAGAGTTAAACAGGAAAAACTGAATTTAATGGATAATAATTCCCTTTTGATCCCCACTCTAGCACTCTGACTCCCATCTTTAAGCTTTGTTATTATGAAGTTATATTTACTGGGACCTGGCTTCTGGCCAATATGAGTTTACCCATTGCAGGTTTTATTAGTGGAAGAGACTAAGAAAGTCCCCAGTCTGGAGGGAAATCTGCTATCAGAGAAAGAACCACATATTGACACTGTTTTCTTATGTAAACTAGTGCTGGGTAGGGCACAGTAATTCAGACAGCACATGGAATACTGCATTCTCAGACTTCCTGGAAAAAAAGGTCTTGAATGAGGAACCGATTTTTTTTCTGTCATCAAAATACCACAGACTCAAACATTTTTAGTGTGGGCAGGAACTTTCAAGGTCATTTTGAAAAGATCCTTGTTATATAGATCAGGAAACTGAGGCCCAGAGAGGTAATGTAACTGGCCATCCCAGAGGGTACTCTGATCTTAGTCACATCACTCTCCTTCGTCCACCAGGGCCCATTAAGACTCCACAGCTGAGTCAGAAATAGAATTTCAGGGTTCTGCCTCACAGCCAACAGCTGCCCGTAATCATACATTACACAGAACATGTCCTCAGAATGTGAGGACAGGGGAAAGGAGAGAGAATGTCAGTTCCAGAGATGACATACGATCTCTTTTCCTAGACTTATTTCAGTCCCCAAAACGTGTATGTGTATGGTTACTTCTTTTTAAAAATTTCTGCCTACTGGTCTCAGTAAGTGCCTTGCATCTAAAGGGACAGGAGAGATCCAATATCTAGAATACCTACTCCACTAAGACTATGACCTTGTCCTTCCCATCTCTTCGTATTCTGGGAGTCACTGCTCTGTTGTTTGTTTGTTGAACATGAAAAGGTCTATTCTTTTAAAGTTGACCCTAGTGCTACAAGGCAAACACTTTTCTGTTATGCACTAGAGATTCAGTGTGACCTCCCAGAAATACTTAGCAGAGGAGTCATAAATTGAAATGTTTTCAGAGAAGGAGCTGTCTCCTCACACTCTCCAACATGCCCCTTGTATATACTGACACAGCTTGGTACTGGGGGCCCGTTACCTTTTTGGAAAGAAAGCTACATAACAACCTGGTTATCCTCCCCCAGTCTGACTGCATGAGGACTACACCCTGTGTGTGCAGAGCAGTGAGGTATCTCTTTGCCTAGTGAGAAATTTCTCTTCACAACCAACTCCCACTCCAAAGGAGTAGGGAATTGGATCCAAAGATACTAGTCATGAAAAATGTTCCAGAATCTGAATCTTATGGTGTTAACCACTTCATCACCAAGCATTACCTAATGATTAGCAGAGTACAAAATGGAGAAGATGGTAATTAAATTTCTTTTCTCCTTAAACTTTCATCTTCTGTGTTTTGATCATCATTGTTCCTGCTATTTATCCATATCCAGTATCTTCATCTAAGGGTCACCAAGAACCTTTGGTTGCCTGGAGGCAAGAATTATTATTCACATTTTACAGATGGATAAGCAATCACAGAAAGAGAACATGCGTTGACTTAACTAAGAGTCTTTGAGAGGGTGTAGGATAAATGTTCCCACAGTCTATCTTAGAGAGCCTTGGCTTCAGTGTAAATACATTAGGTTTGCTCCATGTAACTTACTCAGATACTTCTGCAGGCTCAACCCTGTGACCACAAACAGCCCCAAATAATATTTTCAAAGCCTGGTTCATTTATTTGATTTTTAAAAAATGTGTATTGGAATCAACCAAATTCCAGACAGTAAAGTCATCCTGCTTTGGTGTGTCTAAATAGCACAATCATCAGAAAAAAGAGAAAGTGCCCCAATTTTAAGAACTTCTGCCTTAAATTAACATAGAGAAGATTCACTTATACATTTCCTGACCAATTAGGTCGCTGGGCAGGAAATCACCTTTTCTGAAAAGCCAGTAAGCCGATGCCTCCTACCTTAAATTTCCCATAAACAGCATTAATGATCGTTTATGCCAACCCCACATAGGAGTGCTGGAAAGTCAAAAGATATAAGAGATTACTAATTTTTCTGGTTCTGGTTAAAAATAAGATTACAAATTTATAGTAACTGACAGCTTTCTCATCTCTCTGTCTAAAGTGATCCAAGCACCATAATCACTGTCAGTGGTTTTCTTATATTCGAGGCTTTATTAAGTAGAATATCTTTTCCATCCTAATCAGACTTTTAGCCTCTGACAAGGGAGGGTCAGTTCTAGACCACCTGATTTGTGTGTATGCAGCTGCCAGGCCAGTTGAGCGAGGTTGAATAACTTGCTGAGCCAGAGCATGTGCTCTTTTCGGAAACCTCTTGCCCTGAGTTATCACTGTACATCAGAACAGAAGAAATGATAAATGATGAGCGATAAGATGGTCACAATGTACTTCTGTCAGTGTTGTCCCAGAAATGGACCTTTGAGCTCTCCAGGACCTTTGTAGCAGCCCCTGCAGGCTGGCCAAGCAGCAGGATTTTTGACTTGAGAAACATGATGAGCCCGGAGAAGACTAATAGGACTAGTAGTTAGGACTTAGTTGGCCTCATTTTGAACCCTGGATCTGTCATTAACCAGCCATGTGACCTTGAGGGCGTGACTTAATCTCTCAGAGCCTCAGTGTGTCAATAAAATTGATAGTATTACCTACCTCATAGGTTTGTTGTGAGGCTCAGAAAAGATATAACTAAGATATGAAAGATACTCAAACAGTGTGTAAGCCTCCCCTATTTAAAAGGCTTACATAGTGCCTAGCATATGATATGTACTTTGAAAAACATTGTGTTTATTATCATTAACTTTCAAGGTCTTGCTGTTGTGCCTGTAGTGGCTCAGTGTTTGTAGGTCCTCCTGAAAATAGGCCTCTGCAAGCTTGCTGACATGGAGTTTCCCCTGGAACTTTTCCATGGTCATTTGTACTCCTGGCTTTTAGTTGGAGCCTGAGTTTACCTGTTGAGGAAATAGCCAAGCATTGTGTTTTTTCTTTTGTTTTTTTGTTATTTTTTTTATGCCATTCTCCATTAACGACATAGAGTTTTTAAAATAGTTGCTAGTGGCCTAAATTGGTCTTTGACCTCTAAAAACATTGTATGCCTTCCTTTGTTTCCATTGACCTCAATTTTTGGTGCTTAACCAATTAGCAACTTCTGATTATTCACATGGAGCTTTTCTTGCAAAACTTTACAGATCAGCCTCCTGTCATCCTATCACTTAGCAGACATGTAAGCAACTAGCTTCTAATTAATTTTAATTTTAATTAAATTAATTTTAGTTTAAATGAGATAGAACTAACACAATCTGCTGCTAAAACAAGCATGTAATGGTTCAAAGTTCAGTGGAAAGAATTTATTGGTCATTTATTCGGTATTTATAAGCAGCTTCTGTGTCTCAAAACTTGTGTTAGTGATTCAGGCATAGTGGTATAAATCAAGATGTGGCTTTGGTTCATTAATAATATATATATTATTAATATATATATTTCATCTTTCACAGAAGATGAAAATTTAATATATATTAACATGGATAAGGAGAGCCTGCAAATAATATACCATGATAGAAAATAGCAATAACAGAGTGCAATTAAGTTTTGTGGAAATTTAGAGGAGAAAGGCAGTAGGTCTGCAATGATAGGTAACGCTGGTATGTGGGAGTAGCGTTGAAGTCGTGGTAGATTTTGGACATGTAGGAGAAATCCAGATGGAAAGGAGACTTAAGGGAGAAACGATTAAATTAGAGCTGAGGCTTTGTGAAGTTGAGTGAAGGGAAGAAGAATGGATAGGCAGACTGGGCCCTGAATGCCCATCTTGGGAATTCAGAATTCCTTGAGGACTCTCAGGAGCCACCAAAAGTATCTGAGCTGCTTGTCAGTTGTAGGGTGATATGTGTGACTGGAGGAAGTTCATCCGATAAGAAAACAGAGGATGAACGTTCATAGGAAGAAGCTGACAGTAGGATGGATAGCACTTAGAAGCTAAAGCAGTTGTCCCAGATGGAAACTAATGGGAGTCCAAAGCTGAGTAAGAGGAGTGGAGGGTAGGGAATGGATGTAGGTGAGATTTTATAGGAAAGTAAATGGGACTTCATCCTTTACTGGAAGTGAGAAACACAAGAGAAGTAGAAATTTAAAAATTGAACAGAGGTTTTAAACGAGATGGACTGAAAATTCAAAGAAAACACCAAAGAAAGAGTAAATTGATTTGGGAAGTTATGAGCTTAATTTAAGGTACTGAATTTACCTTGCTAAAATTTGTGATGTCAGGCTTGAGGCTGATGATGGAGGACAGGTTCTGAGAAAAGTCAGAGGTGGAAACAAAGGCTCTGAAATCACCCACATGGGATGTCATCTTTGTCAAATCAGACCAGGCCGTGAGGAGCCGACATTGGTAGCCTGATAGGATTGAGGCCTGTCTGGCTCACAAGTATGCTTATTTATGTCATTTTTAAAATTTTAAAACATGAAAATTAAGTCCACATTTTAAAATCAGAAGATTTTCTTAAAATATCGACTTCTTGCTTCTCTTTGAAAATGAAAAGATGCAAGTAACTATGTCACATTGCCACATGACAACAGCCACAGAGTCTTCCCTCTGGAGATGCTGGGTGAATTCTCAGATTCATCACAGTCCCCACTGCTCCCAGCCACCCCCCTACCATTCTAAGTTTATAGAGACAAAAAGTAGATTAGAGGTAGCCCAGAGCTCAGGAGTGCCATGAAACCCTGGGAGTTATTGCTAAGAGGGGATAAGATCCCTTTTGGGGCTAATGAAATTGTGACAGTTGTTGAGCAACTTTAAACACAGTAAAAGCCATTGAATTGCACACTTTAAATGAGTGAATTGTATGATGTGTTAATTATGTCAATAAAGCTATTTTTAAAAGCAACTGTATTTGCTATTGCCCTTGCAGTACTAGTTTCCTATAACAGAAATATTTGTCAGCAACTGTTCTCTATCAAGAAGAGGAAAATATAATGTAGATTGAGAGGATTATATATTTCAAGAAAAAAAAAATGAAAGAGAGTACATCTTTTTGTGGTAATATAGGCAAACACCTGGCCTCTTCACTAATGTATGTGCCTTCCTAACCACAACTAAGAAGAAAGGAAAAATAAAGGCAGAAGAGGGGAAGAAGTAACAGACATGGTAAAAGGAGAGGCAGAGGAGGCCAGTAGATGGGATGCAAAGGAAGGGGGAAGCCCTATCAACTGCTGATAATAAATCAAGGATGAGGAACAAGAAGAGAGCCTGCATTAGCAAAGGCAATAAAGACAAGGTAGGGGGTATCACAGTCCCCAACTTGAAACGATACCACAAAGCTACTGCGATAAAAACAGCATGGTACTGGCAAAGAAACAGACCCGAGGACCAGTGAAACAGATTAGAAGATGCAGAAACAAGTCCACACACATTCAGCCACCTCATCTTTGACAAAGGAGCCAAACACCCTCTCTGGAGGAAAGATAGCCTCTTTAATAAATGGTGCTGGAAAAACTGGGTTTCAACTTGCCAGAGTTTAAACTAGACCCTTATCTTTCACCATGTACTAAACTAAAATAGAAATGGATTAAAGATCTAAATATTAAAACAAAAATTCTAAACCGGCTGGAAGAAAGGTTAGGTAGAACTCCTAAAGACATTGGCATAGGGAAATATTTTATGAACAAAATCTCAGTTGCGCATGAACTAGCACAAAGAATCAACAAGTGGGATCTCTTCTTATTAAAAAGCTTCTGCACAGCAAGAGAAACCACCAATAGTGTGAAGAGACAACCCACAATGTGGGGAAAAATTTTTCACCAGCTGTTCCTCAGACAAAGGTCTGCTATCTAGAACATATAAAGAGCTTTAAAAAATCAGACCTCCCAAATGTAAAGAACCAATCCAAAACTGGGCATCTGAAATGAACAGACATTGCACAAAGAAATAGAAATAGCAAATAAACATATGAAAAAATGTTCAACATCACTGGTCATTTGAGAGATGCAAATGAAAACAAAGCTGGGATTCTACCTCACCCCAGAGAGAAATGGCTGCTATCATGAAATCAACCAATAACAAATGTTGGCGGGGCTGTGGGGAGAAAGGAACCCTGCTCCACGGCTGATGGGTTTATAGACTGGTGCAACCACTGTGAAAATCAGTATGGAGAGACCTCAAGGAACTAGTATTGGAAGTCCCATTTGACCCAGCTGTTCCCTCGCTAGGTGTCTTCCCCAAAGAATTAAAAGAATCATATACCACAGTGATATATGTGCATAGCAGCACAGTTTGTAATAGCTAAAACTTGGAAAAAGCCCAATTGCCCATCAACTGGAAACTGGATAAAGAAAATGTGGGTTTTTAAAAAAATAAAATGGAGTACTACTCAGCCATAAAAATGAGGAATTAGAGACATTCATAGCTAAATGGATACACATTGAGGTCATACTCTTAAATAAATAGGACACACATGTATAAGTACCAAATAGTTTTTCTGGTGTGAGAACTGAAAGGGTAAATAAAGACTGAAAAGTGTAATAGACAACGTGAAATAGGAAGAAAGGGGGCAAAGGGGAAGGGAAGTGGGAGTGGTAGGGGAAAGGAAAGAAGGGAATGGAATTAAGATGACAAAATGAAAAAACTGGAAGCAAAGTCTTTGTAAATAGGGAGGGGTAGAGGGGTTGAAGGGAGAGCAGGGAAATGGGGAAAAAACTAAGAACCAAGATTGATTACCTAAAGGTACAAATTTCCAATGATGAATGTCATTATATTGTATACCTAAAATGTATCAATAAAATTAATTTTTTTAAAAGTCAAGGAGAGGCTTCACCTGAACTTGGTTCCTCTGAATTCAGCTCAGGATGATCAGCCATTCAGGTACTCGGGAACCTTTGGAATCATGATACAAATGGGTCCAGCCACTGCTAAAGTTGGTAACAGACCTCGATGTCATCCATGTAGTACTGCTGATTTTACAGACATGCAGAATGCAAGAGTTGAGGGGTCGAGGAGGCTTTCACTAGATCTCAGAAGAAGGCCAATGAGGCCAGGCAGTGCGCCCCTGAGAAGACTGTGTACGCCGCTGCAATAGTGAAGCCAATCTTGCAGTGGAAGCCCCAGGAAGTTGAAGACACCAGGAACAAAGAATGGCTGCTGAGGAAGGCCCCAGGCAGTGATCAGTCATCCCAAGAGAGAAACAATGAGGGCTAAACCTGCAACACACTAGCAGCAGGGCTGCCCAAGCAAGTTGGAATTCACGTCTTTGCTGCAGGTGATCTCTTTTTTTCAAGAAAGAGAATAGAGATGCTGAGAAATAGTATGCTATGTTTAGGAATTCCGATGCTCCTTCACTGATGATGGCTTTATGTCCCAGTAAATCCAACATTGCACAAGCTTCTGTAAAATTGTCAAGAGAAAAGGAATACAGAAAAAAAACACGGCCTATAACTGCAACTGTATACATATTTTTGGTGCATGTTTCTATTTTGAAGTTTCTAACATTGTTTTTTGCTCACCTAAATTTTCAGCAAGAAGACAGTAATTGTATTATATAAAACAGAAAATTATTTAGGGTAAGATTAAAATATGAACTAGTTTAATAATTTATCCAAGCTATTCACACCAATGTTTATACTTTATTTTTTGCATTCAATTATTGAATTTCATGTCATTTCTATATGTACAGATTTGCAATACGAATTGTGATTTAAATTACCTGGACCTGACAGTGTGAAATAGGAAGAAAATGGCTAAAGAGGAAGTGGGAAGGGGAGGGGAAAGGAAATAAGGGAAAAGAAAAAATGGAAACAAAGTCTTTGTAAATAGGGAAGGGTGAAGCGGGTGAAGGGAGGGCAGGGGTGTGGGAAAAGACTAAGAACAAAGACATATCATGTAAAGGTACAGGACTGCGGGCCAGGGATTTGGCTCAGTGGTTCTGCTGCCTGCCCTGCAAGCAAAAGGGCCGGAGTTCGATCCTTGATACCAAAAAAAAAAAAAAAAAAAAAAGCACAAGATCCCAATGATAAATGCAACTGTACTGTTTGCTTTAAATGTCTCAATAAACTTAATGGGGGAAATAAATAAATAAATAAATTGCCTGGACCTATAAAAATTTCTATCAAGAAAACTGCAGAGCTACTCAATTAATCTTTAATGCACTAAATAATGACTTGCATTATCATTATGGTTGTATTTTAAACAGGGTCAACAATGTAAATGGTCCAGATGATTGAACATGAATTTATAGGTTCAGAAACTAATGGAATAAATTATTTCTGCAGTCATATTTTATGTAGATTATATGATGATAATCTCAATTCTTACCCAGGCAGACAGTGTGTCCCCAAAACAAATTACTACTAGTGGAAATTTAAGAAGCAACAGTGTGTATGTGTTAAATCTGGGCAAATCTACTTGACATGTAATGAAGTTTCCCCTATTGTCTAATGTTTGTAATTTAACACAGTGAGTCAAATTGAGAAATATTTCAATGAACCAAGAAATGAATATAAAAAAAGTCAAGGAGGATGAGGACAAAGAAGCCAGGAGCTCACAGCAGGCTGTTGGGTGAGTAAGCTTAGAGAGAGGACACCATAGAGAGAGAGGCAGAGGTACATTCAGTGCTCCAACACATTGTTCAGGAATTAATACTTTGCCCTCAGGCATGGAGTACTGCTGAAGATTTTAAGTAGAGGCATAGGGTAATCAGATGAACTTCGTCCGGATTATTTGTTTTCACATTAATTTGTGTGTGCTTTGATTTGTGTTTATGCTGAACCAAGGTTACTCCAAATTTTATTCTTTCTTATGAAAATTCTCATGCAAGCTGAAAACCCCAATTTTTCTGATTTCCATGTAATTTATGCCTGGACCTGCTTGAATATATATATATATGGTTGGAATATATATATATATGGTTGGTATTATCTAACCTGGAGTTTTCTCAACCTAGCATTGTTATATTGGGTTAAATAATTCTTTGTCGTGGGCCCTGTTCTGTGCATTACAGGATATTTAGCAACATATTCTCTGGATGCCAGTAGCACTCCCAGTTAAACATTGCCAATAGTCACCTCCAGTTAAGAACTCCTGAGTAGCATTCTATCTGTTGCAGCATTTGAACCCAAAAGCTTAAGCCATGTTTGGTAGACCACCCTGAAGGAAGTCTGGCCTAAAGAGGGGGACTGATGCCTAGTCCGTGTTGCAAGTTACAAATCAGATGATGCAGAGAAAGAAATTCAAGGCCTCTTTTTGTTTTAGCTGATTCATTACATTTCCGTCTCTGTCTTCAGTCTCCTCCTTGAAAAGAGATGGTATCGCGAAGACAGGAGACAGAAGAAAGGGACCAACAGGGCTCCTCCTAAGGCTAGGATTCCTGAGATGGCCCAGGGCCAAAGTGGGCCTAAGAGTTAGGAGGCCACCTGAGGGTGCACCAGACATGATAGCGAGACTGGCTTCTCAGAGGTAGAACTCAGAAGAAGCTTGTCTCGCTAGAGGAAGTGGGGGCGGGGCAAAAGTGGTTTTGCTTCTAGTGTTGTCAAGGGGGGTTGGTGAAACTTTGGAGATGTGAGAGGGTCACAAAAGGGCAACTTGGAGTAGACTTGGAGCTCCGATGAAGTTTACTTCAGATCCTACCTCTTACAGGAAAGTCTTAAAAGGTAAAGGAATGTTTGTCTTGGAATAGGGATGCCTAAAACAGACCAGATGAAAAAAGTTGAGATCTTTTCCCAGTTCCCCTTCTGGATTTATGTATATGGACAGGGTGACAGGACAATGGATTTTAGGTATATGGCACCATTTTTCCTATGTTGATAAGGAAAATTTAGTTAGGACTCCTATCAAGCTAAAAAAAGTCTAACACTATTAAACTAAGATTGTATCGTAACTGGCTCCTATTCTGTAAAATAGTTTTTTATGTCTTTGCTATGGATATTGAGTGACTTGACTCATTATTAGCAATGGCTCCCAGCTGCCTTGGTGACATCTGTCATTGTTTAGCCAAGTGGTGGTCACTTTCACTGAAGCTGAAGGAAATCCATTTAGGTTTTTATCTTTAGTCTCATATTCCTTAAACTCTCTTTTATTCTTATTCATCTGCTTTTGGAGTGATGAACCAACCAAGCAATGAGTAATAATAAATGGACGTCATGTGAAATGCTATCATAAGAAAAGGCATCCCTAAACATGAGTTTTCCCTGGCTCATTTCAGGTGCTTCTGGATCCAGTTGTGTGATTGCTGCACTAGGAAACACTTGGAGTCACATTGTGAACACCCGACTGATCCTACAGCACCTTGATTCGGAGAGAAGACAGGTATGTGCTCTGACCATGTTCCATCTACGTCAAAAGTGAGATGTTCCTAGAGATCAGAACATCTTCAGACAGTGTTGACCACCTCTTCTTTCTGGGCTGGCACTGGCAAGGGGAACATAAAGAAATCCAGCCTGCCCTAGCAGCATTTATAATACGGTGAGAGGCTTGTCACACTGTGTAAGAAGAGAGTCCCCTGAGTAACTGTGAATGACCAGGACCACACCTCTAGGGATTTCAAATTCTCCATCTCTAAATGGTCATTTCACAATAACTTGTGTGTAAATTAAATAGTGATTGTGGCTTTTCTTGATGTATGTATACTTTGAAAACTTTAGGCTAAACTGATCCTATCCAGATTCTGGGTACTTATATGTTAACACATAATGATGCCAGAGAGACCAACCAGAGAATGAAGTCTTCCTCAGCACTCCCTGTTTATGGTTTCTCTCCTGGGCCCAAAGTAGAATCATCCTCTTTCACCCAAGAAGGTAAACTGTCTAACCCTTTCTGAATCTTTTCTCTATACTCAGTAAGAGAGACACCACAGCATGATCTCTTTCATAATCAACCAATGTCTTCTTCCTAATGTCTTACCTTAACCTTCTGTATGACAAAATTCAATCTGGTCCTCTCCTACAAGTAGGGCAAGGAAGAAGACAAGGTGAATATTCTTATGTTTTAGATGGGGCCAAACTCAGAAGCCAGATTTACCCATGTTGCTAAATATATGACAGATCCAATTTCTTAAAGAGGCATGAACTATCACACTGGTGGTCCTTCCAGAAAAGATGGGGGCAGAGTATTGTTGCCTTTACCTGCATTAGGTAAGTTGGCTCATTTTTCAAGGAGCAAGAATCATCTAAAAACGGGATGAGCCTTGACCTGTTCCAGACAGAACTTTATGAATGTCCTTGGTTACAGACCAGAGGATTCTTGTTGGTTTTCTTGGGACTATGTAAGTTACATTCCTGTTTGGTGATGGGTAAGCCCATTCCTAAGAAGATAGTACAGCTTGTTTTTGTTCAGGGAAACATTCTTGTTTTCAGGCCCTGGCGTGCTCATTACCTCAGTGATACTTTTTGCCTGATGATTCAGGTATTCTGGGTTCTCAGTCTGTTACTGTTCTTCTTGGCAGCACACATCCAGAAATATTCCTGGAGAACCTAGTGGCCTTTGATTTGTACCCTGGATGGTAAAGCAGGATAAATAAAACTGCTTACAGCTGTCAGGTATATCATAATGATTGTCAAACACTATTCAAACTCTAGTAGAGGAAGCAAAATTCCTTATGAATCAATGTTAATTCATTCATTGTCATGAATCTTTGGCCTCACTTCTTGGAAATCCACAGTTTATCTCGGCTTTAGATTTTAAATGGCGCTTTTACTGCAACATATTTGATGTATGATGTGGTCTCTGGTATGTGGTATCATAGGTTCAAGGCTCCCAGATTCTTCTTTTCCTAGTTTCAGTTGAAATTTATATATATATAAAAAACTTAGAGCCACATTTTCCTTTTCCTTGTGATTACTTAACTAGTCACTTCTACATTGTCAGTGAAGAGGATATAGCTGGGAGAACAAACACTGTTCTTTTTCATCTCTTTAGAAACTGGAGAATTTTGGTAGCTCTTGGCTCTTTGCTGATGAGCTCAAATGCAGGCCACTGGCCACAAGAAGAAACAGGAGCAAAGAGTGGATTGATCACATCCTGTTAGATGGATCAGTGGTGTTATTTTAATCTACAAAGGACAACTTGTTACTCTCATTACTAATCAGTCAGGAGCAGACTGAGATGCCTTTGAGTCATGTTTTCAAACAATGATTTGCAATGAATGTAAAATATGACCAGCAGTAAAATAGCCAACCCAGTCAAAAGAACATATGTTTAACTACTTATAGAAATAAGCATGCTTTAGGGGACTAGTTGTTAAGTGTTTGACCTAATAACGAGGCTACAGTTTGATATATAGAAAACATGTCTCTATCTGATGACCTTATCTTGCCTTAGCTAGGGCCATGCTTAATGATTCACTGTGGTCTAACTTTATGACAAAGAATACAAGTTATAAGATAAGCTGTTTTGGTGATATGTACAGAAAACAGTACATTACAACTAGCCTTAAATATAATTGTACCAAATGCTACTTCAGTATAATACTACTTAGTAGAAGAGCATTCTAGAACAGCCGTACCTTGGAGACACCAACTACTTGGCGAGGATAGGAGTGTAGTTTTTTGTTTATTGGATTTTTTTCCATGCACAAGCAGAGACCTCTACCCCAAGGGATCAGGGTTATTGAACGAGAATTATGTTTGATCCCATTTCTGTGACACTGAGCTCTCTACCAAGGTTCTTGAGTGTTGAGGCTTAGTGTGGGTTTACAGGGCTGGAAGAAGGTCATGTGAAGCCGAGCTGATCTTTGAGCCAATTAACCCA
Source organism: Fukomys damarensis (assembly GCF_012274545.1). NCBI lineage: Eukaryota > Metazoa > Chordata > Mammalia > Rodentia > Bathyergidae > Fukomys > Fukomys damarensis. The sequence continues at coordinate 11,597,884 of NW_022900933.1, forward strand.
AAAGCTGAATTGTATAGTCCAAGGGAAGGAGTCTTCCATGGCTGATTATTTTCCTTACACCCTGGAAACTTTGTAAAATTATATAACTAAGAAAGAAATCTCCTTATCAGGGCACAAACCAAGTTAATTCCTTTGCTTATTTTGCTTCAGTATTTGCAAAAACCCTCTTAAGAAGCCAGGAAACATTTTCATTTGGGCTAACTTAACTTTTTTCCCCTTTTGACTTTTATTCACTCTTTTCCTATTCTACTTCCATCCTGCTTCACAATTTTCGCCAAAGTCATGTTCTTCAAGTAGAATTAAAATGGCATCATCAATGAATGGTTAGAAACAATAACTGCAATGAATCCAAAGGAAGGTAAAAAAATTAGATTCATATTGAATCTCTCCAAGAGAAGGTGAGGGCTGATCCTAAACCAGTAGTACTCAAGCCTGGCTTCATTTCAGACTTACCACAGGAGCATTTACAAAATGCCATTGCCTGGGCCTCACTGTCACCAATTAAATAAAGAGCTCTACTGCCGGGCAAATTGGGGCGGTGCCAGGCACCCAGTGTTCATATTAGTTGTGAAGCCAGCCCAAGTAATTTTACTGTACAGCCAAGTTTGGGAGCCCTTGCCTTAAGTAATGAGTGCCACTGGGTTGGTTAGAAAGGAAAGATATTGAAGCACAGAAGAAAAGCAGGAGAGCAGCCATATGCTTGGGTGCTACAGGCTAGGTTTTGCCTTGAAACCAGAGCAGAAGTTCATGTGCTCAGTGAACCTTGATTTAATCATCCCCTTGTCTGCTAGTTTCTGTGTATGATGCTAGAGAGTCAAAGGATGAGGAAAGTAGTTGATACCCTTGAGTTGTTCACTGTCTACTTGGAGAAGTGTAACAGTGTTAAGAACATGTGCTGTAAGGGTATCAGGAATTGAGTGGTCATAGAGGAACTGGAGGACTCGACCCCTAAAGAAAGTTCCCAGGTGTTTACAGAGCAGCGCCATGTGCTCAGAGGGACTGGTTGATGCCTGCATTTGGGAAACTGTCACAGTAACCAGGTATCCTGTGGTGAGGGACCAGAAAAGCTTGAAAAAATGAAGCAAAAGCCTGATGAAACATTCAGAATATTTCTCTTCAAATTCTCATGAAGTATGTTCCTACAAACCATATTTGGAGTTATATAAATTTTGAGGTGCCCAACAAGGGATAATGGAATAAATTAATCCTAACTAAGTCTCACACTCTCTTGATGAAATATATATTATGACTCTCTTATTTCAACAAATGGGAAGGAGGTGACTTCTTCATATAGTAAGTTAAATGGGCTTTCTAGTAATATTTTCATCTTTTATTTAGAATGACCCTGAGTTGCAGAACACTTGAGGGATGAGCCAGAGAGTTGTTGACAACACCAATGTTATTTCTTAAGCTCCTGATCCTGACTTGGATCCATGGGCTTCTTACAGAGTCCCAGATTTTGCATCTTGGAATTATTCAATGTGTTCTTTAAGGTGATAAAAGTATTCTCTCAGTGTCCATTTATATTTTCAGTTCTTACATACCTTTAAGCTTTGAATCATGTATCCCTTGAGATCCATGACTGAATCTATTCATGCATTCTCAGAGACAAGGACAAGGCTTGACATTTAAACACATTTGATACATTTATTGGAATGAAAGAGAAAAAGAGAAAGAAACAAATACCATGTACCTATATGTGAGAGTCCAGTCTTGAGGAATCCAGACATACTGCTGATTAAGATTCATTCTTCTGCCTGGAATTGAGCTTTGCAGCTTAATAGTTCCTTTAAAGTACTACTAATTGTCAGTTTAAAAGTTTAGCATCAAACCTTGAGAATTACAAGCAGGTATCTGTATAGAAATGCCACCATGGTGCTAGAATGTAGGAACACTTAGTTGCAGAACCAGTTTGCTAGGGTCTTTGGGAGAAGAGGAAACAAGCTTCCTCTAGACTCCTACCAGGAATTCCTTTGTATAAGCAAGAGTGAGCCCTAAACAAGGACAGAGACCAACTAAGGGAGGGTTCCTGCAGCTGTTTTTAGAAACAGGCAGCAGGAGGACTTAGGGGTGGAGGGGACAGAAGTCTTTGTTGCCCTCTTCCATGAGTATTAACTTCTCTGTGTGGTTGAGAAGGCTTAATGGAGATCAGAATAACAAAAGAAAAGATGATAAAAGTTTTCTCCAATAGGCTGAAAAGTAGATTTGGGGCAAAATGCCCATGTTCACTCAAAGAGAAATGTTGTTTACACAAATATTGGACATGATGTTTACCTGATGTAAGCCTTAGTTCTATGTCTCCGTATTCCTAGATTCCTCCAGAGAAGGATCAGGTCTAGGTTTCGTGATTCAGATGTGAATCCTTCTTGCTTGGCAGAATGCTTCCAGATCATCATGTTCTCATTTTTCTACCTCAGTTCATCTGCTGTTTTTAGGCACAGAGACTTTCTTAATGACTGGATCCAACCAGAGGAGAGTTTGGCTGTGCTATAGAGATGGGAAAAAATTCTTTTTAAACATAAATATCTGCAGAAATAGCAGAGAGAACATAGACTGCCAGGCTTTTACATTGCCTTGGGTATAAATGTTTTCTCCCTTTTCAGAGCTGCTCAAGTGTGAAATCTAAGCCCCTGCCCACACACTCTTTCATCAGAAGCACTCTACAGGTAGTAAACAGGCTTGGAAAATGGTGACTATAGAAGGATTCTTTCTTTCAGTCACCAGTCAAATGTATTAAAAGCTGAGGAAATCCTACCTGACGGTATGTAGTAACCAGAAATGAATGCTGAGAGCTGGTACTTCCAAGCAGAAGGACCCTGGGAGAGAGGATAGCACAGGCACCAAGAGGATACCTCCTGTTTTTATCTCTGCATTTGGAAAAGGAATATCTGTATTTTTCCTGACATATACAAAGAAACTCAGTGGAACTGCCTTTGGGTGAAAAAAGTCATGTGTCTAAGAAATTACTGTTTTTTCATGGGTTCCACTAGAGATCACTCTCTTTTAATTTTTTGGTATTAGAATTCGAACTTAGCACCTTGTGCTTGTGAGGCAGGCAGTGGCACCACTGAGCTAAATCTCCAGCCCTCTTTTTAAAGAGGTGTCACTTGACAACACCCATTCAACATACACAGCTACAGTTGTTCCCATGCTTCTGGTGGGGTTCCCTCTTTCTAAGGCTTCGGCTATGATAGACCATGAGGGAAATACTTACTAAAGAGGAGTCAGTCTTTCCTAGGAGATTTTGAACCACTTGGGGACAACGAAAGTTTAAATAAAATTTTTAAAAAACATTTTAATCAAATATAATTATAAAATTAAAATCTATTTCAAAAACGAAAGGCACTTTACTATCAAAACATAGGAAGGACATATTTGTGAATGAAAAATATATATTATAATATATTTATACTAAGTGGATTTATTGTTATGTCAGACTTGTTACATATTTTTATTTATCTTATTGAGAATCATGGTCTCCATCCATCAGGGGCCAAAAGACAAGTTCACTCACAGAGTGTTTGAAAGGTGATTTCCCCATAATAAGCTACTTGTTTCACCAGTGTTTTATCACTTCTGTCATTCTCCTCCAACACTGGCTAGTTTAATTTTTACATACTGTTTGTCTGGTTCTAAATCCCCTATGCAGTGACCTTCCCACTCTAACTTGCTAAGTAAACCAGGCCACATACCTGGATGAGAGATTTTTAAAGAAATCTGAGCTGTTGCAGGAAGTAGAAGAGACACAGGGCTTTGGAACCAAACTGAAGACCCCATATCCGACTAGAAAGAAAAATATTTAAAGTTTGGGAAACAGTTACAAAATCTCCTGGACAAGCTAATGGCCAGAGAGTCAAGGACACTGAAATGTATTTGGCACATTTATTAAAGGGAATTGGACAGAATGCTATATTGTAGCCTTGTCTCTTTAGCTGTGAGCAAAAAGAAAATGGGGCAAGTCATTGGATGGGGAAAGCAAAAAGACTAAAGGAGATTTTACTGTCTACAAACTATGAACTGCTTTACGAATGACTCAGCTATAACAAAAGCATTTAGAATATGACAGTATCACATCTCAGGTACTTTCTAGAGATCTTTGTAACTAGAGGGTCCCAGGCACGGCCCCCAATGATGAATTCACTCAGGATGGGACCTCCTTTCCCCTTGTGCTGCTATAATGCTACTATTTTACAGATGTGGGTAATCAATTGGCGTTAAATGATTTATTCACACGACTAGTAGATCGAACAAATGGAATTGGAATTCAGGTCTCCCAATTCCTAAGCTATTTCTATTTTCACTTTATTTGATGACTTTTTTTTTCACTAAGTGCATTGGTACATTTTAGGTATACATTGTGATCACATTCGTCGTGGGAGTTTGTACCTCTACATGATATATTTTGGTTCTTGTTTTTTCCCCATTCTCCTGCCCTCCCTTCCACCCCTCCACCCCTTGCTATTTTCACAAATTTTGTTTCTGTTGTTTTCTTTTCTCATATTTTTTTTCCCTTTCTTTCTTTTCCCCTACTCCCCACTCCACTTCCCCTTCTCCTTTGGACCTTTTCTTGTGCCTCATTTACACTTTTCAGTTTCTACACCAGAGAACCTCTTCAATATTGACATGTGTGTCCTATTTATTTCACTTAAGAGTGTGGCCTCAACGTGCATTCATTTAGCTATAAATGTGTCTAGTTTATCATTCTTTATGGCTGAGTTGTACTCCATTTTGTAACACACACACACACACACACACACACACACACACACACACACACACATCTTTATCCAGTCACCATTGATGGCCATTTGGGTTGTGCATCTGAAATGAATAGGCATTTTTCAGACAAAATAGAAACAGCAAATAAACATATGAAAAAAAGTTCAACATCACTGGTCATTTGAGAGATGCAAATGTAAACAATGCTAAGATTCCACTTCACCCAGAAAGAATGGCTGCTATCAAGAAATCGACCAATAACAAATGCTGGCAGGGTTGTAGGGAAAGGGGAACCCTTCTCCATTGCTGGTGGAAATGTAAATTGATGACTTTTAAAAAGGAGACTGAACAAAAAAGTCTCCAAACCCAACCAAGTGATAGAGTTTACAGGTGATGTGATATTTATATCTCCTAAAACTGTCAATAGCTCATTTACAAATTCTATAGAACCTTTAAAAATTTTTTTTAACGGTACCATTTTCCACCCCACCTTGCAATGAATTTCAAGATAAAAGTCAATTTTGTAAATGCTTGGGCTCAGACGTGAATAAGCAACTTTTTCCGAATTGAACTTCCCATTTGAGTGACTTTCATTATAGCCAGTGTCCTGCAGCAAGGCCGGCTGTGTTGCCTCTTTCCTACAAGTGATCACTTGTGCTTGTGGGGGGGCGTCCTTAATCCCTGACTTCCTAAGGTTGCCTGTCTTCCTAGGCTAAAGGTATGGGAGGGCTTTCTGGCCTTTTATTTATCCAGTCTTCTTAGCATATTTTTTTACAATGTGTTTATTTTCCCTTTTAGTGGAATTTAAATTTTAAAATGGAAAACAATGTATTCAAGTAAACACACACCATAGTAAACATACTTCCAACTTTTATGACACTTTCACAATTTTTTCATATAATTTTTTTTTTGTTCCAACACTGTTAATCACCATCTCAGTGACACTTACTAAATAACATAAATTTCAGTTGGTATGCATTCTGTGTTGGGAAACATCCATGCAAAGTCACAATAGTTCATGATAAAACTGATTGTCCTCACAAAGAATGAAACTTTAAAATGTTTAATAATGGATCAGTCAAATGCATATCACTTTATTGTATAGAGCATAACCCACCAAATTAAATTTAGAGACAATTTTCCTTTTAATTAAATTGATTATTCTTTTTTGATTATTTGTTAAAATGTTCCCCCACATTCCACCCCAACTATATAAAATGCATGAACTGCTGTTTCTTCAGCATTCACCCAAATGTATTTAAACAAAAAATGATAAGGATATCTTGCTTTCCTCTTCAAGTATTTCTAGTTTGGAGAATAACACCTTAAGCAAAAACATGGGAAAAGCAAAATGAAGGTGTTATTTAATGACTATATTCTAGGCAAAAGACACAAATCCCCAGCTGAAGTTTGTCTCTTCTAAGGTAAATTACTCAGAAGCAAATGAGGTTTCTTTAAGTACACAGTTTATAAATATGGAAACAGCAATAGCTGCATGATTATTTTACATTCTTTCTGAAGTATGGCTCAAAAAATAGACTGACAATTCACATAACTAAGCAAACTGAACCTCACAAATGTATAATAAATTTTAAGTGGCTGGCACTGAAGTACTGGCTTTGGATGTGGACATGTATGCTATAAATGACTAAATCTTTTGGGCATCTTGGCTTTTTGATGTTTTAGTCTGGTGTTCAAGCAGAAAGTGTATGATTTCATTTTATGGAGAATCTTCTTAGCATATTTTTAAGTGTCTGTACTTACATGGTTGCAGGCATCAAGTTGGATCTTTTCACATGCACTATTTCCATTAATCCTCACAATCATCTTTAAGCATACATCCTCTTGATCTCCATTTTTACAAACTGAGAATGTAGGCTATTAGAGAAATAACTTATTTTCAGTGACAGTTTCAAGATTTTACACCAAATTTGTGTAGCTCATGACCCCAGGCTCTTTTTGCTACACTTTGTGTTCTCTGAGATGTAGAAGAGTTTTTGTTATTATTGTGGAGGTGGTGGTGTTGCTGTTGTAGTTGTTTAACTTACTAATTTTAGAAATAAAATGGGTAAACTAGGAAATGAAGCTTTGTATCATGCTTCTTTCGGCATGTGATGAAGGGTTATTATCTTCTCTCTGACTTTTGCCCAAGGACGGCTTGATCTAGGATGCCATTTAGCTTACCTGCAAGACTTCCTGAGTTTCATGTGAGAAGAGCATCTCCCCCTCTGGGGCAGGGACATGAAGGGAAGGAGGTGACGAGCTGCATCTTGTTTTTTCTCCTAGCCTTGGTGCTACTAGGCTTAGAAACACTCCTGGCACATTACTGTGAGTCAGAAATGTTCCTTGTTCTGTCTGTGTGCTTTGAAAAGCACAGCTCATCATCACACGAGGAGCCAAAGCAGGTCAGCTTATCAGGTGGCTGCTATTGCTGGGGGAGCATCCTTACTGTGACATGGTGCACTGCCTGCACCTCTGAGCTCTGCTTCTGCCTGGGGCAGCTATGGCTAGGAAGTGCAGAGCATGGTACAATGCTGGTTTGCATTTTTAATCCTTTCTTGAAGTCACTGACTGGGGCAATGGGGCAAGGGTATAGTAAGGGGCTTCAGCCTTCCCAACATCTTAATAGCTTGTGAAGTTAGGGGTAGGGGCCCGCGATGCAAACAACAGATTTACATGATAGAAGGGTGGGGCAAAATGACTAAGTCTCTAGCATTGAGAGTGAATTTATGTCTTGTTATGTTACAGTCTCATTTTGCATGCATAATCGATTGTCAAATGCAATAAAAGTCATTGGGCTTTCCTTATTTTTGCTGCTTTAAATAATTTAAAGTTCCCAGTTACCATAGAGTTGACATGGTCTTTCCTTTCCTTAACTTTCCTCTTACCGTTGCCCTTTTCCCTGTCCCCAGCCTTTCCTAGATTTTTAATCCCTCAGTGGCTCCTGGTGATGACCTTAGAGTTAAATTACTTCAGGCAGAGTTTTTTTTTCCACTGAGGGTCTCTTTCTAGAAGTTCCCTTTTTCAACTTGGCAGAGCTTAAAACTCCTGGCCTCTTGGACAAAGACCCTATTTGCTTGAGTATTGGACCCCTGTTTTATTGTTACAAAGGGACCATGATTTTTAGAACACGTTTGGAGAGCCATGCTGCCGCAGTTGTACCTACTGCCTATTTTCTGAATCTTCTCACAATTGGCAGCGAGAATTTGAGCTGGGATTATGATCATGATGATTATGATCCATGACTCTCTAACCAAATTCCTCTCTGAGTGTCAAATCTCCAGGAAAGAGGCATGACTTTACCAACTTTAGAAAATGAGAGCTGAGGCACCTGGTATATCTGGGAGGGATTGGGAATAATCCGCCCAATGCCCCCACACCCCTGGCTCTCTAGTTTCTTTGCTTTGTTTACTCAACCATGTATTAAGAATTGCTTTTGTCAGTTACTCTACTAAGTGCTTCGTGGGCATTTTCTTGTTCAAGTTTCACAACGACGCTATGAGGTAGGTATTTCTCGGTGTATCTTACAGATGAGTACACTGAAGTTTGTAAAGCTCAAAAATTTTACTCTCAATCACATGGCTTCTAAGCGTGCAAAGCCCAAATTTCTTCTCCTTTGCCTTCTACCTCACCAATCACATACCTGCACTCCATACTCAACTTTCCTGAATTTGTAACCTTTACCTGACACTGAGTCCCATGTTAATGTAAGGTTATTCGTGCATACTGCTTGGAATTAATTTCTTCTGTCATCCTCCCTGAGGTGGGTGCCTTAATAGTTACACTAAGGGAATGCTTCCTTCAAAGAGTAGAAGAATCTTTTTTTTTTTTTTTTTTTTTTTTTTTTTTAAA
>NW_022900933.1:11606495-11623722 GCF_012274545.1 Fukomys damarensis
CAGTGATCCTCCTGCCTCAGCCTCCCAAGTGCTGGGATTATAGGAGTGTACCACCACATCCAGCTAATTAGAAGAATCTTTTATTTTGAGAGAGCAGCTGTTTCAATCTGTGTTAAATAATAATTATCTATTCTCATAACTGTGGCTCTATATGGCGATAGAATACTTCTAAGAAAGAACGAACTCCACAAGACACTGTCCCCTGAATCTTACCTTTTAGTTAGGGGAACTCCCAGCCCTTCCCCTCCCAGCTTCCAAGCTCCAGACTTTGAAGCCAAAATCCTTTTCATGTCGTGGATTGACTTTAATGTTCTGCCATTTATTGTCAAAGAAAAAAGAGTGTCTCTGTGGAGCCTTGTCCACAGTGGGGACAGATGGTGCTCATCGGTCCAGAAAGGACCCAGGAACTATCATAGTGTTCCCCGTGGATGCATCTTTTCCTTCGTGAATGATACAGGATTACCTACAAATGATATCTATGCCTTCATCTTTCCCTTGTAAAGTCACTTGCCCACATAGTAATCAGTTTCATGGTTCCTCTCTAAATCTTTTTGAGTTGTCTCTTCTCTGAAAGTGCTATCTCAGTCTCCTAATAAAAGGTTTATCGATATATATAAAATAGGAAAGTGCTCTGGCACGTCTATGTTTTTGTTGTTGTGTTGTTGTTTTACTGGTTCTTAAAACAGAACAGTTTAGTAGATTGGACATGTTCTCTGACCTTTCAACAACTATGCTTATGCCAAGCTATTCTCTCTTATTTCGAGCGATTTATACAATATTCTCTCCAGACATACTGTCCTATACTGACCTACTTTAGAATGTGAGGCTCTTCTTTGTAAGGGTCCCTGATTTCCATTTGTGACTTCATTCCAACCCTGGCCTTTTTATGCCATCATCCATAATTTCCCCTTTTGACTTTGCTGCAGGATCCCTCTGAGTGTCTATGCTAAGATTGCATCAGCATTTGATTCCATTAATGTGAAAAAGAGGCTCCTTCTCAGGAACAGCCTATAATCTTCATGCTAATTAAACAGCGGACTATAAGGACCCTTCTACGTAGGGAATCTAGCTACACATTGTGGTCGTCTTAGAGCCAAGTATCTTCCAATAAAACTCACGCAGATGAGTTGTATCAGCGAACACCAGAGCATCTATGAAGCCTTGGTCACTTTTTTAAAAATCTCCTAAAAATCGGATATTTTCCTCAATAAAGGAAAGTATATGTGATAGTTTTAAAGTATCTCCCCAAAAGGCATATTTTGCAGACTTAATGACCATTGTAACAATATTAATAAGAGGTAGCTTTAAGAGATAATTGAGCCATGAGCTAAAAATTTTGAGTGATAAGTCTTATAAGGACTGTAATCATAATAATAATGGTTTGTTTGTGCTCTAACCATACACATCAGCCCTCTTCTAATTCTTCTGTCTTCATTTAGATCACACCATTGAGTATTCTTTGTGTCAGATGCTGCACTTTTTCTTTCATTCCTCCTTCCTTTTTTTTTTCTTTTAATTATTTTCCAGGAAGATACATGCACCAAACACTGGGAATATGAAGTCAAATAAAACCCAATTTCCTACCCTTAAGAACCATCCTAGTAAAAGAGAGTGCTTAGGGAAGGGATCAGACCTGTAAATACAAGAAGATATTGAAGGAACCGTAGAGAGTACTGTGGGGTCGTCAGTGTCGGGCTGGTTGAGCTCTTAGCAGAGAAGGGATGGTCAGAGAAAGATTCAGAGATAAGTACAATGTTTTTGACAAAACTTAAAAGGTATATGGGTATTTGCCAGGTAGATAGAGTGAGAGGCTGAGGAAGCCATACGGGTCAGGGCCCCGGTGAGATGGGTACTACAAATGATTCCTCTTCAGTGTACAGAGGAGGGTGTGTGTCTATGCAATCAGTGAGGGTGGGAGGAAAGGTAGAGCCTACAGTTAATGGTAACGCAAGCAAAGAAAGGGCAGACCGGTCTTGACCAGGAAGGCTCTCAGAAGTACTGTCGTGAGGCTCCTTGCAAGGCTGTGACATCAGATTTGTACTTTATAAGGTTCCCTTGGGCAAGAGTTTGCCATGTGGGGTTGGAGGGATTCAAAGTAAGGATTTGAAGGGATGAGAAGTAAGATGCAAAGGAATAAGGGCCTAAACAGAGACAGTGGCTGTGAAAATGAGGCAGCAGGAAGAGACACGAGATGATAAGGAGGCAGGGTCAAAGCGCTTCATCCGTGATTACTTCAGCCCTAATTTCTGGGTTGTCTCACTGTCCACTGTTTTCCTTTCATCTCTGCCAATGTGTTTGTAACTAATTCCCAAAATTAAATTATCTCTCCAGGGCTGGGGGTTTGGCTCAGTGGTTCCACCGCCTGCCTTGTGAGCACAAGGCCTGAGTTTGATCCCTGGTACCAAAAAACAAAACAAATAAATGAATTCTCTCTCTTGAACTGCCTGGCACGAGACCTGTTTTTTTTAATAGATCTTAAATGATATGGGTCTAAATAAGCTGTCTGGTTGGCACATGGTTCATATAAGACCCTAGATCTGATCTTCTTTGGCCCCATTCCCCAAAGGACTCATCTATCTTCCCTGGTTCTCTAGCCTTCTGGACTCAGCTGTCTTGGATGGCAAACATTTTGTGCTGTGCTTCCTGAATGGTATGAGAAAAGGTGCTGTTTTGGCCCAGTATCCTTCCTGTAGGATTTTCCAAAACTTTCCAGAGGTATTTAAGCTCAGGAAACGTTTTAATGACTGGAAATATTGTCTTATGGGGTTGGGGGTTTGAAACCAGCAGAACCTCCTCTAACAGAAGTGCATTGAAATGTTCCAGAATCCGTATGCACACATCCAAACTCTGCCCCTCCTCTGTTGGAAGCACAGCAGGCTCCCACTCATTAGTGTCACACAAGACATGGTGGCATTCTCTGAATGCTCTGATGACATGAAGCAGAACAGCTCCAAAGGCTGGAATTTCCTCCAGAAAAGAAAGGTTGTTAAGTAGTCAGTGATGCATTTGAACTCTAATTCACATGCCATCTCAGCCTTTATAAAGAGACCCCTATAGACTTCTTTAGGCCATATTTGGCCAATAATAATGATTGTTAGGTTTAAATCATAATGAATCTTTTCTAATCCTCTGTTACTGACTCAATGAATCAGAGCTTTCTGAGATTCATACAACTGCAGAATATATTATTGGCTCCCTTCAAACAGCCTGTGGCTTATACTTTGCTGTGTTGCTGACATTCTGAAACAACTTGCAGAAGGGATTTTGTTGGAGTCTGAAAATTATTGCTATCTTAAAGCATCCATCAAAGAAAGGGAGAAGTGGAGGCGTTCCACTTGGGTGTCTGTTCAGATCCTTCTTCCCTGGACCAAGAGGTACAAAGTAATCATTTCTAATCTATGAGGAAGAAACTTCAGAAATTGCTAAGGGATTTTTACATGTACCATCCACGCAGAGAACAACTGAAACTTCATCCTTTTGAAAATGACTTGACTGTAGTGCCATATTGATTTATTTGGGTTGTATGTAGGAAGTTCCCAAATTCTTTTACACAGTAGTCACTAACCATAATACTTATGTGGTTGTTTGATGACATGAAACTTTATAGGCCTTGAGGTCAGGTATATTTTCTTATTAAAATAATAGAATTTTAATGAAAAGGAATCGAGTGGTATGCACAAATGTAACTACAGTTCCTGGTGTCTCTGAAACATCTAGCAACGTGACATTGTTTGTTCTTTGTTCTGACTAGCTTTCCCATACTAGCCTTCAAGGGAACCCATGATATGAATCATAGCCCCAGAAAGACCAAGGGAGGAATTTTGCATTTGAGTTCATAAAAAAGCTAGGATGATTTTTTTTTCTTTCAGAGATTAAGATTAATTCATGAATTCTAGAATATTATTTACACACATAAACCACTCTCTCTATCTTTTCGGTACCAAGAAAAAATATTTTCCATTGTCAAAAAGATGATAATATTTTAGAATTAAGTTCTAGTTTACCTCTAAGAAGATAAGAGATGTTGGGTGAATAACTCTGAGACATAGGTTCCTCTTCTGTAAGAGATAAATGATTTTAAAAGATGATTACATTTTCTGGTTCTATGAAGAAAAAGCAGTGCCATGCTTTACTTTCTTTGCTGTTTTGTGCAATGGTAATATTCTTCATTTCATTATCTGTGGGAACTTTCCACATTGTTCATTTATGCTAAGCCATAGGCTACATTTAAGCATTCTACTTAATTGTTTGGTTGAGTTCCTCTTGTGATGCTTCTTGGAAATTGCTCAGCGGAACATCTCTTAGAATCCACCTGCACAACTTGTTAAAAATTCATATTCCTGGGCTGGGGATTTATAGCTCAGTGGCACCATGCCTTCCTGGTAAGCACAAGGTCCTGAGTTCAATTCCCAGTACAAAAAAAAAAAAATCATATTCCTGAGCCTTCCCAGACTGAATCAGCAGCTTTGAGGGTGGGGCAATAGATCTGCATTTCTATATACCTGGGACATTCTTAGGGACATAAAGTCTGAGATCTGCCCACTGGCAAAATGTGTATGTTCTGTGATGGGAATGGCTTTACCTCTCTTTACTCTTCAAGTCCAGTCTGCTTGGTCCTGGCCCCTGGCCTACTGCTCCCTAGATGACTTGGTCAGACTCATATCTAGCACTGTTTCCTCATTTATAAATCATGGGGCTGGAGTTTTAATCTCTAAGGAATCTTTGGGTTCTAACAGTCCATGAAAATAGTTCTCTAGTGCCCTATAAGAGTTATTCAACCTACCTTAGTAAATCCTATATTTTGAATAACTACAGTGTGCTGAGCATTATGTAACTTTTACATATGTCTCATTTATCCCTTATTAATCCATGACATTTATATTTATTATTTGTATTTGACATAGAATTAAGAAAAGTCAAGCAATTTGTCCGCGTCTACTTAGTCAATAAGCAGAACTGCAGTGAAGGAGGATTAAGCATAAAGAATTGGTGGGTCACTGCTCCCTCAGAGCCTCCAAAGGCCTGGGGCTCATCCAGTGTGCTGCTCATTCACAGCGTCTTCACTCTCCAGCAAAGGAGGCCAGTTTTGGTTTCCTTGATGTTTACTTGGCCTCTTGCTTAAGCATTTGCCTTTCCTACTCAATAACAGTGAAAAGACCAGAAAAAAAAATAGTCTCGGGGCTGGAAATATTTTGTTTCCTACAAAAAGGATATTTTGCAGCCAGCTCTGTGGTCGAAAGTATTTTTCCTGTGGTCTAAAGATGGGTTGGATCTCAACTCTTCTTGGCCGGTGTCTGAGAACTTAGCCCATGGCTTCCCATCAAGTCAGCACACAATATACTATTTTTTACATGAGTGTCTAACGCTGTTGAATATGTGCATGAGTGGACAAATAAGTCTGGATGTGTAAGAATGTGTACATGAGCCCATGGCTCTTTCAGAGCTGAGAGAACCTGGGAGTGGTTTTCTACATGCTGGACATATCAACATAGCTTTTAAGTTTTCATCACTCACAAGACAACCAAACAAATTCAGATGCTGCAAAGTGAGAAGCAAGTGATATGTGAGCCTTGTGTGGATTTGCAAGCAATCACAAAGGCAGGGAATCTGAGATTTTGACCTGTCACATTTCTTTCCGTTTTCAAATGCTCAAAACCAAGACATGACATTGGTTTTATTAGATGGCAGGGTGGTCTGGTGGTAATGCAGAAGGTGGGAATTCTGAGCTCTGCCTACACCTTGGCTGCTCTCCAAGTTCAGTATGGTGACCTTTGCCCCGTCTTAGGTGAGTCACTTCTTAAGGACTACATTTTCTTGTCAAAAACACAAATTTATTTTTAAAACATTAAACATTTTTTAAACTTTGTACTTCTAAGAATAAAAGATCTTAGTGAAAGATAAATTTTGAATATTCAAGCAGAATTCTTAGTTAAGAAGTAGTACTAGTACCAGATACCATTTCTTCACTCATAATTTGGTTTTTATTCATAATTTATACATTTCTGAAAGATTTTGTAGTATGTACTAATACCTAGAACTTTTCAACCTTGCTCCCCATAGTATAGCCTTGATGATTCTATTTCTTTCTGTTCTTGTCAACTACCATGAAAATGGGGGCTCTCCCATTGCCCCTGGCTTCCAGTGCAGTTACCTACTGGCTGCTTTCCTGTCACACTAGCTGCCTGGCTAAACGTTCCAACACTGTGTGGCAGAATGCAGATACCTAACGTGCATGTTTGACTTAAGAGAAATAAACTTCTGCAAAGATGAGAAGCTACTATTTGTAAATTCAGAATGCATTTGTGGGAAGCCCTCTACCTCATCTTTCCAATCTGAGGCATTTTTTAGAACTCAAAACATTTTGACTTCCTGGGAGAAGTTGTAGTCCCTGGATTTGGGGATACCATTTGAAGAAACAAGCAAATCCCGTGGATAGGAAGAATTATGAGCCCCTTTGGTTGTGTGTTTTGAGGTAAAAGGTGTTAGGGCAGATTTGAAAAGCTATTGGAATAGAAACTGAACCATAAAGCATGTCTTGTTTTTGAGAGACTCAGATTGATGACAATGGCTACAGGGCCACTTCTACACTGGGCTGGAGAAACTGTCCCATCCAAGTCAGCCTCTGGGAAAGAATGGCCACAAAGAGATCAGGAATCATCAGTGGGAAAAACTGGTATTTATTTGTTCCATGTTGTCACACAAGGCAATAAGGCTGTTCTCACAGTAGGGGCTGGAAGGATTGGTGGTGATCTTAGTAAACCAGTCTTCTGATGACGGGGGAGCATTTCTGCTTTACCCTTAACAATGAGACAACAACCCAAATAACAGACCCCTTAGTACATCGAAATGCCAAGGCTAAATGGACTGGTGGAACTTTGTGGCTTTGGCTCTTGGCTGACAGGCGTATCCGTGCATTAGGGCCATGGCTTGGCAGTAGACAAAGCGGCTGAGTGGGTCCTCGGGGAGCCCTCTGGCTCTGTGGCTTTCTTTGATATGCAATTGAACTTTGGCTAATTTCTTTTCTCATGGTTCAGATGATGAAGTCCAGAGGTAGGCAGAGAAGCCTCATTATGGAGTCCAAAGCCAAAAGAGCAAACTGTATCTACAGGATGTTTTCCACAGTCATACTGTGCCAGGCATGAAGAGCCGACTCACAAGGCTTACAAAAAGTACAAGTTAGGAGATGAGACTGCTGAATTCTCTTCCCACTTTCACACAGCTTTACATCTCTAAGATTGGCCAGATCCCTTAAACTTTCCTTATTTCAGAAGCAAAGAACTCTTACTTAGAGAGGATCAGTAAGATGACTAAATTACTGCTTTCTACTGTAGTAGTGCTTAACAACAACAACAGTAGCGGCTAATATTTATCAAATACTTACATATTTGTAGGGTACTAAAGAGATATACATGATCATTTAATCATCACATTTTTCTAAAGTGGGTACTCTTTCCTCCATTTTATACATGAAGGAACTTAGTCACAAAGAGTTGTTAGTTGTTCTTGTTATTCCCCAACTTGGGGCTAATTCTGCAAATATGTATTAAAAGTGACTGTCCCGAATCCCCCTATTTCCTTCAGTCTATAAAATTTGGACCATAGATAATAAAATAATTGAAATTAACAGTCTGAATTGCCAACCCACCTTAAATTATAACTGAACCTTGGCCTTTTTCAGGTTATATCATTCTTATAATGGGAAACCTGAAAGAACTTTCAAAATCATGAACAAGTGTACAGAAAGTAATTGTCTTAATGAGCAAGCGGGATCATTCATCCTACCAAATTTATACAACAGAGTAGAAACAAATGAAATATTAGACTGAGAAGGGTTTACAGAATTGGAGGCAGTTATTCTGTTCCAATATTAAGACCAAGCCCAGAGACTCTAGAGGGACTAAAAAGTGAGGCTGATACCATGGCTTAGCATCTGAGTTATATTATGCAACCTCTTTCATACTTATGTCCAATATAGCCTTTGTGCCTTCTACAGCTGTCCTGGCCCTAAGGAATGCTGATAGCAATGTTAAAAACTTCCATTTTTATGCCATGCCCATGCAAGAACTATATAAACATCATCTTTATAGTACACTTTGAGGTGGGATTTTTCAGTAACATAGTGAAATGGATATTATTACCCTGAATTTACAGATGAGAAAATGGGCCCAGAGGTGTTAAGAAGTGTCCTAAGGATGTCAGGTGGTTGACTGTCAGACTTTTCCACCTCACTTCTCAAAGAATTTGCCTTTGGTGAGCTGGAAGTTTGTGTTTGTGCCTTGCTTAAATGTCTTCTCATTTCTATTCTTGTTATGGGTGCTGTCCTTGGTTTAATTCCTGGGTTGATGCTTCAGTCTTCCAGATATATCTGGTCTTTAGGTTTTGAGTCTCGAATAACTCAGAGGCAATCAATCTCATTTTCATAATACCAGAAAGGACACCTGATTAGATCAATCACAACACCTTAGTCCAAGTGATACAATCAGCAACACAATAACATCAAGCACAGCTTAGAAAATGACATTTTGTCTACAGCCATACCACCCTGAGAGCATCTGATCTCAGAAGCTAAGCAGGGTCGGGCCTGGTTAGTACTTGGATGGGAGAAAGTGACGATTTGTGGTAGTTATTAATCTCTCACCTTTAACTGTGTGAATTAAATCAAAATCGAGGACCAGCACAAAAGATGTTTATAGTGAATAAGCTCTACAATATAGCAACTTTACTCTTCAGGATGGGGACTTAGAAGGAGTTGGGGAGAGAGGGATAGATATGTAGAAGGATAGGGGAAGGTCAGAAGTGAGGCCAGAGGACACAGGAAGATCACACAAACTCTAGGAAACTGTTGACAAGAGGGAAAGACAGAGTGCAAGAACAAAGAAGAATGGAACAACCTAACAGCAATAGGGACGCTAGAAACTGCCCTTTGAAGCTGATAACAATAAAGAGAAGGAAAGAGGAAAAAGAAATACAAATTAGGGCAGGAACAGGAACAAAAAGGGTGATGAAGAACAGTGTGGGAGTGGGAGAGATTCAGTGGGAAAGAGAAAGAAAAAGAAACAGAAGAAATAAAAAAGGATGAATTTCAAGAGTAGGAAAAAAAAATTAAAAATAAGAGGAAAAGGGCTGGGGATTTAGCTCAGTGGTTCCGCTACCTGCCTCACAAGTGCAAGGACCAGAGTTTGATCCCCCCGCCACACACACACAAAGGAAAAGAAAGACAAAATAATAATTTTAAAAATAAAAAATAAAGATGAAGGAACCCCTTCAGGGTATGTCTCTGCTGTCACAATAGAGAATGTGGGCAGCAGTGTGTAGATCTAACTCAGTTAATCTCAGCAAGCCAGCAGCAGACCCCTGAGATTCTGGCTGATTTCTGGCTGCAAGACCCTGGTTGAGTTCCCTGGCCTCCTGCAGGGTTGGACTCTGCAAGATTCTACTGCAGGTTCCAGCTGTACTAAACTCAAGATTCTAAAGTAACTTTTAGCTATTAGATTTTCATGCTTCATAAACAGTATAGTAGATATCTGGTGTTTTTGTTTGCCTTTGACCTTTATTCCTTTTTTTAATACCTACACCATTATTTTCCTGAAAGGAAATAGCCTTATTCTGTTTTCAGTCTGTGTTGTCTCAGTAAGACTGATTGTACCTGTTAGCTCCATTTATGACCAGGAAAGATTATATTTCCATTCTTCAAAGATTAGTTTGTAGTAACAGGTTAATCCAAGCAAAGCTGATTAAAGTAAACCCAAATTTAGTTAGATAACTGGGATTGCTAAATTGGTAAAATATATGCATAGAGATTCCAAATGGCCACCTTTGCTACCATACAAAAGAAACCCACTTGAGAGTGATGGTGAAGTCATCTCAGTATAAAAGAAGTACAGACAGAATTTTCCAGAAGTGAGGGAGGTCATCATCTGAGGCCCTGGATCCAGCTGTGCCTGAGGTCAGTCAATCCTCAATGTTTCAGTTATGTGAGCCAATAGTTCCCTTTGTTACTTAATCTCAATTGCATCTCTGTTACTTGAAACAGAAAAAAATAACGCTAAATAAGATACTCATTAGATGCTCATAGTTGCATACAGATGTAAAACCAGAACATTCTAATCATGAGAACAATTATCATTAAATTGATGATCTTATCCTCCCATTAGGTAGAGACAAAGTCTACCATTTTCTAGATTCTTTCACTTGTTTTCTTTTCTTTCTCCTTATACATTTTCTCTTCCTCTCCTTACTTTCTTTTTGACCTTTTCCTTATTCACATCCACCACAGAGAAAGAAGCGTCAAACTTATATTTACAGCTTTGTTGGCTTATGTTTCTTTGAGAAGGTTCAGATAATGAGTAAGTTTAAAATCTTGACTTAAGACCAATTAAAAGATCATGTGGTGGTTTCTGTTAGCTGCTGTAGCCTAGGTGCCTTTGCCATATATTAAACTTGATGAAAGTTCCTGATGTCATCGCTTCCACTACAAAAATACAGTCATTTCTGGGTTAGTCTCACTTAATCATTAATGATGGGCTATAAAATATTATTTGCAGTTCAAAAGTGGCATCAAATAAGTAACGTGAAATTAGTAATCATTTTGGAAATGTGGTCAAATATCCAGCTGATACTCACTAAACGTCTGTGTGGAATCTGCTAGATTCTGGAACAAGCAAAGATGAATAAAACATACTTTTCAAATCCAGCCAGACCAGTAAGTCTCAGAATCATGATCATAATATAGTGTGATGGCAGGAGAATAATAAAAACTTGCAATGACTGCATAGAAAGGGACCAGGCAGGACAGATGCCAGTCACTGGGGGAAGGGGTGTTGGTTCTGGTGCCATTCCACACACAATGCAGCGGGGCAGCAACCCCTTCATTGCTGGGTCATGTTGGACAGTCCTGGGGCTGGTGCAGCCATGGGGCATTGGAGGACTTTGGGGCAGCCACTCTTTGCCAAATGGCATGGTAGTATGTCAGTGTTTATACAACAGGAACAGCTGACCTGGTATGGTCAGGCTGAGTAAGACCCTGGAAATTGCTCTGTGAGCAACACTTGCTCACAATGTGCAAGGGAGCAGCTGGTCTTGCCTGAGGCAGAGAGAGAGGGTGAAGTGTAGCTTAAGTTTTGAGCTAGACTGTAACAGAATTCACTCACAGGGAGTGAAGAGTCCAAGGTACTCGGAAGTATTTTCTCAGCAAGGTTGTATTTGGGAATACTCAAGAGGGAGAGAGGTTAAGAGGACCCAGTCAGACCACGTGGAGAAGGACATGCTGAAGGGTATGAAAAGTAGATACAAGGGAGCCACCAATGGCTTTCAAGAAATTATAAATATGGTAATCCATTACTGAGGACTTTTGGTTTCTACAAGGTGTGACCAAAAAATATAGTGAACATTAAAACCTTTAAAAAATTATTACCACAAAAGACACGTTGCCCTTAATACCCCTCCCAACACTCTCACTGACTGCAAACAACCTATCCCATCTTTTCCCCACTTTCTGTAGTTCTGGGAGTCTCCTTTTGTGGGGATTTTAAATTCATGGTCATGGCTGCCTCGGCAGCGTCCTGAATTGGCGCGAAACATTTCCCTTCCTTTCACGGTCGGTTTGAATGTGAGGAAGAGCCCAGAAGCTGCAGTGTCAGATCTGATGAGTGAAGTGGACAAGGACACATGAAAAGCTTTTTACATTCCTACCTTTCTGTTGGATGGTAGTTACTGAGCAGTGGGATTCACCACATGGCTTGATCACACCTTATAAAGATGCAAAAAAGGGCTCCAAAACTGTTTCAGAAAGTGGCAAGAATGATGGGCTAAGTGTGTTGAAGCAAGGGGGAGTATTTTAGGAGCAATTAATACCAATGTGTCTTTTACTATAATAAATTTTTAACATTTAAACATTCACCATACGTGTTGATCACTCCTTGTAAGCAGGGCTCTTGCTTGTCTTCAAAAAGAGAGGAAACTCACTTTCTTAAGATTCTTTAGATATAAGATCCATCTACTCTGCCAGGACACATCTCTTTTAACACACACACACGCACGCACACACTTTAAATTTTATTAGTACCTGTTTGTAGTACATATTGATTACAGTCACTGTGGGAAGTAGGTTACATGTATATAATGTATTTTAATTGTTTATCCCCCTTACCCTCTTTCCCTGTTCTGACCCTATATCTCAATATCCCCTTCTCATTTACCAAAGATCTATTTCCCTATTTCCTATTGTCTATCCCTTCTTTTGCTCTTTAAATTATTTATTCTTTAAAATCTAAGAAACACAGGCATTTAAGCCACTAAAGCCCTGGACTGCTGCTCACC
The DNA here is from genome assembly GCF_012274545.1 of Fukomys damarensis. Taxonomy (NCBI): domain Eukaryota; kingdom Metazoa; phylum Chordata; class Mammalia; order Rodentia; family Bathyergidae; genus Fukomys; species Fukomys damarensis. The sequence continues at coordinate 11,618,814 of NW_022900933.1, forward strand.
CTAAACAAGGAGCTATGAAGCAAGTGTTTTTTACAGCACATGTCATCTTCTGGATTCTCAAAGCCTTCTGGGTTCCCTCAAAAGGGGGCCTTTCAGTTCCTTATGGGCAGGGACCTCATCAAACTCATTTTTGTTTCCCCTAATGTGTAGCTCAGGACCTGGGACATAGGAGGGACTCGGTAAACATTTGTTGAATGAATATAACATAAAATAAGTCATTCAGTTCTAAGTAATTATTGCTTATACTTCTTGTAAATATGGCTTTATATAAATGCAAAGTGTGCCTGCCCTTTTTAGGTCTTGTATTTTCATTCTGGCACAAGAGCTTTCCATGGCTCTTAGCTGGAGGCTGTGCCTGTTCAACAGAAACGCTCTAGTGACAGCAAATGGCACATCGTGGTGTGACTGCCGACCAAATATGGCAGAGCACTCACACTCTCCTTAGCGGGACCTTCTCTACCTGGATAAGGAGGAGGGTGTTGTTTATTTATTCTGCCCTTGATCTTAGCCAAAAGGCTGAGAAGCAATTGTTTGTTGATTCTGAAATGAAAAACAAAAAAGCAATCCATACTAGTAGTACAGGGAAATCAAGCAGTGTAGTTCAATACAGAGTAGGAAGGAAAATCTTCTGGGAGTATACAACCTTCTAAATTTTTTTTTCTACATATATGAAAATGTACACGTTCTATAACCTGCCTATAAAATAACCTATACATCACAGATTATCTCAACATAGTGTTCCATGGTATGGAAATGCAGAAATATTGTCAAGGAGGTAACATTAAAATGAATGAGATTTTGTGTTCCTTAAACTACATCAGGAAAACTTGAAGTATTTTAATTTTGGGGGGAGGATACCAGGAATTGAACTCAGGGCCTCACACTTGCCAGGCAGGCGCTGTGCTGCTGAGCTATATCCCTGGCCCAAGCATTTTAATTATTAAAAACAACAAAATTTTGATCCAGACAAGGGAAAAAGAAATGTAGTTTTACTTCAAAAATGACTAATTCTGGCTGGTTGTGGTAGTGCACGCCTGTAGTCCCAGCACTCAGGAGGATGAGGCAGGAAGATCACCATGAGTTTGAGTCCAACCTGGACTACGTAGTCAATTCAAGGCCAGCTTAAGCTACATAGCAAGTCTCTGTCTCAAAAAAATTAAAAAAAGAAATAACCAAAGACTAATTCTGCTGGGTGTGGTGGCACATTCCTACACTCCTAGTACTCTGGGAACCTCTAGCAGGAGGATCCCAAATTGAAGCCCAGCCTGGGCAGCTTAGTAACTTAGCAAGACCCTGTCTCAAAAGAAAAATAAGTAAATAAATAAAATGGAACTGGAGATGTAGCTCAGTATAAAAGCCCCGAGTTCAGTCCCTAGCACTACCTCCACCCTCATAGCTAATGAATACTGTAGCTATGTCTTGCTTCATTGCTAACCTGGTCCAGCTGCCTTTCTATCTGGGACTCAAAAGAGCATAGCATACATTTTGCAAAGACTCCATAAGTGGTGTTCTGCACTGGTCTGGACTGAATGGATCTGTGGATATAGTTATAGTTTTAAATATATTTTAATTGAGCCTCTCCCTTCGGACCAGACTTTCAAGGGGAAGGGCTGCTGGGACTATAACTGAGCAATAGAGCAGTTGCCTACCATGCATGAGGCTCTGAATTTGAACCCCAGCACTGCAAATAAATGAATAAATAAAATTTAAAGAAGAAAATGGCAACAAAACCTGACACATATACCAAATAAAGGCAACCTCAGGACAACAAGGTACCTTAAGGCCCGGCCCCCATACTACATCCCCAGGCTCACACCACCTTGGCATGTGATCCATTAAAATCCTGGGTTCCACAGCTGTGCCTGAAGACTGAGCTTTCTGAGCTCTTTTGTTGCTGAACCTGGATTTTATTTTTGTTTTTGGTTTCCATTCTCTTTTCTTTTGCCTTTCTTCCTCCTCGGTGTCTCATTCCTCCTAGATGCCGACTGGCTCCCCTGGGATGAATCTGCCTGCTGCGGGGTAGGAATCCACGATGTGTTTGGGGGTAGTTATCTCTAATTCACCCTTCCTCCTTGCTATTAGAACTCTGCCTGAGCACTGAAGAAAGCTCATATGTGCTCTTGTCTTGGAGATAAAAGCTCTGTCCCATAGTAATTAGGCAGAGCTCTAGTTTACTTCGAAAACATGATAACTCCTTGGGAAGGAAGGGAAAATTTGAGAGTTGTTATTTAAGATGGCTACCTTTGGAGAACAAAGAGGAGACTTTCCACATTGTTGTGCCTCCTAATTAGGCCAAAACCACGGTTGCTGTGAGCCATTCCAGAGGCAGTTGCCTGTCTGAGACCCAGATTGGAGGAGAAGTGGTAAACTAAAGCTGCTATTACAAAAGCTCCAAAAGAATTGAGGCCTTTTTAAGACCAGCACTTCTGATCTTGCCTCCTGTCCAATCTCTCATGGACCCTGGGGAGACAGGGCCCATAATCCATTCTATAGTTTCCAACTTAACAATTTTCCTTCGCTCAGAGTTACAGAGAAAGGGTTGGTTTGCTCATAAGTCTTTCTATTTCTTGACTTGTTTATAGTGAATATGCATTTTTTTTCTATTGCTTGACTTGTTTATAGTGTACTATACTATACATGTATTATGTATATAAGCAGGAAAACATAAAGTCCTAGTCATAGTATGGGGAGGGTAAAGAGAGGTCAAAACAATCAATAGGACTGGCAAAATCCTGTGGTATAGTCAACAGTAACATAAAAAAGTCTGTGAGATTATGATACTGCAAAAGCTCCTAGGATTTTTAAACAGGGCTATTCCTAACATGATGACAAAATAGGGAGACTTTAATATCCTTCTTTGGGGGCTCAGTGCCAGGCTTTGCTACACCCCACGAAAGGCCCTGTCCAGACTTCCAACCCAGGTATCATTGTACATTGGACAGTTTATGACTCCTTTGATGGTTGCTACTCATCTAAATCCTCAGATCACAAGGCCCCGTGTTCCAGGTAAAATACATTCTAGAGAATGTCCTCTGCCTGGTAGTATATGTATGTGCTGAATGGGTAGAATGTATGAAGACACAGGTTTAGCCTAAATGTATGAGAACCTCTGCCAAGTCAGTGGGAGAGAGGAGATGTTGACTAGGGACCTTCTGGCACCCTTAAAATATCTCATGAGTACTTTCCACTAGGCCTATTGATTCTCAGGCTTCTATAGATAAAAGTTATAGGCATGGGCAGCCAGTCACTCCCCTGAGCCAGTTTCCTTATTGGTAAAATGAGGATATTTACCTAAAAGGGTTGATATGAGGATAACATGCCTTGGAATAGTGTTTGGCACACAGTAGGATCTTCATTAGTAAATGTTAGCTCTTATCACTATTATCCAAAGTCTGCAAGAGTTATGATATTTGAAGTGGGTCTTCAAATGGAAATCTGGTTGGTTTCCAGAGGGCTAGCACGGTTTTAAAATTCTTTATATATCCAACCTGGTTGTTTCCAACCAGATTCCTAATCTGGTTCTAACCAAGTTCTTTCTAAAATTTCTTTCATATAGATCCCCATTTCTTGAATTATTTCAGTCTAAATGTCTATTTCCGTAGGTTAAAGATACCTTAATTTTCCAACAATACTTTTTTTTTTTTGTACCAGGGATTGAACTCAGGACCTTGTGCTTGGGAGGCAGGTGCTGGAACTGAGCTAAATCCCTAGCCCCAACATTACTTTATAAATGAGTCATTTTGTATTTATATATAGTGTAATGCTTGGACACATTCACATTAAATATATTAAAATACAAAATTCCAAGCTGACACATTCCTAGTTATGCTCTGACAACACTGAGTTATTGTATGAAGTTCCAGCTCTTCTCCATCATACTGAACAAATTACAAAGACTAGTTCAAACTAGATTGAATTTGAGCTCTAAAAGATGAGAAGGGTACTCCACTTTCTGTTATACTTTTCAACTCATCTGAAATCCTGTCTCAGGTTTCTTCTTGTCCTTTTCCCTTTCTTCACTGAAGGAGGACTTTAGAGGAATAGTAAGAATGTTGTGGTAATCAGGAGAACTAATTAGGCCATGCTCTGAAGAAACAGCATATTGATTTCTCACACTGGTTCCTCCACCCATCAGAGCAAGGCCAGGGATGTGGTACATTACGCAAACCAGTCCCACTTGACCAGCTGCACATGGATGTGTCAAGCCCAGATTTCAGCCTCTTTACCTAGGAACATGTTGCCTTCCTTCAGTCAGTTCCTGTGAGAGTAAAGAAAATCCCGTGCGACCTGAGCATGATGTAAGAGGGATGTGTGCTTGAGAACGAGACACACCCTCTGAGTTCCTGGCATCTTTTTATCATAATAATGACACAACCACAGCCTTCCTTCTGTGACTCTTGAAGGCCAGGTCTGTCTTGCTTTGGCAGTGTTTGCTAGCAAGACTGGACAGGAGGATCCAATTCTGCTCACTAAGGGTCTCTGGACAGTGCAGTGCTAGAAGTCAGGCCTGACAAACCCACTATCCAGAGAGCTCAGCGTTTATAGCTGGACAGAGCTCCTGTGGTCTTTTCTAGGCCCTGTTATACATTTGATGTAAGATAAAGGAAGAGAATGGGTCTCTATCACTTGAAATAGTCTGATATAGTATTTGATTGCTTAATTGCAGCTGAAGTGAACTTTCCAAATTCAGATGACAATAAAACCAATTCATACTACTTGTAAATTGAAGTTTAGTGATACTTATGTTGTTTTTATTTTTAAAACTTAAAAATAAAATTTCCTAATTTTTCTACATTTTTATTCCTGTATGATTCCCCTACCATAGTGAAAAGAAACCTATATATTTTAGGTTTCTATAGAATGCCACATTTTTCATTAATTTCTTTCATCTTTTTTTTTTTTTTTTTTT